>NW_004444209.1:523984-529657 GCF_000243295.1 Trichechus manatus latirostris
GGTGCCTGGCTACCACCACTGACTGCTCTGACTGGGATCACAACAGAGGGTTCTGGACAGAGCTGGAGAAGGATGTAGAACAAAATTCTAACACACAAAAAAAAGACCAGATTTACTGGCCTAAAGGAGACTGGGCAAACCCCAAGAGTATGGCCCCCAGACACCCTTTTAGCTCAGTGGTGAAGTCACTTCCGAGGTTCACCGTTCATCCAGGGATTGGACAGCCCCATAAAACAAAACGCGACTAATGAGGCACAGCAGTCCAGCGACAAGGGCTAGAAGGCTGAAGGGGACAGGAAAGCTGGTGATAGGAAACCCAAGGTTGAGTAAGGACAGTGTTGATTTGTAGTGATGTTGTTAACCATTGTCATAGGGCAACATGTGTACAAACTGTTTAATGAGAAACTATTTTGTTCTGTAAACCTTCGTCTAAAGTGAGAATAGCAGCACAATTGAAAGAGCATAGTCGATGCCACTGATCCGTGCATGTAGAAATTTTTGAAATGGTGTATATTTGGCTATGTGTATTTTACCAAAAAAAAGCTCGAGAAGGGAGATGGTTGACACATCATGGGGTTGTTAAACAATGTCATAAAACAATATGTGTACTACTGTTTAATGAGAAACTATTTGTTCTGTAAATCTTCACCTGAAGCACAATTAAAAAAAAAAACATAAAAGCTGCATTTTGGGGATCTCACTTAGAACCCTTAGCCAACAGTACACACAATACTTTCAGGGACTAGTCATTGAAATCCTACTATAGTCTTTTTGCTATGAGAGTTGTAAGCTACAGATCCTTTCCATTCCCCTTATGCTTTCAGTCTTGTTGAGGAGATGAGATGAATGCTGTTTAAAAGAAAATGTATCTTTATTAAGAAAATGTTCTGCATCCTACTTTGGTAAGTGGCGTCTGGGGTCTTAAAAGCTTGCAAGCGGCCAACTAAGACGCATCAATTGGTCCCAACCACCTGGAGTAAAGGAGAATGAAGAACACCAAAGACACAAAGAAAGTATTAGCCCAAGAGACAGAAAGGGCTACATAGACCAGAGACTTCATCAGCCTGAGACCAGAAGAGCTAGACTGTGCCCCGGCTACCACCAATGACCACCCTGACAGGGAAAACAACAGAGAGTCCCTGATGGAGCAGCAGAAAGATGGGGTGCAGAACTCAAATTTTAGTAAGAAGACCAGACTTAATGTTCTGACTGAGACTGGAGGAACCCCAGAAAGCAAGGCCCCTGTATTCTCTATCAGCCCAGAACTAAAACAATTTCCGAGGCCAACTCTTCAGACAGGGATTGGACTGGACTGTGGGACATAAAGTGATACTCGTGAGGAGTGAGCCTCTTAGCTCAAGTAGATACAGGGGACCAAAGGGGCAGCTTCAGTCTGGAGGTGAGATGGGAAGGCAGAGAGGGTTATGAGCTGGTTGAATGGACATGGGGAATCAGGGGTGGAAAGGAGGAGTGTGCTGTCACAGAATGGGGAGAACAATTAGGGTCACTTAACAATGTATGTAAAAAATTTTGTATGGGAGACTAACTTGAAATGTAAACTTCATTTACACTACAACAATAATAAAAAAAATTAAAAATGGGCCAGGGTATGAACAGGCACTTCACCAAACAAGACATTCAGGCAGGCTACCCAAAACATGAGGAAATGCTCACAATCATTAGCCATTAGAGAAATGCAAATCAAACTACAATGAGATACCATCTCACCCCAACAAAGCTAGCATTCATCCAAAAAACACAAAATAGTAAGTGTTGGAGAGGTTGTGGAGAGACTGGAACACTTACACACTGCTCTTGGGAATGCCAAATGGTACAACCACTTTGGAACTCAATTTGGCGCTTCCTTAAAAAGCTAGAAATAGAAGTACCATATGATCCAGCAATCCCACTCCTTGGAATATATCCTAGAGAAATAAGAGACATCACAGGAATAGATACATGCACACCCAAGTTTACTGCAGCACTGTTCACAATAGCAAAAAGATGGAAACAACCTAGGTGCCCATCAACAGGCGAATAGATAAATTATGGTATATTCGCACAATGGAATACTACACAACTATAAAGAACATAGATGAATTTGCGAAACATCTCATAACATGGATGAATCTGAAAGGCATTATGCTGAATGAAATTAGTCAGATGCAAAAGGACAAATATTGTATGAGATCGCTATTATAAGAACTCAAAAAAAGGTTTAAACACAGAAGAAAACTTTCTTTGATGGTTACGAGGGTGGTGAGGGAGGGGGTATTCACTAACTTGACAGTAGATAAGAATTATCTTAGGTGAAGGGAAGGACAACACACACTACAGGGGAAGTCAGCACAACTGGACTAAACCAAAAGCTAAGACGTTTCCTGAATACAACCAAAGACTTCGAGGGACAGAGTAGCACAGGTGAGGGTCTGAGGACCATGGTTTCAGGGGACATCTAGGTCAATTGGCGTAACGAAGTTTATTAAGAAATGTTCTGCATCCCATTTTGGTGAGTGGCGTCTAGGGTCTTAAAAGCTAGTGAGTGGCCATCTATGATGCATCAGTTGGTCCCAACCCACCTGAAGCAAAGAAGAATGAAGAACACCAAAGTCACAAGGAAAGCATTAGCCCAAGAGACAGTAAGGGCCACATAAACCAGAGACTCCTTCAGCCTAAGACCAGAAGAACTAGATGGTACCTGGCTACCACCAATGACCGCCCTGACAGGGAACACAATCGAGAGCTCCTGACAGATCAGGAGAAAACTGGGGTGCAGAACTCAAATTCTAGTAAAAAGACCAGATTTAATGGTCTGACTGAGACTGGAGGGACCCCGAAAGACATGGCCCCTGGACTCTGTTAGCCCAGAACTGAAACCATTCCCAAAGCCAACTCTTCAGACAAAGATTCTACTGGCACAAGATATAAAATGATACTCGTGAAGAGTGCTTTTTAGCTCAAGTAGATACATGAGACTAAATGGGCAGCTCCTGTCCAAAGGTGAGATGAGAAGGCAGAAAGGGACAGGAGTTTGTTGAATGGACACGTTAGTTGAATGGACACAGGAAATCCAGGGTGGAATTATAAGGAGAGCAGTTAGGGTCACATAACAATGTGTGTATAAATTTTTGTATGAGAAACTAACTTGAACTATAAACTTTCACTTAAAACACAATTAAAAAAAGAAAAGATAGTGGAAACTTCTGATATCCCTACGTAAGTTAGCAAAGGCTATCTTCTAGAAGGAAAAAGAAAGGAAGAGAAGAGCATCGTCCAGCTCCTGAATTACACTGAATTTGTGGTGACAAGAAGACATTCAGGTAGAAAATATCTAGTACAGACGTTGGGAGATACCAGACTAGAGTTCATGTCCCGGTACTGCATTTTGGATTGGATGCAAAAAATTGAGTCATCAACATAAAGGGAAAAATATGTAAGAGGGGAAAGTACTAAATGTATCACAGCTAAACAATACTTTCCTAGGAGTGGCTCCTGAATGCTACATCTTTGCAGCTTCTTCCTTTTGCAGCTGCTTGATAAACTGCTTTGCAGACTCAGTAATTGGGTTCTCTCCCCTCTTGGCGGTAATTTGGTATTTCTACCACCAGGTGGAGTTGTCCTTCACTTACCCGTGTCAAGGAGAAAAGAGGTTCTTAAGAGATATTCCTTTTTTTTTTTTTGGTCAAGGTATTTCGTTCAACAAGTTATACAAATAAGTACTTGCCTTCATGCCTAAGATCCAAAAGAATTTGGAGGGTGAGCGTAAGAGGTCAGGCAGTGGCTGCCTCTTCCTCCCTTTTTGTTTTCTTAGTCGTTTGGTTTCCATGGGGATCTGTGTTTGAGCAGCCAGGCTAAATCCATTTACTGCCCTACCAAGGTTGGGACTGAACCCAGAGACACGTTGCAAAGAATTGCATGCGTTGGAATGGGCTGAAAGAGGGAGGTTTACTTGGTCAATCTGGATAGCAAAAGATGAGGACAGGTACAAGAGGAGGGGTGTGATGGGGTGGGCAAGTGGGGTGAGGCATGCAGAGGAATGTGGAAGGCAGACAATGTTTATTGGTTCAAACAAAATTCAGGACACTAAAATCTTTTCAAAAACTCAATCAAGGGTACCACTTTGTCCTCAGCCCCTCTCTCCGTAGATCATCTCAGGACACACTCTGGTCCCTGCATATTACCAGGTTCTCTCCCATCCGTCATCCAAAAATGTCTGTAAACAAGTACTGTATAAGAACCTGCCTGGAGTTCTCTTGATGTATCCTCCTGTTTCTTGGAGCAAGAGAATGAGAACTCCAGGCTTGGCATAATTCCTGGCACATAGTAAGCTCTCAGTGAAATATCTGTTGAATGGATGAATGAGCAATAACAATAGGATGGCCTTGGCTAATCTTACCTAGTTCTAGCTTTAGACAAACTCTGGACAAAGAATAATTATTGCCTTTTGTGTCATCAAAATCATGACGGCATGAATGTCTCACAAAGTTAGAGTCCACTGTTGTTGTTGTTCTGTTTAAATGTTCAGATGTTTTTCATATTTGCATTACTAATAGTCTCTATTTCAAAGAGTCTTTAGATTTCAGTTAGTTTGGGCCAATATTCTGTATCCATTCACAGACAGCAGTCGATATACAGATGAACAGTGTTCTACATCAAGACAGAATCAAAGAGAATGATGAAAAGGAAATCAGGGAAACAATACCATTTACAATAGCCCCTAAAAAAAAAAAATACTTAGGAATAAATCTAACCAGGGATATAAAAGACCTACACAAAGAAAACTACAAAACGCTACTGCAAGAAACCCAAAGGGATCTACATAAATTGAAAAACGTACCATGCTCATGGATAGGTAGACTCAACATTACGAAAATGACAATTCTACCCAAAGCAATTTACAAGTACAATGCAATCCCCATCCAAATACTAACAACATTCTTCAAAGAGATGGAAAAACTAATCATTAACTTTGTATGGAAAGGGAAGAAGGGCCAAATAAGTAAAGCACTACTGAGGAAGAAGAATAAAGTTGGAGGACTCACACTACCTGACCTCAGAACCTACTATACAACTACTATAGTCAAAACAGCCTGGTACTGGTACAACGACAGATACATTGACCAATAGAACAGAACTGAGAACTCAGATGTAAATCCATCCATCTACGGTCACTTGATCTTCGACAAGCACCCAAAGTTCATCAAATGGGGAAAAGACAGTCTTTTTAACAAATGGTGCTAGAAAAACTGGATATCCATCTGCAAAAAAATGAAACAGGAGCCATACCTCACACCATATACAAAAACTAATTCAAAATGGATTAAAGACCTAAATATAAAGCCAAAAACTATAAAGTTCATAGAAGAAAAAATAAGACCAACACTACAGGTCCTAATACACGGCATTAACAGGATACAAACCATAACCATCAACACAGAAACTCTAGAAGATAAACTAGATAACTGGGATCTTCTAAAAATCAAACACCTATGCTCTTCAAAAGACTTCACCAAAACAATAAAAAGAGAACCTACAGACTGGGAAAAAATTTTGGACAGTACAAGTCAGACAAAGGTCTGATCTCCATAATCTACAAGAAAATCCAACACCTCTACAACAAAAAGACAAATATTCCTATTAAAAAATGGGCAAAGGAAATGAACAGACACTTCA
>NW_004444209.1:530933-639102 GCF_000243295.1 Trichechus manatus latirostris
ACAAGGCAGAAGAGGACAGGAAAGCTGGTGATAGAGAACCCAAGTTTGAGTAAGGACAGTGTTGACATGTAGTAGGGTTGTTAACCATTGTCATAGGACAACATGTGTACTAACTGTTTAATGAGAAACTGTTTTGTTCTGTAAAACTTCGTCTAAAGTGAGAATAGCAGCACAACTGGAACAAAGTAATCGAAGTCACTGAATTGTGCATGTAGAAATTTCTGAAATGGTGTAACTTTGGCTATGTACATTTTCACCAAAAAAAAAAAGTTGAGAAGGGAGAGGGTTGACATGTCGTGGAGTTGTGAACCAATGTCATAAAACAATATGTATACTGACTGTTTAATGAGAAACTATTTGTTCTGTAAATCTTCACCTAAAGTACAATAATAAAAAAAAAAAGACAGAATCAAGTCTCCCCGCATTAACAGCTTACCTACCTGCCCCACCTTTCCTCCTCATTTTCTTGACCATTATTTGCTTTAATTTACTTCAGAGCTGTTACCAGTCTCTGTAATTACCTAATTTATTTGCTTGCATTTTTATTTCTTGTTACCTCCCACAGGTTACAAGCTCCTTTTTGCTTCCTCATAGAGCCTTCTACTCTGAAATTTAGAGTCTAAATGTTCAAGTCCTACCTTTATTTTCAAAACCCAATTGAAGTGAATTCCTCATGACCTTTAATCTACCCACCCCGCCACTCTCCAATTGGAAATGACTTTTCCTTCCTCTCACCATGAACACACTTGGTCTGTATCTCTCATAACACTCAGCACTTGCTACCTATGCAGGACAGCATCATGATATTAGCTATCAAATGTACTGAGCTTCAAAGCTTTGTCAGGCACTGGGCCAAATGCTTTATCTGAGTTTTGTTCAATCTCCATCACAATTCCATGAAGTAGTTGCTATTATTATCCTCATTTTGCTTGTGAGAAAACCAGGGCTCAGAGAAGTTAAGAAAAATGCCCAAGAGAAGTAAAAGGTCCAAGGGCATGTATTTGATAAGTGGCGAAGGCAATTTAAACCCAGAAAGTCCCACCCCAGAATCCACATTGTCTTTAGAGTACAGATGTTTTGGAAAATAAATCTATTCAAGCCTCAGTTCCATAATTCATGGCTGCATGACCTTCGGCAAGTTACTGACCTTTCTAAACCTCAGTTTCCTCACAACTTTGTTGTTGTTAGGTGCCCCAGAGTCCTTCCTGATTCATAGTGACCCTAAACACAACAGAACAAAATACTACCCAGACCTGCACCCTCCTCACAGGTAAAGTGGGCATAATAACGTCGACCTCACAGAATAATGTAAGTAAAGAGCCTCACATAGGGCTTGTCACAACGAAGCAGCCGATTAACAGTGGCTATTAACTTTACCTGCTTTACTGTTCTAATCTCCTATACCAGATTAACATTCCTTCAAGAAGTGTCTGTCTTTATTCTCTTTGCATTTATACCGTCTAAGCACAATGTTTTTTGTATATCATGATGACCTAGACATTTGTTTAATGGAAGCATGAAGGGATGAAGAAGTAGAGGGCTGGAGAGGTGAAGGGATGAAGGGGTGGAAGGAGGAAAGGATGGATGGATACTTCATTGCCAGTGGACATGAATATTTTGGACCAACCCTGACTCCTCCCTATCCAATAATCTCTGAAATATGTTCAGTCCAGTCCATTTCCTCTTAGGTCAGGTCTTCATCATCTCTTGTCTAGATTTCTGATATCATTACCACGCTTTCTCTCTCTTCTCTATTCTAATCCATCTTCCACATCTTCAATAGCTGACCTTCGAAATGCAGCTCTGATTCTTCCCTGAAAAACTTCCAGTGTCTCTTCATCAAGTTCCAATTTCTTAATATACCATATATGGCCTTTCACAATTCAGCCCCAACCAGCCTTTCAAATTTTCTTTCCCCACACTTCCCTCCTATTCTGTAATGACACAAACATTCTTGCTGGCCATGTGCATTCCATCCTCTTTCATACCTCTATGCTTTCATGCCCGTGTTTACTTGGCCTTGTCACGTTTCTCTATTGAGGTAAACTGTATCATCCATAACACCCATCTGACATGCGACCTCTCTGAAAAGTCTTCCTCAGTTCAGCCAGACAGTGTCTGTCAAATCTCCCTTCATTCCCCTGTGGAAGTTTACCCATACCTCTGTGGCAGCACATTATCCCTGGATAGTGCAAATGGTTAAGCACTTGACTACTAACCTTCAAGGTTGGTGGTTTGAACCTACCCAGAGGCATCTCAGAAGTAAGGCCTGGTGACCTGCTTCCAAAAGAGCACAGCCATGAAAACCCTATGGAGGGCAGTTCTATTCTGAATACATGGTGTTGCCATGAGTCAGAATCAACTTCACAGCAACTAGTTTGGTTTTCTTTGTGCTTATTCATTTAATATTGCCGCTCTTCTCAGGGAGGGGCAGTATCCCTGTCTTATTTACCTTTGTAGCCTCAGCATCCTTGCTTCTCCTGCCCTTTCATGATACAAGCATGAGTGTGTTTCTATGTTTAGAAATGTGGGGGTTTTTTGGTTGTTTTTTTAATTGTACTTGCCACCTACCCGCAGATCTACTGAGTGAAATATGTAATGCACTTGATAAAAATTTGTTGATAGTGTACCTATAATTGGGAAATCTAGTTTGGCACATAGGTCCCAAAAGAAGGAAAGGCTTTCTCTGGCTTGGGCTTGGGGTTAAATCCTGAGGTCATTCTGCCATCTGGGGATGCAGAATCACAAACTTTTAACCCCCTTTCCTTTTGACGGGACCTCCTGCAGGTTGCTGAGATTAGCAGGCCTGAGGGCTGTTGATAGACTTTAATATTTTAACTTAATTCAAATTAAATTTAATATGCACATTCGACTCTAATTACATCTTCAAAAAAAAGAGAGAAATAACAATGTAAAGAATGCAGATAACCTTATTCAATGAGCACAGAGTGAGTCTCGGCTCCCTTGTCCCTCTCTAATATAAGCATGTGGTTCTATGTTGAGAAACGCATATTTTTCACTTGATCTGCCTCCTAAATGCAGGCCACCTACATGATCCAATGCTCAGTTCCAATCATCTGTTCCAATACCAGAGCAACACCAGTCTCTGCCAGGCTTAGTGGTGTATTCCTTCAGGGATTTTCAACTTTAACTCTAGGTGACTTTTGCACCTAGTTGCTGCCTTTAGAAACTAACCCCCATAGATTTATTATTGTAGGACACTGTGTAGAAATGGTTGCAACAGACACATTTTGTTGATTGATGCAGATGTTCATATACAAAATACAGACTGTTAAAGCTGGATGAGGAAATCATCTGGTCTAATTCCATTGCTGCAGACAAGGCAACTGAGGTTTGAAGATGTAAAGACAGTTTCTCAAGGTGATTCAACTGGAAAATGAAAGAAATGATTAGAACCCAAGTTCAACGATTTTTCCAAAAATGCAAACGTGTCATATAAGCTCTATGTGTTAAGTGGACTTTCAATATAAGCCCCAGGAGGGTAGAAAGAACATGAGGTTATATTCACATACATCATGCCTAGCCGGCATAGAGTGGATACTTAGTGGATATTAAAGGATGGCCAAACTATGACTTCATATAAATGTGGGATTTTTTATTTCAAAAATCATATTATATATTATTTTAATGTTCTCTTTTAAAATATATCTTAAATTTAGAAGGGATTTCATATACTCTAATGGGTATGACCCTTTTAAGTTGTTCTTCTAAGGTTTTAAATCATATAATGTGATTTTATAGAGTTGACTTTCTAAGGCTATAATTCAGGTTCCTTCAAAGGGGAAGGTAGCGTCTGTCCCTTCTTCCATTTCAAGAAAACAAAGTTAATACTGGGATTTCAGGGTGACCCTATAAAGATAAGTAGCTTAAAAATGCTATGTGTGGAAGTTTGGAGAGTAGAGATGGTAGTATGTGATGGAAAGAATAACTCCCGTTGAGTGATTAAAAAAAAACCCAAACCTGTTGCCATTCCGACTCATAGCAACCCTACAGGACAGAGTAGGACTTCCCCATAGAGTTTCCATGGAATGCTGGTGGATTCGAGCTGCTGACCTTTTGGTTAGCAGTCAAGTTCTTAACCATCAGGGCTCTCCTTGAGTGATGGGCACTCTTTATCCTTTTCTTTCAGACCTCCATCCAATTTTTGGAAACACACACACTAACCCTGATAACATTTATCTCCTGACCAAGAGATGGAAGGAAAGGTAGTTAAACCAAACGGGACGAAGACCTAAATCTCATAGACAGACAATTTGTTCATTAAGTCCCTCCTCATTATTCGCAAATTCTGCTCCCAAATCCACTGATACACTTCACTCACCCTTAGAGTCTCCCTTTCCCCTCTCCTCCCCCAGGAGTTGCCCATAATAACTACCAGCCACTCCTAGCTATCTTCTTCTAATAGAACCTTCTGACACCAGTTTCACTGCCTACAGCAATTTCTTCAATGTCACTGTCTGCCTTCATAGCTTGTCTGCTGGCGTCCCCTAAAGAGTATCCTATTCCTGCTCACAGGGAAAGCACACCTGGTTTCTCACATGGGGATATACATGAATAACAAATGGCCATGAATGGTTATGCATAAATGTAGCTGAGAAAGAGCTAGTGGTCATGGCAAACCACAAACTGAACAAATAATGGCTGCCATTTATTGAGTGCTTACTATATGTCCAATATCCAGCTCTTTACATTAATTATCTCATTTAATTCTTAAAATAAACCTATGTACCTCCATTTTCTACAAAAATAAGTATTAAAATAATGCTTACCTTTATAGGATTAAGGAAATAAATGAGATAATACATATAAAGTACTTATAAAAATATCTAGGATATAACTGATGGTCTATAAATATTATTATTATCCCTGTTCCCAGATGAGGAAATTAAGGGGGCTTAGTAAATTTGCCTAAGATTGCAAACTAATATGTGGAAGAATCAAGATTTGAACCAGTGTCTGTCTGACTCCAAAGTCTATTCCCTGAGCTTATATAGCAACAAACATATTAGAAAGCTAATACTACTTTTTAGAGAGCAAAGAAGACATAAAAATATGGAACAAGAAGCTAAGGAGGGGCAGGGAAGCTAGATTAATGGAAGCAGAACAAACAGAATGGAAAAAATGAGAATGCTGACACATTTTTAAAAATGTAACCAATGTCATGGAACAGTCTGTATAAAAATTGTTAAATGGGAACCCAATTTGCTATGTAAACTTTCACCTAAAACACAACAAAATATTTAAATATATATATATGTATATATATATACAGGAACAGTTATCCAGCATAGAACTAAAAGTAAGTCAAATATATATTTGAATCCTTTCATGTTTAGGGTGGGGCTAAGGTATGGGCCATGATCAGGACCCGGCAAGGGAAGGGTAGGGTAGGTGGTTATAGGAATACAAGGTCTTTGTGGCACTAGCTGGGAGAGCCATGCCCTTCTTGCTCATCATCTCCCTCCTTAAGCAGCCAAACACCCAGTGTTCTTAGCCTGGGCCCCCAAACTGATGTGTCTGATGAGATCACATACAGCCACTATGCCTTAGTGCTGGGCACTATGAGGAACAAAAAGGAAGAGAGAGTTTATCTTCTGCTCCAACCTGGCCAGGGAAATAAATCAGCACCTATGAGACAAAATATCTGCATAATAATCAACTAGACAGTATCTGTCTTATTTCTTGTTGTATACTAGGTACCTAGCACATAATAGGGGCTCAAAATGTATTTGTTGAATGAATGAATAAATTCTACCAAGGGCAAATTAAAAGAATTTGCACTTAAAATATAATTAGCAATCAATTAGACAACATCAAGAATTTTCTCAGTTCTTAAATTAATCACTGAGGGATCACTTTCCTGGGGATAGTCTCTAAAATGAAAAACACATTATTATCTGACTAAAATAATTTAAGGTATGAAGCTAAGAGAATGGAATTAGCTCCTAAAATCCCAATAGTCCCCACAAGAAAAAAAAAAGTTCATAAATTTAGAGAGGGTGGAGAAATTAATTTAAGATCTATCTTTTAAAATTGACTTATGCTTAGCTTCCCACTCATTCTTGCCTGTTTCTTCCCCAGTTCCATGGTAGGGAAAGAGCAATTCCCTGAGATAAAATACGGTTCTGGATAATCTTTTAACCTCTCTGGGTCTTACTGGGGAAAGTAAGAGATTTGGAGATGATCCCTAAGGTCTCTTCCAGCTTCACAGCACTGGGAGTCCACCTCTCCTCTTCTTAAAGTTTCCTCATCATCAGTTATTCATGTTTTCTGACATATGTCAATCCATATGTTCCTATTCCTCCAAATATTTGCCCATGCAACTTAACTTTTTTTTCCCATCGCTCTAATTTGTTTTCCTTTCTTATTGCTCTGTTTTTTTTCTTTCTTTTTATTTACTTTATTTTTTTCTTGCCTTTCTCATCATAGCCCCGCCCCACAGTTTCTACCTGACCCCCATCTGGTAGAATCATTATTTCCTTTCAAATGACCAACTTCAGGGTCCTCGGAACTTTAACAAAGCGTTCCTATAATTTCTCCCTAGAAAACACGCACACATACTCTCTAACCCACCCCCAACCCAGTCTTCTCCCACTGGCTGCTAGGCTCAGGGCCCTTCCCCCACCACCTCCCTTTCCTGTTCCACTGCCTTGCTCTCTTCACAAACTCCATTTCCTCTGTATTTAATATGCACAACATGGAGAAATGAAGAAAAACAAAAAGAATAAGTTCTATCCTCCCTCCTATAAATGTTTAAATTCCTGCCATCCTTTGCAGAAAGAACTATGAAAAGAAACATCAGACAAGACTCGGTCTGAATGACCCTCCTTGATCTTCTCCCTCCCTCTTCCCCTAAAACACCATGGCAACTGCCACCTGAATGAGGCCAGGCGGAAATCATCTAATAAGACCAGGGATTGTTTTGCCAACGCTTTCTTGTTTAGTAAAGTTTTGCAAAGGACATTTTTACCTTACCCTTTATTGACTTAACTCCCTTAATGCTAGCAAAACAAAGAACATGTTGCGCTATATGTAATTATAAGAACCATATTTGTTGTAGATATTTTCTTGTAAGTCTTCAAATTTCTTTGGAATTTGGAAGTTTAAGTCATGCTCCAGGTCTGCAGCCAGAAAGTGAAGCCCATAACAGAGGCAGACATCAGCAGGATGGCAACCAAGTGTCACATGGTGGTAAAAAAAAAAGCAGGCTGTCCAGTTGGGCATTGCTGGGGTAAATTTCAACCCTGCCATTTATCAGCTATGAGACCCTGAGCAAGAAAGCTACTTTGCCTCTCTACTCTTTGGTTTCCTCATTTGTAAATTTGGGTGTTCTACGTGTTTAGGTTCGTTATGAGTTGGAATCGGCTCAACTACATACAACATTTGTAAGATGGGGTTATAAAAAGCTTCACTTGCAAAGCTGTTTTAGGATTAAATGAGATCATGTATTCAAAGGGCCTGGCACACAGAACATGCTGCAGCTATGATTATTGTCATCAATGGAAAGATTACATGCCATTTCTAGATTCCTGGTTCAGTTCCCTTGCCATTAAACCAAATTCCTTGTAGGAGTCTAACTCTTCAGAGGGTAGAGGAAGTGCCTCCACAAGGCCTGCTCTTCTACAAACAAACTAGAAAGAGAGGAAGGCTAAGAACAGAGCATTGTCCTGAGAGAAGAGGTGTTGAATGAAATGCCAAAAAGTTTTCTGGACCCCCACACGACTGTAATTGTATTTTAGGGCAAAAACCACTATGTGTATAGAAGTACTTTTAAGTACTTTTTTGAGATTAATACTTAAAAGTGTTTTAATCTCAATAACATCAACAAACATTTGGCAAACAGTAGTGCATACATTTGAGAGATATGTTGTTTATTTGGTTAACAAACAGGGTTTGGTTCATGGGTACATGGATTCCCTTGCAACAACACCACAGTCTCCTAGGAATCTAGAGCCCATGGTTTAGAAATCACCAGTCAAGCGCAATTGTCTCAAAAATGACTCTGCAGAGGAATGATTTAAGAGCTTTTTTTAAAAATCCTAAATCCCACCCCCACCCCCACCCCCACACACACCAGACACACACACACAGCTGAGCCTCCTACTCCCTGAGATTCAGATTAAGTAGATCTGGGGTGGAGTCCAGGAATGTGAATCAGTGGGTTGGGGAAACACTAGTCCAGAAGAGAATGCAGGGTTCTGGGAATTAGCATTCCTGACTTGGTTTTCGTCCTTTCTCTTTCCAGGGATCTTATTCCAATCACCTTCCCTTTGTTCCTCACAGTTCAGGGCTTCTTAAAAGTGGTGTTAGGCTGACATCACAAAACAATTTGTACTAAACTCTCTGAGATTCAAACATTATGTCTGGTTTTCGTTAAAAAGCAACAACATATCTGTGCTTTTTAAGCACTTAATTTTGTCACCAATGTACTTTAACATCCATTTTAACTAATCCAGAGACAACCTGTGCACACAAATGAAGGATACAGAAATTAAATCTGCTCAAGTGGTCTGGCTTAAAAATTGACTCCATGATATAACACCTCAACAGTACTTTAAGTTATTCCTAAAGCTAGAGAAATTATTGGGCCAATGGCCAATAGGGAAGCTGAAATAGAAAATGTTGGTAAAATTAAAAAATGTCATAAGAGGAAACAAGAAAAAAAGCCAGAAGGAAAAGCCCATCTTCACCAATAGCTCTCCCCATCCAGAACATTCCCCCTGAAGCCACTCAGGCTCCCACATAAGCTTCCCACATGGGAAGGAACTGGGGGTGGGGTGCTAGGATAAATCCCTTTTTCCTATTCCTTTATTATCTCCAATGCCCTTGAGTGCCTCTTCAGCTTCTTGGGAATGTAAATGCTTAACTCTATAAGGTCAAAAGACCATAGAACATTTTCAAAAAAATTAGATCACCAATTGAAGAAAAAAAATGTGTTGTTTTGATATTCTCTTCTAATATCAAGTTTAAGTCTTTCCCTCTCTCTTTCATTCTCTCTCCGACTTTCTCTCTCTCCCTTCTTTCCTCCTTGCCCTCCCTCTCTCCTTCCCCTCCCCTCTCCACTTCACCACACACAGAAACCCCTTTTCAAAGGGGCTTTTTTCCAACTCAGTGAAGTAAAGTCTTTGCCCCTTTGTGGGGAAGGCTCATTAACATTCTCACAGCAGCATCTCTTCAAGGATTTTACTTTTGTAACTCTGTGGTGAGGTCAAGAGGCCACAGTGGAGAGGTAAAAGGAAAAAAATGGTAAACGGGTGAGGGCGGAAGAAAGGCGAGGAGGGGAAAGAGCCCTTCCTTTCACAATAAGGGCAGCAAGAAGGAGGGAGAAAAAATAGAAAAAGATGAAGACAACCAAGACCCAAGAGAGAGACAAATGTGGACCCCCAAATTTGCCCATGGAGATTTCATAGACTCCTGAGAAAAGCAGAAGCTATTCCTTCCTCCTTGCTTTTCCTCAAAAAGACAGGTGAATGATGGAAACAGTGGGATGGGAGAGTGACAGGAGTCAAGCTATTCCACTGAGAAATTATAAACTTTCCTGGCCTCAATGTCGCCAATTCTCCTACAATCCCCTAGTTATAACTGCACCTGTCTGCCACAGGGAAGTTACCAGGATGAATGAAACAATGTCAGCAACAAGAATTCCAAGAATGGAACGAGAGGGAGCCACCCAGGGTCCTGACCCCAAAAGACTGGGAAAATAATGAAGATTCAGTGAACTTCAAAGCAAAGATCAGAGTGCTTCCCCAAACTCTCCAGATGTGGGTACCTGCCTCATTTATCACCCACAACCCAACTACCATCTGTTGTCTTCCTCTCCTTTTCTTAGTATTGCTAAACTAGCCAGGGTTCATGTAAGGGAAGAAATGAAGAGAACTTAGAGAACTATGAGTAAGCTTTGCTTTGCTTTTTTCTGAAGACAAAGTCAGCCATCAAATAAATTTATATCACTAAACTCCAAAAGAGAAAATAATTTCCACTTTCCCAATTAAAGGTGTTTCATATGTTCTCTCATCTCAGACAGAAGATTAAAAGGTAAATAGGGTTAATAGAAGGGAATACAGGCATTATAGCTAGAGGATAGAGCACATCTGGAATATTCATCCTATGCCCAGTATCACAGAATTACTCAAAATCAGGTAGGAACAGCACAGCCAGAAGTTAAAGAATAATAAATGAATCACCCTCAAGTGTACATTCTGAGCAGGAAAGACCTAGTTGATTGACAAATGATATATTTTCGAGACAGAAAAATTCTTAAAGGTCTGTTTCTTATCCAAAAGGAAATCCTTTTCCACAGAATCCTTTACAGTGGTTTTCAGCCTCTGTGTGAACATATTACAGAGGGCTCACAAATTCAATAGAGTCCATCACACTATTAGAAAGTTCTTTCATGTTGAACTGAAAATGTCTCTTTGTGGCTTCCACTCCGGAGTACCACGAAACTCATCTGCTTCATCTTCTCAGGGGCATTCCTTCAACCCTAGGAGCTGGACAGGGAGTGAGAGAGACAGAAGATCCACCGACCCCATTCCTATTTTAAATGAGATTCCTTAAGATGAGTCCCCTTTTTCCCCCCATGTTACTAGTGTGATGGCATGTTGCGTCTTTAGCAATCTAGAGAAAAGAATGCTAGACTACTATCCTCCGAACCTGGGTTCCAAGCCTGTCTCTGTACCGCAGAGCTGTGCAACCTTGAATAGGTTACCTAACCTCAACGAGCCTTTGGCTCATCTATAAATGGGATCATCTATAAATGGGAACAGTAAAATCCACTGGGTTAACCTCAGACTTGTAATACTCAAAATATGTTATGTGCATGAAAATATTCTGTAAATAATAAAGAGCTATACATATATTATTATAATGACTATCCATCTTCACTGAATCTTTTTGCCAAACTTTCATATCCCTATTTTCAACTAGAAGTAGTTGATTTCTTGGATTCACGATCAGGATATACCAAAAAGTTCTTATTTCAGCTTATACCCCAGAGGCAGTCACATTATCAAACAGGGGTCGGGGAGGTGGCGTGCAATTATGAAAGAACCAAAAAGCACTGTGAAGATCTTGGAAGAAGAGTTAGACAAGCAAGCGAAGGAAGGTCTCTGAGCAGACAGCACAGGAAGAGACCAGGAGCCCTCGCAGGGAGGAGAGGGTTAAATCCTTTCCTCTGCAGTACAAAAGAAAAGAGTGTGCGGAAAGATTAGGATTTTTGCTTTTACAATGGGAGCTGCAGAAGCGTAGGGAAGAAGCTGAAGAAAAAAAAGGGGGCGTCTCCCCTTTAAAGACTTGCAGAGATTGAGAGAGAAAGAGAGAGAGGGACAGGGAGTCAGAGAGTCTGTCTCTGGGAAAGGAGACCATCTCTGCTTCACAGTGATTGCACTGAGGGGAAAGCATCAGTTGGCTTCAGACCCAAGGGGGAGACCCGGGCAGGTCACCCTGGTTAAGACCAAGTGAGCGTTGCCCCTCCCTCTCCCTCTCTCTGACCGGGAATGTCTCGGCGAAAGCAGCGGAAACCCCAACAGTTAATCTCGGACTGCGAAGGTCCCAGCGCATCTGAGAACGGTGGGTGCCTGGGGAGGGGTGGGGGTGGGGGGCCTGAGTCCAAGCCTGTGTGGGTCAGGCCAGGGCAAGGGGAGGGCACCCGGGCCATGGGCGAAACCAGGAGGGGGAGGCTTGGTCATTTGGGGCTTGAACGAGTTGATATGTGAGGGGTAAGGAGATGACCTGTGCTGCGGAGAAGCCCTGCTTAGCTTTTCTCGGGATTGATTCTGTTTGTGTTTTCCTTGGTGTTTTTCTCTGGATGAAATGGAGTTTTCCAACTGGCTCTATCTCCCCACCCAAGAGTTTTCTCCCCAGGTCCCCCTTTGCTCACTGGTCTTTGTGCCGTTGCTAAGTAACGTCCTCAGACCTGAAGACTGTCTCTTAGGGGTGGGATTTCCCCCCCTTTGCTTTCTGGAGAGTTGGGTTGCAAGAGAATGAATTGGATAAACGCGAAGGTTCCCCTGAGGGAGAAGAGAAAAAAGTTTCTCATTGATGGGCTGAGCTGAGAGCGGATCAGAGCTCCCAGAGGGAGACAGCTAATATCGGTCAGAATGCAGCCTGGTTCAGGGTGTGTATCCCAGTCACCTGATGTAGATACTGGAGGATGTGATGATGATCTGGATGAGGGGCTGGTATTTATGCTTCAAGGGAGGCCAAGCTAAAAAAATATGTTAGTTAACATACTCTTACATCCCATAAATACATGTGTATCATTTTATGAGGATATTATAATTTGTTGTTTAAGCAGATTTCTTTTATGAGGGGAAATTTTTTTCCTGTATTCATATAAACATTCCAATGAGAGAAGGGCAGACAATAGTGCAACTGTGGTATTGAGAAATTACATTGCCCAACGTCTCAGAGGCAGAAGCTTGGTCAGGACAAAAACCTAAGTTTCCTGATGCTCAGAGGGCTCAGCGCGGGTGGTCCTCACTCCACTATATATTAGGATTCCTCAAGTTTGTTGGATTGTGAGTAGACTGTGGGTAGGATCTGCGAATCTGTATCTTGTGCAAGGGTCCTGGTAATTCTTAGGATCAAGGAAGTTTTGGGCACACTGGTCAGTGGTGTGGCTACATATATGCGCACCTGTGAAAGTCTGGAAGTACTGGCTCAGGGATCAATTATCTATTTAGCAACAGTTGGTGTACCCAACAATGTAGTGTAGGGTTAAGCGCAAGGGTTCTGAAGCCAGACTTAGGGGTTAAATTCTGGCACCACCGCTTAACTGTACCAAATTGAAATGAGTAAAACACTTAGAAAAGTACCTAGCCTAAGTAAGTACTTAATATGTGTGGGTATTGTTATTATCATGCTATTGTGAGTGCGGTGGCACTTCCTACAAGTTCTGGTATATGACCAAAGTTCAGGAACACTGGGTGAACTCCAGCCCAGCATTTCTTTATGAGATATGTGCTGTGAAAGAGTTCCAGGATAATGTATTTGTAGTGACTGAAACTTGCCTTTTCTACTTGTTGAAAAAAAAAGAAATAGACCTGAGGTCAAATCAGCACTCCATGGATTATGAAACAACCTTAACAGATTGTGTTTTAGGTAGAACACATCCTCCCCAACTTATTGCTTTGCTGGGATCCCACTGTGCCCATATTTAGAGGTTCTGTTGGTGGCATCCTTCCCTCCAGGGACACATTAACCCTGCTTAATGCTGCTACAGGCCGGATATTTCTTCCTTGTGCTCTACAGGAGACTTCCCCCAGAGCCTCAGAGTTGCCTCACAGTCCTGCCCCCCTGCTGGTTCACTGTGGAACAATGCTGAACCCTCTGAGGAATCCTCTCCTCTCCTTCCCACTTTTCCCAAGTCTGTTCACCCATTCCCCACACCACAGCTGAGGGAAAAATCTGTGAGGGAAAGGGTCAGCAGGAATCTTTAGCAATTACCCTGAATGAATTCTCAAACCCATTGAGCTATATCTCCCCCTTGGAGCTATAAATACGTAGAGGTATGGGGATGCTGACTATCCCCATTGAAAGAGTATAGGCTTGAACCCGATGGCAACAACAAATTGCAGTAGGAATTTGCCTTTGAGCCATAAAAGGCAGAAACATAAATGTAAGGAGCAAGAAAGCTGTAGTAACTTCTCTTAAGATCTGCCTTAAGAAAGCCTAAGCACTTCCTCATCAGGATTCCACTGAGAAGGAATGATCCTGGGCGACTTGTGTGACCTGGAGTGTCATTGGGTCTCATCTGTAAGATGAGTTTGCTATATTTGATCATATCTAAAATTCCTTCCTGCTTTTATAAGCTTAAACTTTTGCGTAGACAAGGTCTCTATTTGCTTATGTGATCTTCAGGCTCCTGACTTTTCACTCTACCCCAGAGACATTTGCTTGTTCTGCATGCCCTTAAATTAGGTAGGCAGGACTCTTATTTGGGGGAACACTGCATCCTTTGATATATCTGTGAAATTATGAGCATCAGCACACATTATTTAGTAGGCTAGGGTGCCACTAATATTTCCAGGAGTCTTTTGCCTTCTTTTAAGCAATGTTTATCATATGTGGGTAGGTTCCTGGGTAGCATAAATTGTTTGTACTTGACTACTAACTTTAAGGTTGGTGGCTCAAACCTACCTGCCCGCACTGCGGAAGAAAGGCCTGGTGATCTGCTTCTGTAAATATTACAGCCAAGAAAACTCTATGGAGCTATTCTACTCTGTAACACATGGGGTCGCCATAAGTCGGTATTGACTTAACAGCAATGAGGTTTTTTGGGAGGGGTTACCATATGTGGACAAGCAAATGCTGAGCTTTGTTGTACATTTTAAAAGGCTCATCTTTGCTGTGACCTAGGACATCACCAAGAAATGATCTGAAAAACCTGTTTTCCAGCCCTGTTTTTGCTTAGGTTCCCTGAGTAGATTTTTGGTAAATCTAACAGAATAGCTATTGCAAGTAAGTGATGAGCAGGAAATAGGCTATTTACTTAAAAACTCTGGAGAGAGGGAAAAATTTCTTTCTCCCCTACAGAGTCTAGAAATCTGGATTAAAGCACATAAGGGTTGTGACTGGGGAAAATGCAAACTAGTACATCTGGGAAACAAAGGAAATGATCAGAAACCCAGATATTTAGTGAGAAGAAGAAACCAGGACAACAGCCAAGCAGATCTAGAGGGAGAGAGGAGAGTCTTTTAAATGGAAGCTGGCAGACAGCGAGAGCACCAAAAAGGGAAAGAAGGCAAAAACAGAGTTTTGAGGGTTCTGTTCTCTTTACACCTCTCAGGCTATTGAGCCCTGGGCCACTCAGCCCTACGTATCCCTAGGTCAGAAAGAACACATTTCATAGTGGATAGAAATAATCCAGGCATGGTACAATTGGGGACTGTATAAAGGAGCAGAAAACCAGGTTTCCATTTCAACTCAGACTTTGAAGTTACGTGACCTTGGGCGAGTCCTTTTAACTCCTAGCGCTTCAGCTTTTGGCCTTTAAACAATAATGTTGTTGTTGTTGTTCTCATTAGGTGCTGTCAAGTCGGTTCCAACTCATAGGACCCTATGTACAACAGAATGAAACACTGCCCAGTCCTATGCCATCCTCACAATCATTATTATGCTTGAGCCCATTATTGCAGCCACTGTGTCAATCCATCTCATTGAGGGTCTTCCTCTTTTTCGCTGACCCTTTACTTTACCAAGCATGATGTCCTTCTCCAGACACTGGTTCCTCCTGATAATGTTAAACAATGATACTCATGGCTAATACTTACAGCACATTTACCATCGGCCAGGTACTATGCTAGGCCCTTTATGCACTTCCTCTCATTTATTCCTGCTAAGTCCCCTACTATTACCCCCATTTTAAAGATGAGAAATCCAAACCTTAGAGAGAAAAAGAAACTTTTTCAAGATTACACAAATTAGAAAGTGTTGGACTTTAACTCAAGTCTGTTTGATTCAAAGCTCTTAAACACTGTGCTCTATGAGAGAGTCAAAACTCTAATGTCCCTTCTAGCTCCAAGATGTTATAAATTGCATGTTAAGTGCTGCATCCTTTGATGCTAAAAAAATGTCCATAAAAAGATCTATTTATGTTTGATCTAAAAAAAAAAAAGCAAACCAAACTCATTGCCATGGAGTCAATTTGACTCATAGTGACCCTATAGGACAGAATAGAACTGCCCCATAGGGTTTCCAAGGAGCAGCTGGTGGATTCAAACTGCCAACCTTTTGGTTAGCAGCTGAGCTCTTAACCACTGAGCCACCAGGGCTCCATGGTTGATCTAAGATATTCCTATTATGGAAATTTTCTCACTTACCACCAGATCTACAAATCACTGTGCCTCTTTGTCTAGTGTGTGGTACAGGCCATAGGTGTGTAATAGATGTGAGTGGCAAAGGAGTAGTGTGTGCACTTAGGAGAAAGAAGTGGGGAAGAGAAGACGGGACATGCTCCCTCAGAAGCGGTCAGTAACAGCAGTTAAAGAATCAGTTCATAATTATGGAGCTACCAATACCTTAGGTCCAATGTTAATGAAAACCAAAAAAACCAAACCGGTTGCCCTCAAGTCAATTCCAACTCATAGCAACTCTATAGGACAGAGTAGAACTGTCCCATAGGGTTTCCAAGGAGCAGCTGGATGGATTTGAACTGCCAGCCTTTCGGTTAGCAGTCTGAGCTCTTAACAACCTGCACCATCAAGGCTCCAATGTTAATGGTAGGGTATATTAAGGCAGGTGCTTACATAGCATACTTTGTTTCCTTAATGGCTCCAGGATGCTTGAACTCTGCTACTTGTCTATGTAGAACAAAGCCTTTCATTCACAAATAGAAATATGGCTCAAGATGCACATGCTCTAGAAAAGACAATATAGTCTCTTAAATTCACTGTCAGATCAGATACAAACTATATCAAACTCTGTGGAGCACAGTTCTATCCTTTTCACAGGAAATGGATAGAAAAGAGCTAAAGTGTGGGTGTGGGCAAAGTAGAGAGTGATCCTGATAGGAAAATTTAACACTGCAAAGCTAACTTTGCCTTTGTCCCAGTTTTGCCTAGGTTTAGCCCAACTAAGATTTGTGAGGAGCAGACTAGAATGATTGATGGGAAGGGCGTTCCTCTGATACAGTGGTTCTCCACCTTGGCTGTACATTATAATAGCCTGTATATTAATAATATACTGATGCCTGGATCCCACCCTCAGGAATTCTGAACTAATTGGTCTGGGATATGGCCTGGACATTGCCATTTTTAAAAGCTCTTCAAGCAATTATAATGTGCAACAAAGTTTGAGAACCACTGTTTAAAATATACCACTGCACTCCACCCACCTATTTTTCTCTCTGTTCTCCCCAACCATTCTCTCTCAAGTCTAAAGCAGCAGTGTGGTGGGACACCAGGCTTGGAGGGGAAGCCACCTGGTGCCCTTTGTTCTAGTCATTTTCAGGTCTTTGTAAACATAGGTCTTGGCCCTATATCCATCCCAGACTTTGCATGTGACCCAGGATAGTTTACCTCACCTTATCTGCTATCCAGGGACACCATTACCAGCTTAGTTTATTCCTGTATTTGTGACTTCATTTGTGACTGCCTAGGAATCCTTCCTCCCTCAGCAAAGTGCTGAGAAATAGAGGGTTCCTCTTACAGGTGGCTGTTGATCCGTCACCTTTCACCAGGGACTAAATTTACCTTAAAGAAGAGTGCAGCTCAAATTACGCATCAGAAAGCAAGTTTCATTAAAGAGGAAGAAAGAGGACAGTGTTTCCCAGGAGAAGATGAAAAGAAAAGGATTTCTTTTCTTGTCGGAAGACTTTAACAAAACAGCAACTTGGTATCAAATGTTCAATGCTAATTAACAAATGCTCAGCAAAAAGCCTCCATCTGATTTCCTCTTCTTTACTGAGGCTAGAGAGCAAATGGCAGATAGGAGCCACACAGGGCCCTTTCTCTAGCGTCAGGGAAGCCACACAATGTTGATGTGCTTGAGAAAACACTGGCTAGGAGTCAAAAGCTGAATGCTTGGTTCACTGAATTATTGTGTGTACTTAGAAAAGTCACTTAACCTCCCCAAGCTTCGATTTCCTTATTTGTAAAAATAAACCCCATTGCAGTAACCTGTGATTTGCCATGGTTGAAATAGACCCTCCTCTCCTTCATTCTGTCAGGCCCAGAAGCACTGCAGCCCATCAGTTTCAGAGCCATGATTCACAATCTCAAGATCCTTATGATTATCTGAAGTTTTCGAACATAGTTCAGTTAAATGTTTTCAATTTAGAAAAACAGGCAAATTTATATTGAAGTGGAATGGATGTTGTACTAATATTTTAATTTGGTTGTTTCAGCTCCCCACCCCAAAAAAGACTCCCTGTTGGTATGGAGTCTTTAAGTGGTGTACAAATGTAAATGGTTAACATGCTCGGCTGCTAACTGTAAGGCTGGAAGTTCGAGTCCATCCAGAGATGCCTTGGAAGAAAGGCCTGGTGACCTACTTCTGAAAAATCAGCCACTGAAAACTCTATGGAGCATAGTTCTATTATGACACACATGGGGTCACCATGAGTCAGAATTAACTCTATGGAAACATTTTTATCCTTGATATATGCCAATGATATTAGCCAGCATCTTATCTCAGAAATTAATAAGATTAATAAGCAACCTGAACAACATCTAATTTTAGTATCTATTTCAGGATGAATTACTATTTTGCTATTGACAATGTAAATTATCTAATTGATAATATTTGAGGCTTCCCCAAAATTTGAAAAGTCCCGTAAACCCGTTGCCATGGAGTCGATTCCGACTCATAGTGACCCTATAGGACAGAGTAGAACTACCCATAGAGTTTCCAAGGAGCTCCTGGTAGATTTGAACTGCCAGCCTTTTGTTTAGCAGCCATAGCTCTTAACCACTACAGCACCAGGGTTTCCAAAAGTCCCATATGTACATACTAATTTTACTTGTCAAAAGCTTTTCAGTTTTTTGTCCGCACTATATTTCTCCGAGGAAAATGGAGCAGCTACAATAGCACCATTTTACAAAAAGGGAAATGGTGGCATAGAGGTGGTGTGACTAGCCACCATGTCTCAATTTACCAGCCAGGCAAGAACTGGATGAGAGTCAAACAACTTGGGTTTACTGTTACCCAAGCAAACCACAAAACCAAGGATTCTGTGGTCGCTTCCTGCAAGTAAGATAAACTATTTTAGTAAGTGGGCACCCATAAACACTCACTCCAAGGTATGAAAGAAATGCAGAGTACCTGGTCCAGGAAGCATTTTACACCTTCTTATCCTGTCTCTGAATAGGAGGCTGCCTCTGTAGTGATGAGCCAGTGTTAGTTGTTTCTAGACATTAAAACCACGTTGGGGCTGAAAGGGGCTTTAAATATGGAGAGGCTGCCTGGTAGCTCCCGCTGCATTTTTCCAATTGTTTCAAGAGTCCCTCTCCCTCCAGGTTAGAGCTAGGGAGGACTCTGTAGGCCTCTTCAAGCTAACATCTCCGCAAACCGAACTGTCCTTAATAATGACAGTGTGCAAAGGAAGGAGAATGGGAGGAGGGGGGTAAAGAAAAAGGTACTAAATAGGAGATGGCGTCATAAATAAGCATGAACTCTATAAATTAGGTGTTGGCCGGATGATCTGTGGAGTAATTTGCATTCAGCTATTATTCTGTGGGAGGAGGGCGGGGAGTGAAGGGGCTTAGCGTTCTGCAGAGAGGAGTCCTGCAATGACTTCCTTGGAAATTCTACCTTGCAGCCCTCCCACCCTGAGAAACTGTGTGTGTGTCTGTGTGTCTGTGTGTGTGTGTGTGTGTGTCTGTGTGTGTGTCTGTGTGTGTGTCTGTGTGTGTGTGTGTGTGTGTGTGTGTGTGTGTACACATGTGGAGGGGATGGGGGTAGGGTTGGACTAGAGGTCACGTGACCAAAACCTGGAGTATTTTGGGGGTTAGTTGTGTGTGTGTGTTGGTGTGGTGTGGATGTTCTGGGTACCCACCCCCCTCCGGCCCTCAGACCTCTGAGGAGATCAGACCACCCTCTCTGGAGTCCACGTTTTCCAGGCTCAAACGGATCCTTTATCCAAAGAAAAACAGAGAAGCCTAACGCCTTGCTCTATTGAGCAGGGCTGCTGTTCCCTACTGTGCCCCCTTGAGCTTGCTGGAGGGTAGGGGGCAGGAATGGGCAAAGCTATCTGGGGAAGGGGGCGAAGCTTGCAGAGGGCAAGAAAAGGTAGACCCTACGAGGCCCCAGAGCACGTGTTACTGAACATCCGAAAACCCTCCTACGCTCTGGACTGGCGCCCCTAAACCCCCCACCGAGCTCCCCACTCCCTCTTCCTCCAGTCCCCGCCTCCCTCTCCAGCAGCTCCTCCCCGCACGCTCCCCTCCCCAGCAGCTCCTCCCTCATCTCCCCTCTCCCAGCTTTCTCGCTCCAGCTCCTCCCCTCCTCTGGCTCCTCGCTCCCCTCCCCCTCCTCTGCTGCTCCCTGCCCCCGCCGCCGCCGATCTCCATCTCCGCAGTCTGGGCCGCTGGGTGTAGAGACTGCTGCAGCCCCGGCGGCTACCACCGCCTCCCCCAATCCCAGTCCCCATTGTCTCCTACCCCACTGGCCCTCCACCTCCCCACAACCATGGCGCACGAAGCCGGGAGGAGCTCTCGTTTAGGGGGGCCCTGCGGGGAGCCGGCGGAGCTCGGAGGTGCGGTAGGGCCGGGCCCGGGCAGGGGTGATGGGGGAGGGGAGGCGCGGGGGAAGGACTTTCGGTGGACGGCATAAAATGCACGATTCTCTGCATAGGGCGCCATCCGCACACCCGTCCCTTGCACTCGCCGTTGGCCCTGGGCGGAGGGGGGCCGGGCGAGGGACGGGGGTAGCGTGCGCCTGCCCCGCCCCCCCATGTTGGGGTGTCGCTTGCAGAAGCGGGTCTGGCCTGAGCTCCAGCCATCTGCATGGTCCTATGAGCTCGTCTCCCCACCCCCAAATGGCCGTTGCTGGGCTTGTTGTTAATGAGAGCCTCTGTAGACCATCTCAGCCGCACCACCCATGCTCTCTCCCCTTGTCTTCTCCCCAGGTGATGCTAGCGAGGAGGACCACCCCCAAGTCTGTGCCAAGTGCTGCGCACAATTTACTGACCCAGCTGAATTCCTCGCCCACCAGAACGCATGCTCTACTAACCCCCCTGTAATGGTGATAATTGGGGGCCACGAAAACCCCAACAACTCTTCTTCCTCCACTGAACCCCGGCCCGAGGGCCACAGTAGTCCCCAGGTCATGGACTCGGAGCACAGAAGTCCGTCGGATTCTGGGTCCTCCGTGCCCACGGATCCCACCTGGGGCTCGGAGCGGAGAGGAGAGGAGTCTGCGGGGCACTTCCTGGTCGCTGCCACAGGTACAGCAGCCGGGGGAGGTGGGGGCCTAATCTTGGCCAGTCCCAAACTGGGTGCAACCCCATTACCTCCGGAGTCGACCTCTGCGCCCCCTCCTCCCCCACCTCCTCCTCCACCCCCAGGTGTTGGCAGTGGCCACTTGAACATCCCTCTGATCCTGGAAGAGCTTCGGGTGTTGCAGCAGCGGCAAATCCATCAGATGCAGATGACGGAGCAAATCTGCCGGCAGGTGCTGCTGCTCGGCTCCTTAGGCCAAACAGTCGGTGCCCCTGCCAGTCCCTCAGACCTACCTGGAACAGGGACCACGTCCTCCACCAAACCCCTCTTACCCCTCTTCAGCCCCATCAAGCCAGTCCAAACTGGCAAGACACTGGCACCTTCCTCCTCCTCCTCCTCCTCCTCCTCAGGGGTAGAAACTCCCAAGCAGGCTTTTTTCCACCTCTACCACCCACTGGGGACACAACACCCCTTCTCTGCTGGAGGAGTTGGGCGAAGCCACAAGCCCACCCCTACCCCCTCTCCAGCCCTGCCAGGCAACACAGACCAGCTGATTGCCTCACCTCACCTGGCGTTCCCAGGCACCACAGGACTGCTGGCAGCACAGTGTCTTGGCACAGCCCGTGGCCTTGAGGCCGCTGCCTCCCCAGGGCTCCTGAAGCCAAAGAACGGAAGTGAGCTGGGCTATGCGGAAGTTATGGGTCCCTTGGAGAAGCCAGGTGGACGGCATAAATGCCGCTTCTGCGCCAAAGTGTTTGGCAGTGATAGCGCCCTGCAGATCCACCTGCGCTCCCACACAGGTGAGAGGCCTTACAAGTGCAATGTTTGTGGCAACCGCTTTACCACCCGCGGCAACCTCA
This sequence comes from Trichechus manatus latirostris, assembly GCF_000243295.1. Taxonomy (NCBI): domain Eukaryota; kingdom Metazoa; phylum Chordata; class Mammalia; order Sirenia; family Trichechidae; genus Trichechus; species Trichechus manatus. The sequence goes on from NW_004444209.1 coordinate 552,694, forward strand.
AAGTGCACTTCCACAGGCACCGGGAGAAGTACCCACACGTGCAGATGAACCCACACCCGGTGCCAGAGCACCTAGACTACGTCATCACCAGCAGCGGTCTGCCCTATGGTATGTCCGTGCCACCAGAGAAGGCTGAGGAGGAGGCCACGCCAGGTGGAGCTGTTGAACGCAAGCCTCTGGTGGCCTCTGCCACAGCACTCAGTGCCACAGAGAGCTTGACACTGCTCTCCACCAGTGCAGGCACAGCCACAGCTTCTGGGCTCCCTGCTTTTAATAAGTTTGTCTTCATGAAAGCAGTGGAACCGAAGAGTAAAGTTGATGAAAACACTCCTCCAGGGAGTGAGGGCTCAGCCATCACCAGTGTGGCAGAAAGTGGCACAGCAACCCGCATGCAACTAAGTAAGCTGGTGACTTCCATACCCAGCTGGGCACTGCTTACCAACCATTTCAAGTCCACTGGCAGCTTTCCCTTCCCCTATGTGCTAGAGCCCTTAGGGTCTTTGCCCTCTGAGACATCGAAGCTGCAGCAACTGGTAGAAAAGATTGATCGTCAAGGAGCTGTGGCAGTGGCCTCTACTGCCTCAGGAGCCCCCACCACCTCTGCCCCTGCAGTTTCATCCTCAGCCTCATCTGGACCTAACCAGTGTGTCATCTGCCTCCGAGTGCTGAGCTGTCCTCGGGCTCTACGCTTGCATTATGGTCAACATGGAGGTGAGCGACCCTTCAAATGCAAAGTGTGTGGCAGAGCCTTCTCCACTCGGGGCAATCTGCGTGCACATTTCGTGGGCCACAAGGCTAGTCCAGCTGCCCGGGCCCAGAACTCCTGCCCTATCTGCCAGAAGAAGTTCACCAATGCCGTCACTCTGCAGCAGCATGTCCGCATGCACCTGGGGGGCCAGATCCCCAATGGTGGTACCACACTCTCTGAAGGTGGGGGAGCTGCCCAGGAGAATGGTTCAGAGCAATCTGCAGGCTCTGGGGCAAGGAGCTTCCCCCAGCAACAATCCCAGCAGCCATCCCCAGAAGAGGAGTTGTCTGATGAGGAGGAGGAGGAGGAGGAAGAAGAGGATGATGTGACAGATGAAGATTCCCTGGCAGGGAGAGGCTCAGAGAGTGGAGGTGAAAAAGCAGTATCAGTACGAGGCGATTCGGAAGAGGCATCTGGGGCAGAGGAAGAAGTGGGAACAGTGGTAACAGCTGGGAAGGAGATAGATAGTAATGAGAAAGCCACTCGACAGTCTTCTCTGCCACCACCACCACCTGATAGCCAGGATCAACCACAACCAATGGAGCAGGGAAGCAGTGATGTTGCAGGAGGCACAGAAGAGGGGGGCAAACCAGAGAGGAGCTCAAGCCCAATGTCAGCACTCACCCCAGAAGGGGAAGGCACCAGCACCACCTTGGTGGAGGGGCTGGGCATGCAGGAAGCGATAAGAAAAGAACCAGGTGAGAACAGCAGCAGAAAGGCCTGTGAAGTGTGTGGCCAGACCTTTCCCACCCAGGTAGCTCTGGAGGAGCATCAGAAGACCCATCCCAAAGAGGGGCCGCTCTTCACCTGTATTTTCTGCAAGCAGGGCTTTCTCGAGCGGGCTACCCTCAAGAAGCATATGCTGCTGGCTCACCACCAGGTACAGCCCTTTGCCCACCACAGCCCTCAGAATATTGCTACTCTTTCCTTGGTCCCAGGCTGTTCACCCTCCATCACTTCCCCAGGGCTCTCCCCCTTTCCCCGGAAAGATGACCCCACTATCCCATGAACCTGTTTTTCAGGATCTGTTGGCCCTGACCCAGAGAGCAGAAACTGAGAGCTCCAGAGAAGGACCTCCAAGATTTATGAGCCCTTATTTGTCCTTTTCTCTGAGTTCTTACATGGTATGTCCCTAGTGACTTTTCTCTAGTCCCTGAGCTTAGAGATGTTGTACTCACAGGGGAGATGGCCCCCTGAGGAACTTTTCTCCTCTCTTCATTGTTTGTACCTGAGGAAAATATTCTCTATAGCTCTCACATTCCCAAGGGCAACTCTCTCCAACTTCCCTGGGGTGACCTTTTCTCCATTCTCCTCCCTTCCTCTTCCTTTCCCAGGTGCACCTGAGCACCCCCATTTGTAATTGTAGTCCAGCCCGAAGGGGCTGGCAGCTGTCCCTGGAGGGCCCAATGCCACTCCTCTCTGATGACCAGGTCAACCTGCAGGACTTCGTGTCCCAGGACATTCTTGCCCAGCTGGTGGTGGTGGGTTCCCTGTCTTTCTGGAACCAGTACACGGCTTTCCTGTCAAGTGGTGTGCCCGCCAAGCCCTGGAGTTCCAGCTCCTCCTCCACTATTGCACGCCTGGCACCACCAGTGCTGTTTGGCCCAAGAACTGTGGCTGCGAAGGTGCTTCCAGCAACGGCATCCAGAGAGGCCAAGGAGAAGACAGCCCCCCTCCTTTTTTGGCCTCCTGCATCCAAGGCAGTGCCTGAAAACCCCATCACAGAAGTAGCAAACTGTACATTCCTTCTTCTTCCCCCTGCTCCAGAAGGTGCCAGCAATGAAGATGATGCAGTCTGTAACTGGTGGCTCAGCCCTACGGGTAGAGAGAAATAAAGGGTATAGGACACTATCTCCCTGATAGTCACATTAAAGTAAAGGTGTTGACTGGTCGATATGCCAAGGTATCTCCAGCATCTCGTATTCCCTTACTGTGGGAATTTAGGAAGCGAGCAGATTTCTTGCCAAGAGATTTCCCATCGGATATTTTGGGAATTGTGAAGTTCGTTCATATTTTTAATAATTGTTGGTGAGGATGGTGGGAGTAATGATGGAGAGTTGAGAAGTGTTGCTAAAGCATAGGGCTTGTTGGAAATCGATGTGATTAAGAAAGGGATGTGATGTAAGGGAAGGGACTTCAAATTCTGATTGGATGGATCTCATGAATGACATCGTGTGCAGCAGTGCACCAGGGATCGTGGGGGATTTCCTTGTGCTAGTGTTCTAGTTTTAGATAGCTTCCTCCTTTATCCCCTGGCCCCTTGTATGTTCCTCATCTTCCTCTCTCAAGGCCCCTTTCCTCCTCCCCATTTTGCCTGTTTATGAACTGGGGCCTATGTGTTTACCACCGTCTGGTTCTTAAGAGTCCCAGACATTGGGAAACCAACTCCAGGTGGTATCCTTCCTGCTTCTCCATCTTGTAATGAGATGTAGTATTTACTCTTAACATAGGATCATTTGGAACAGGAGTTCTGAGGAGGAGAAAGTAAAGGTTCTGCTATACTGACTTGAATGATGGCTTCTCCAAAGGTGTAGGCTCCAAAGTTTCCTAACATAGTAAAATGTAAAGAGCAGACAAGGGAGATATTAGTGTCTTTCCATCTATCATTAAAGGTGTTTTGACCAAATATCTGTGTGTTTCTCCTTATTTCTTGACAAAATAGCCAGCTGGAGTGTGATTTGGGCATTCCCTAATATTGAGATTCCCTTCCCACCTACGTCTGCCAAAGCTGAACGTGTGGTGTTGACATATTTAATTTATTCAGACTTGTCCTAAAACAACCTCCAATGAATCTAATTTCCCTGTGGAAATGGAGTTTGTGTTCTCAAAAGGTAGGGGATTTTCCCACTGTGTGCAGTCATTGTCTAGGTTTTTTCTTTGCCAGTACAAACTAGAACCTTCCACCACCAGGCTTTTATGTTTGTTGGGAGGTTGAAAGCTGTTTCTTTATCAGTCTTCCTTGCACCTCAGGCCAGTAGCATATCTGACATCAGTTAATCTGTAAACCAAGGTGAATTAATCTTCATGATCCTTGAAATCTGATGTTGTAAGCTGAAAGGAAAAAAAAAGCCAACCCTAACAATTTCTACCAACAAGATAGAGGAGAATTCTTAGGAGAGAAATGAAACACTTTTTTTCAATCTTTCCACAACATGGTAAAGTTCAGATTTGTCTCCAAGACCTTGCTTTCTGAAAGAGAACATTCTCCAGAATTTATTTTTTCATTTGGAAGATTATAATATCATTGAATCTTAGTTTTAAAGAGACAGGGCTGGTAAAATGATTTGCACAGTCACTCAGCCAATTAGTGGCAAAGTTGGATTGAGGATCCAGGTCCAGAATCCCAATATAGTGCTACTTCCAGTGGTCAGTGATGGTCCACAGCTTCCTGCTACATCACTAAAGACGCCTGACTTGAGGCTGGGTGGAAGACAGAAGGGAAGGAGGTGAGTAAACCTATTGACTCAATTTAAGGTAAACTGATGTTTAATTCTAGTTGCCCTTACCAAAGCAGTATAGTTCCCCTTTAAGATATAATTGGTGAGTAGGAACCCATGGGAATCTTGTGAGGCCAAATGGGGAAGAAATAGCTCCTGTATCTTTAATTCTTTAAAAGCTTTGTAAATCTGTTTTTCGTTTCAGCCTTTGGAGGAGGTGGGTCACCAATCCTTCAATTCCTTTACTCTCCCCATCCCCCACTGGTCATAGATAATGCCATTTCACTAATTAAACTAGACTTGTCCTCTCTCTAGGTGCCAGCTCCCATTATGGTAAGAGCTGTCAGTGAGGCTTCTATTGATGGACACTTCCTTGGGCAGGTCAGCACTAAGCCTGACTCCCCTTTCCCCTCTTTTCATAGCTCTACTTTATTTTCTCTGCTGCCTCCTTTTCATTCTTCTTTTTCCATCCTCCTGCTTTTTCTTGTCTTTCATTGACCTCTCTTATCTGACAGCCTTTATTGCTATTTCTTTTCTCTCTTTGCCCTTGATTTATTCTTCTTAGAGCTTTTTAATTTTTTCTGTCCTGCAACCTACCCTAGCCCCACCATTTCTTAATCACTCTTCATTAGATCATCTTTTTAGAAGGTAAATTAATCTACTGGAATGAGTATGTGAGTAACTGCAGCTTGCAAAACACTTAACTTTACATGAAATAAACACAGTCCACTTTAACCTGAATTAAAAGCATCACTATTATAAGAAGCAAGAGACAGCTTCTTCACTCATTCATTCAGGATTTACTTTGCTTCAGAGATCAAGTGTTAAGTATAAAGGTAAATAAGACACTTTTGCCCCTTGGGGAACTCAGTCTAAAAGGAGAGAAAATATAAATTTTTTTTTAATGGTGGTAGGATCCCCAAAACACACTAGTCTTACTTTGAATTAGACCCAACTTTGACTTTACATTTGTCTTTTCTAACCTTTAGTTTAATAACAGTAGATTGACTAATCCTAGTGAAATTTTGCTGCCCATCAAATAGTAAAAAACAGTATGGACAAGAAGAAGGAAAAAAAAGGACAGCCAAAGAAGAAGTGCAGTATTCGGTCAGTACTGTGGGCGTTTCTGTAATCCACTGCTGTGTAGCATACCAGCCTGAAACTTAGTGTTTTAAACAATAATTATGTATTTGCTTATGATTCCATGAGCTGTCTGGACAGGGCTCAGCTAGGTTGGCTTGTCTCCATTCCATGTGAGGGCTGAGCTCCCTCAGGCAGCTGTGATTTGGGCTGGAAGAATAAAGATGGCCTCACTCACTTCTGATCCCTCAACCAGGATGCTGGAACCTCTCTCCTTTTGCTCTGTTAACCTCCAGCATCTCTTAAGTGGTCTATCAATTAGGGCTAATACAGGTCTATCTATTAGTGGTCTATCTTCCAGGTCTATCTAACTGGACTCCATGAAAGTTAGGGCTACAAGAGGGCAAAAGGGGAAGCTGAAATGCCTCTTAAGGCCTGGGCTCTGCAACTCAGGGAGTATCACTTCTGCCAGTCTGTTGGCCAAGGCTAGTCACAACACCGTTTCAAATTCAAAAGGAGGGGAAATAAGCCTTAACTCTTGATGGGAAGAATGGCAAAGTCACACTGCATAAGGGCATATGGGATGGGAGGCATTGTGTGGCTAGCTCTGGAAACAATCTACCACAACAGATACGAGGAAAAGGTAACAAGTGCAATGCATGCAGTACTTACATGGTCCCGACCAGGCTTACACTCTGACTAGAAGAGGTCTGAGTGAGGTTCCCTCCTTTCTCCCTGCATTGCTCAGGATTGTAAGTGGTGGGCTACCAGTGAGCACACGAACACCTGGCTTTCTTTTGAGCAGAAAACTGGTCAGAAGGAGTCTAGAAAGAGTCCCTCTATAAGCAGATTATGCCAAGTGGCCCTCACATGCTCCTAAAATTTGCCTAATTTACTATGGTAATACCCATTGCCATCAAGTTGATTCTGACTAATAGTGACCCTGGAGGACAGAGTAGAACTGCCCCATAGTTTCCAAAGCTGTAAATCTTTATGGAAGCAAACTGCCACATCTTTCTCCCAAGGAGCAGCTGGTGGATTTGAACCCCCAGCATTTCAGTTAGTAGCTGAGCACTTAACCACTGTGCCACTAGAGTAATAATTTACGCAGTGAGTATGTAAACAAACACTTCTGGTAGCTGCCCTTGATTTGGCTGACCTCAATTTGGAGTACCTGTGCTACTTCTTAGAAACCCTGGTGGCATAGTGGTTAAGAGCTATGGCTGCTAACCAAAAGGTTGGCAGTTCAAATCCACCAGGTGGTCCTTGGAAACCTTCTAGGGCAGTTCTACTCTGTCCTGTAGGGTCACTATGAGTTGGAATCAACTTGATGGCAAGGGGTTTAATTTTTTTTTTTTTTTTTTTTGGATGTGACTTCTTTGGCTTCGTTTGTAGGTGAGAGGAGACAATCCAGGCCTTAGGTATCCCACATTTTACCAGAAACTGAGTCTCTCCCTGTAGAAAATCCTCCCTTTCCTAGACAAAAATGCTTATAATGTTTAGGGCTTAACTTTTGGAATCCTGTCTTTAAAGCAAAAAGAGCCCTTTGTCAACTTTTCTATAGACGATTACCAGCCCCAAGTCATTAAAGGAAGCAAAATTTCTAGGTAGAGCAGTCTGCTTGAGTAATCTTGCATGATCTCACATGAGCCAACTCTCCCAAGGGTATTTTGCTTCCAGGATTAAATGTAATCCTGAGGATTAAATGTCCAGAGATGCTTATAGGAGCCCATAGTTTACTACTGTGTCTTCTACCTCACTGCTCAGACACAAAGTTACGCATCTCAAAAGATAGTTCCTTATTAAGTAAATTAAGTTTAGAAAAGGAGATGGAAATATTTTGATCACTACTTAATCTGTACACTACCTAGCACATAGTAGTCATTCAATAAATATTTGCCAAAGAAATAGATGGAACTTCACATTCCAACACACACACAGCCCTTCTTCATATTCACCCCTTCCTTTCCATTACTATCCATAGCCAGGCTTTGTGTTAGTTTAAGGTCTTATAATCAAACAATTAGTTTTAATAGGCTACTAACCATTTTCCCTGTTTCTTAGTTACCTAGTGCTGCCATAACAAATACCACAATTGATTGGTTTTAAAAAACAGAAATTTATTTTTTCACAGTTCTGGAGGCTAAAAGTCCAAATCAGGCTCTTGGTTGTGTTGATTTCTTCTGGGAGCCTCTCTCCTAGTTTCTAGTGTCTGCCAGTGATTCTTGGCATTCGTTGATGTTCCTTGGCATCTGTCTTCCCCGTGATTAGATTTAGGACCCACCCTACTCTGGCATGATCTTATTAACATAATAAAAGAAAACCTTATTTCCAAACAGGATCATATCCGAAGGTACAGACAACCAGAGCTTCAATGCATATTTTCGGGGACATAGTTGAATCCATAACACTCCATCTCCAAACTCTCTCTCCTCCCTGCGTCAATCCATCAAGAACACCAGATTATCTTAAAGCACTCCTTATTCACAAACTCTAAATGTTCCCTATTGTATTCTGAATAAACTGCAGGCTCTTCTGCAATCAAGTCTCCAATCTGGAAACCTAAATTTTCTCTTAATATTCCCAAATATAAATCTCAATATTCTAGTGAACTAATCTGGATTAGCAGAACACACATCATGCTTTCCTAACTTTAGTCTAGACCTTTGTTTTTATCATGTCCTTAGCTTGGAATTCTCTCCTACTGTCAGTTCAAATCTGAAACTTGATGCCATCTTCTTTCTAGTGATTTTCCCAATAATCTGAGCTTTAAGTCCTCACTCTTCTTTGCAATCACTTTTCTTTTGTAGAGCCTGTGCTCATGCTGCCTTATGCTGGGTCTTAACTCCCTTATTAGACCAGAAACTCTTTGAAAACAGGAGCCAGGCCTTACAAACTATTTTTTCTGACACAGTGTTTGGCATCACGTAGGCATTTAATAGATCACCAGTTGCCAAATGTGTCAATTCAAAAGACCCCATTTTTTCAACAAAAATTGTATTTCAGTTTACTCTGCAGACAGAAAGTGCATATACCAAAATGTTCAGTTCAATTAATTTTTGCAAACAGAACACACTCTCCAACCAGCTCCCAGAATAAGAAACAACGTAATCAGAACCTCAAAATCTCAGAAGCACCCCTAAAACCAGAACCCAGTTGCCATCTAGTGAATTCGGACTCACAGTGACCCCCATGTGTGTCAGAGTAGAACTGTGCTCCACAGGGTTTTCAATGGCTGATTTTTCGGAAGTAGATAGACAAGCCTTCCTTCGTGGATGCCTCTGGGTGGATCTGAACCTCAAGCCTTTCAGTTAGCAGTCAATCCCATTACACGATACTTATAGTTTTAGTATACACAAGAAGAGTGAGAATATATATTTGTAGATCCCTCATAATATCTCTGCTCAGTAAGCCCTTCCCCTCCAACCCCAAAGACCGAGAACACAGGGAGGGAGAGAGAGGGAGAGATAGGAAGAGAGAGAAAGATTAGGAACGACTGTAATAGGTATTTCTTTATAAATGAATGTATGAAGACAAAAACCTACACTTTGGAAAACGCATGTTAGTACCAAATTGTGAAAGAGCTAGTGATCCTTCATTTTAAAAATCTGTACTACACGTGCAATTCTAGTAGAGCTCTCATCAACGTCGGTCAACTCGCAGAACCCATCTCCTAAAATTCAACATGGCTGCATGCATATGTATATAAGCAACATGGCCGCTCTGCCAACTACCAAGATGGCAACCGCGGCTTCACCGTACCAGGAAGCACGAGAGAACGCCCGTAAAGAATATACACTGTATCCGCCATTCTGCCAACACCTAAGGTGGCTCGATTTCAGCTTCAAAGTGAGCGCGAAACCGGAAATGGCTTTTTCTTCTTGCACAGCTCCCGGGATCCCTTTCCGGTTAGCTTTGGGGTGTCCGCGTTGGAAGAGGGTATTTCCTGAAAAGAGGGCTGGGAGGTGTTTGTCCACCGCGCCTGATTCGAGACGCGTCCGCGCCGGGAGACTAGAATGTCCGACACGTGGAGCTCTATCCAGGCCCACAAAAAGCAGCTGGACTCGCTGAGGGAGAGGTTACAGCGGAGGCGGAAGCAGGACTCGGGGCACTTGGGTGAGGCGCAGGGCTGTCCGGGCCAGTGGCCCGCCGGGGAGGTTGGGAGGGACCCCTGAAGAAGAAGACAGTTCCCAGGTCGGGGCCCTTCCCCAAACCGCCATTTCTTTCCCGCCTCGTACATTGCCACGTCCCTCCCCTCAGCGTCACAGACTCTTCGCTCTCCTGCAAGTACTTGACCATCGCTCCCTACCCCGGGTCTGGGGTCCTCCAGTTCTCTTTTCCCGGACGCCGAAGCCCCATCCCGGTCGGTCCAGTCGGCTTCTCTTCATCTGCGAGAACTTCGCCTTTGGGATATTTCTCAGGCCCCTACCCCATGAATCATGACCAGGAAGCCCCCTTTCTGGTGTTTCCTCGGCGCTTTGTTCTTTCCTCGTTGAAGTCGTCATTTCTTTGCGACTCGACACTGCTAGCAGGGACCAAAACTTTATATTTACAGTGCCTAGCTCATGGCCCGCACCGAGTTGGCACTCGGTGTTGGTAAATGAGCAGGAGCCCTGGAGGCACAGTGGTTAAGCGCTGGGCGGCTAACTGAAAGGTAAGCGGTTCGAACCCACCAGCCGCTCCGCGGGAGAAAGATGTGGCAGTCTGCTTTCTGTAAAAATTACTCAAAAAACCAAACCCATTGTCAGCAAGTCGATTCGGGACTCCTAGCGACCCTATAAGACAGAGTAGAACTGCCCCGTAGGGTTTCCAAGGCTGTAATCTTGACAGAAGCAGACTGCCATATCTTTGTCCCGCAGAGCAGCTGGTGGGTTAGAACCTCCAACCTTTCGGTTGGCGGCCGAGCGCTTTAACCACTGCGCAACCAGTGCGCCTTTCTGTAAAGATTACAGCCTATGAAACCCTCTGGGGCAGTTCAATTCTGTCCTGTAGGGTAGCTATGAGTGGAAATGAACTCGATGGCAGTGGTTGTTTTTTTTTTTTTTTTGGTTGCTGAATGAGTGGGGAAACTGGAGTTGTCTTAGTCATTTACATAGTCGATTCCGACTCACAGCGACCTTACAGGATACAGTACAACTGCCGCATGAGATTTCCAAGGAGTTACTGGTAGATTCAGACTGCCGACCTTTTGGTTAGCAGCGTTAGCTCTTAACCACTAGGCCACCAGGGCTCCAGTCACTTACATCCCAAACAAGAATCTGAAAACATTTGTTTTGGGTTTTTAAACTTTCTCCCCTCCAGCTGTCCCCTTTGTCACAGTCATAAAACTCGAAGGGACATCAATAGAGTATCAAGTTTTACCCTATCTCCCACCCCTGCACAAGCACTGGACTATTTAAGGTAAATAACACAGTGAATCCATACCATCTCTGGTGGTTTATTTCAGTGTTTATTAGTATGCTGGAGTCTGTCTAAATCTTGCCTAGATGGATATTAGGTGCATGCACTCATATTCTGGTCCCTGGAACTGAAAGATGCTCTGGCAGGATTCTCATACCATAATTAATAACATCAAGTGAGTATCTACAGTGTGCACAAATCTAGTTAGACAAAAATAAGACATTGTCCCTGCATTCAAAGTTAAAAATTTAGTTGGAGATAAAGGATGGATGCTTATAAAAAGTCAGCTATACAGTATGATATATGTAAAGCACCAAGTGAATGAATAAATCCACAATTGGTACAGTGAAGGGAGAAGTAACAAGAGCTAGTTTAGTCAGTGAAGGACATCATGGGGGAGTTGGCCCTTGAATTTCCAGCTTTGAAGGATATATAGGATTTAGACAATTAAAGAGAAGGTAAGAGGGAGGGGTAAGGAGAGGCTGAAGTGCAAGTCATATGATCAGAGGATAAATAGTAGTCAAGCATTGAAGTAGGTACTGAATTACCCAAGAGCGGGAATTTTTTTCTTCATCTATAAACTTCAAATCCTTTGACTTCTTGTTGTAGGTCCAGTTTTCTGTTTTTTCTTATTCTTTCAGACCTGTCTCTGATTTTTTTTTTTTTTTGGGGGGGGTGGTAAATATATAGGTAACAAAATATTTGCCATTTCAGCAGTCTTCCCATGTATAGTTCACTGACATTAAATATGTTCATCATGTTGTTCAACCATTACCATTCCAAGTTTTTCCATCACCCTTAATAGAAGCTTGGTGCTGTTTCAGAACTTTTTATTATGCACTTCAATTTTATATAGAAAACATGACTCTTACATCTCTTTTACAGGCGGTCCCCAGATTACTAACGAGTTCCACTCCTAAATCTGTTTTTAAGTCGAGTTTGTGTGTTAAGTCAGAACAGTTAGGTATGGTTGGTATCTAATGTCAGTCAAATGCTTGTCTTAACATATAGTATACAGTGTACTTTTCTATGCATAAAAACATTAAAGAAACACTTCCATATACACGGAAACCCTGGTGGTGTAGTGGTTAAGAGTTCAGCTGCTAACCAAAAGGTTGGCAGTTAGAATCCACCAGCCACTCCTTAGAAACCCTATAGGCAGTTCTGCTGTTCTATAGGGTTCTGAGTTGGAATCAACTTTTTTGCATTGATAAGAATGTGACGGCGTTAAGTAAGTGCATTTCTTCTAGAAATATTTGTTTAATTGTAGTATGCAATAATTTGTTTTTCCCTTTTGCAATGACAATTGGAAAAGGGGACCTGAGGATCCCAAGTTGTCATTTGCTTCAACAGAGTAATCTCAATTTTAAAAAAAAAAAAAACATAATGCACTACATCATTGACTTTTGTGTTCAGCTTTGTCTTTCTGTCACTTTTGTGACAAGCCATCTTCTACCTATTGTTTCCCGTTATAATTATTCCCTGCCATATTTCTTTGTATTTGTCCATTTTTGAGTTCGTACTCTTTAGATGGATGGTTCTGATTGCTCTTGGTCATTTAAGTTCCATTTCACTTCTCCATGGTATTAGTCACACTTTGGAATTAGCCAGGCTTTGTGCCATATGCAAACCTGACCACTGTAGTCTCAATACTCTCATCCAGATTAAATTGGATTAGAAGCAGTGTGATTAGAACCATTAGGTTAGAAGCAGAGTGTTGACATAGTTGCCAGCATAGTAGAGACACTCAGTAAATGTGTTGAATTAATAAATGAATAAACACTTTCTGAAGGAGTTGGAGCCCAGTGGTTCTTAATCATTTTGTAGACAGTAACCCATTTTAAGAATGATAAAATGTTAAGATCTTCTTTTCAGATGTGTAAGCATGTTGAGTAATGTTGAAAACAAAACTGTATTCTCCCTTGAATGTAAATATTCTTCGAATGTAAATATCTGTTGACATGCACATCCACCTAATAATATGGATAAGACTCCTATAAAATGATTTTTGAGGTTGTCATTACACGTATATTGTCTTCTGATCTAGAGTTTTGATACCATAGTATTGTGGGAATAGGTAGAGATGAAACATACAAATTAAACTAGCCTATGACTGTTCTTTTCTTCAGTTATTTTGATTATTGCAAATAATATATTTCTTTGAGCTATAGGATTCTTAGGAAAACACTGTGAAACACACTCTGTTAGCTAAGTAATCAAGGTGTGTAAGATGTAACTAAAGGCTTGATTAAAAAAAAAAGTTTAGATTGTTCAGTTCTTTGCTCACAGGAAGTAAAAAATTTCCTGCCACATCTTGGTCTTTACAGCATTACTGAGATCTGATACATAATTATTTACTACAGAGCTCAATTTTAAAAGACAAGAATATAAAATGCACTAAAATGTATCCATGTCAAAGTGCTATGGGCAAAGAATGTTTGGGAAACCTTTGTTAGCTTGGCATTCCGTTAGATGTATTAAGTGCTTGGCTGCTAAATGAAAGGTTGGTGGTTCGAACCCACCCAGCGGCTCTGCAGGAGAAAGATCTGCTGATATGCTCCTGTAAAGGTTACAGCCTAGAAAACCTTATAGCACAGTTCTACTCTGTTACATGGGGTTGCTGTGAGTTGGAATCGACTCAACTGCATCTAACAATAACAATTTTTTTTTTTTAACTTCAGCTTTTTGAAATGAGGATTATTACTTCAATAAAACTTGATTTCATTTTGATTGAAACAAAATAGATTTGGCCAGGCTTAGCACATGGTAAAAAGACATGGTGGCACAGTGGTTAATCACTCAGCTGCTAACTGAAAGGTCAGCATTTGGAACCCACCAGCTGCTCCGTGGGAGAAAGATGAGGCAGTCTGCTTCTGTAAAGATTTACAGCCTTGGAAACCCTATGGGGCTGTTCTTCTCTGTCCTGTAGGGTCGCTATGAGTCAGAATTGACTCAATAGCAACAGGTTTAACACATGGTAAATATGTGAACTGCTCCAATATATTTCATCAGTGAGATTTAAGATATGCATATAGTCGTTGATATACTTTAGGAGTCAGCAGCTTAGTAGACCATGCTTTTATGTCTTCAACCTAATGTTTATCTTCCTCGGAGAACTTAACCAAAGAATAAACTCAGGTGTTATTTATTACCTTGCTAAACCCAGAACCTACAGTTTTTCATTAGATTAGAAGCAGAGTGTCAACATAGTTGCCAGCCTAGTAGAGGCACTCAGTAAATGTGTTGAATTAATAGATGAATAAATACTTTCTGAAGGAGTTGGAGCCCAGTGGTTCTTAATCATTTTGTAGACAGTAACCCATTTTAAGAATGATAAAATGTTAGCCTTTTTTCCAGATGTGTATGTATGGGCAAAAATTTGCATATGACTTTAGGGAATTCACAGAACAGCTAAAAGCCAATCCATGAAAAACAATTACATTAATCAGCTGTTAAATTTTGGCCACAACATTAAACATGAGCTTCCTCCCCCCGCCCACCCGGCCCTGCAAAAAAATCTTAAAAGAGGTATTTTCACCTGCAGTATCCTGAATGTCATGAAAAGAAAATTGCCAAAAGGTGTTACCAACAGAGGGATTCATAATTAGAATTACATCACCAGGTTATTTTTTAAAAGAGCAGTACTAAAACAAGCAATTAGTCAAATTACCAAAGAGAAAAAAAGGTCAGAAGCCAGTTTTAGGGATTGAAAGTGAATGTTATGGTGTTTTGTTTTGTTTTTTGGAGCCCTGGTGGGGCAGTGGTTAAGACTGCCTTCTAACCAAAAAGGTGGGCAGTTTGAATCCATCAGCCACTCCTTGGAAATCCTATGGGGCAGTTCTGCTCTGTCCTATAGGGCCACTAAATTGGGATAGACTCGAGAGCAACAGGTTTGGGTTTTTTTGGTTTGCTTTTTTTAATAGACTTCTTGCTTATGTTAAGAAAAAAGATACATTACTCAAAGAATATCTAAATTTGATCATTAATTGGAGAAAGTGAAAACTATATAAGAATTGTTTATATCATTACATTCTTAATAGTATCAGTAGATTAATTAAATGACTTAAAAAGTGCATTTCCAGTTTTTTGACACTGATGGGAGAAAAGAATGCTTTTTCTGAGATAATGTCTGATAGCGTGTTTAAAGTCTAGATAAAAAATGTGTAAGTCTTATTTTGGGTATAACAACATTTTTTGTGAAAGGTTGGGTAAACTGTTCACTTGACAGGAAGGAAAATGAGAGCAGTAACATCTAATTTTATATGTTGGTTTTATTTTATATCTAAAAATAGATGTAACAACATCAGAATAATAGATTGCTTTTTTTCTTTGAACTTTTAGATTCTGGGGTTCATTTAAAATGATCCTAATAATGGGGAAATGTTTGTCAAAGAAATAATGTAGTACCACTGCATTTTTAAGCAAAGTCGGAATTGACTCTGGCATCTGGTTTTTAGTTTGTGTTTAAAAACCATTATTTGTGGCAGTAATGGAACATAATGTGGCAGTGATTAGCTATCTTCCCACACAAAATTTGGGTTAGATTAAATTAATAAGAACATTCCTGAAGCATTGATTGGAAATTTGGAATCACGGAAAATGCTCAGTCATTTGACGTTTATTCTGATCTATGACACTTTTTAGATTATTTTCATCTAAGTCACACAGACAAGAAAGAAGTAAAATATTTTATGCAAAATCAAGATGTAACAGGGATTGTCTATAGGAGGCTTAGGCCTTTGTTAACAAAATAAAACTCATGCTAATGGCATACTTTGCCCAATGCAAAGTTCGAACATAAAGGGGAAAATGGATAATTTATGACTTATCTAAAATATTAAAAATTTCAAAATTTGTCTTAACAAAGGAAAGGACCCATTTGCTGAGTGTTGATTTAAAACATATCCACATCTTCCTTTAGCCCCAGTATCTATTATCAGAATCCTTAGTTTTATAGCTTATATGATCTGTTTACTCCCTTTGGCATATTTTATGAGCTAAAAGGGTCAATCTGTAATGCATAACATTAAATTTGTGGGTATAATGTCTGAAATGCACATTTTAAGCACATCATGTTTTTTGCTGCCTTAATAAGGAAATTTAACATTGATTGTGCTCAGGTTGCCTAATGAAAGACGTTTTTGAATACTTCAAAAAAAATTTAAAACTTGACTGATAAAAGGAAGTTCAGTATATAAGTTGTAATATTTTACTCTTCTTACACCACAAGTGTATTTTAGACTTGTGGAATCTCTGAATGGTAAGAGATTTCAGTAGTCACCAATCCAGTTCTGTTCAATGAAGGCATTTTGTCTAGTCCAAGTAAGCTAAATAGTAATTGTCACTTTTTTACATATTTTTAGCTTAGGTCAGTTATTCTAAAGTCTTTGTAATCCAGTCCTTCAAAATGCTTCCATATATACATCACTTCTTTGCCAAAACGAAGAACTTATACCATCAGTTCATCTGGCAAATGTTCCAATCTAAGATTCAGCAGAATATAAAGGAATCCTAAGAAATAAACAAGATGAAGAAAGTTCTATCAATTATTTAACATTTCCAGTTAAGATGGAACTGGGGAGTCGTTTTCCTAATGTTGTGTGCCTTCAAGCTGAATCTGACTCAGTGACCCTATAAACAGAATAGAACTGCCCCATAGGGTTTCCTAGGCTGTAATCTTTATGGGAGCAAATTGGCAGGTCTCTTCTCCCGTGGAATTGCTTATTTTCATAAAATACAGCTGTTTCAGCAAGGTGTTTGGTGTATTTTGGCTCCATTTTCCTTAGAACCTCTGAGTCAAATTTTACTAGATTCAGTGCCATTAGAGTAGAAATTTCTTGTTAACTAAAATATTTTTAAAATATAAACTAATGGCCTACTGTATATTATTTAGTTCAACAGAATTCCAAATCCTGGCAATTTATCTTAATATTTCATCTATATTTTAACTAAATACCCACAGATATGAGGCTTTCCCAAAGGCAATATCCTAATTTAGTTTCTTATCTGATGTTACTGATTTTCTAATCAGCTCCCTTCCGTATTTCTTGTAATTTTGGTTTGCTTTTTGCAAATTCCCTAAACTTCTGTTTATCTGGAAATGCCCTAATTTCGCCATCATATTTGAGAGACAGTTTTGCTGGATATATAATTCTTGGCTGGCAATTTTTTTCCTTCAAGGCTTATATATGTCATCCCATTGCCTTCTTGCCTGCATGGTTTCTGCTGAGTAGTCTGAGCTTATTCTTATTGACTCTCTTTTGCGGATGACTTTTTGTTTATCTCTAGCAACTCTTAAAATTCTCTTTTATCTTTGGTTTTGGCAAGTTTGATTATAATATGTCTTGGTGATTTTCTTTTGGGAGCTACCTTATGTGGGGTTCGATGAGCATCTTGGATGGATATCTTGTCATCTTTTACGATATCAGGGAAGTTTTCTGCCAACAAATCCAACAATTCTCTCTGTATTTTCTGTTATCCCCACCCGTACTGGTACTCCAGTCACTCGTAGGTTATTCCTCTTGATAAGAGTCCCACATAATTCTTAGGGTTTCTTCATTTTTTTAAATCCTTTTATCTGATTTTTCCTCAAATAAGTTGGTATCAAGTGCTTTATCTTCAGTCTCACTAATTCTGACTTCCATTGCCTCAGTTCTGCCCCTATGACTTTCTATTGAGTTGTCTAATTCTGAAATTTTATTGTTAATCTTCTGGATTTCTGATTGCTGTCTCTTTATGGATTCTTGCAGCATGTTAAATTTTTTAATTTTCTCTATTGCATGTTCTGCATTTTGCTTAATTTCCTTCCTAATTTCTTAAAGAGCTCTGTATATTAATCTTTTGTATTCTGCCTCCAGTAATTCCAAGAAATTTTCCTTCTCTGGAATATTTCTAGATTCTTTATTTTGGGGGCTTGCTGAAGCCATCATGGATTGCCTCTTTATGTGATTTGATATTGACTCGTCTCTGAGCCATCAATGAGTTATTGTATTTATTTATTTTATGTTTGCTTATTGTGTCCTAACTTCTTGTTTTGATATGCCCAAATAGGCTGTTCGTATTAGCTAGTTTGATTATTGGCACCTTTGAAGCTCTAGTATCGTGTCACCAGGTGGTTAGATTTGTTACTAGGTATGTGAGCTCAGGAGTCCGCCCACTCTTTCTGTATGGATTCAGCTCAGGTGCCCAGGTAGATAGCCACCAAGTGTGTGGTGTCGGCTCTCACTTACAGTCCTAGTCAGGCATGGGTGATTGGTGTAGGCACAGGCATCTGGCCGCAGCAGGGGGACACACTCTGAGCAAGGCAGGGGGCTGATGGCCACCCTCAGGTGTCCAGGAGGAAGGCGTGTCCCTGTTCCCCAGAGCGTGTAGATGGGTGGATTTTGCAGCCAGACTATGAGCACCTAATGCTGTTGACTGTAAGGACTGGGGGCACCTCTTATTCGTGGGCCCCTATCGCAGGCAGCTAGTGGCATGGGTGGAGCCACCACTCCTCAGGCCCCTGATGTGGGTAGGTGAAGACCCTGCTTAATGGGCAGAGCAGTGTCAAATGTCAAGAACCTACCACTTTACAGCTGAAACAGTTGAAGTTAGAGTTCTGATATATACCCTGTTGTACTGTGGTAATGAGGGCCTACGCTGTTGAGATAGGCCCACACAAGTCTATGCAGGGGGAAAGGCACTCAAAGTCCGTGGATCCTTTATGCCTGTACCTAGGCAAAAGAGCTGTGCCTACCCTGGGTTCCTGGCTTAGGGGAACCAGTAGTTTATTTTTTCCCGTTTGTTAATTTGTTCACTCTCCAAGACAGGGAGAATGGCTCCGGGCATGTGATGGACTCTACTCCCAGCCCAGGGGACTCAGCAATTGCTGAAGCAGGTCCGGGACCCAGTGCAGAGCAGGGAGCGGGGAGGTAAATGGGAGAGAGGTTTTTCCCTAAGAGGGTGTTTTTGATCCGCACGATAAGCCGAATGCAAGTGCTTTCGTGGAGGGCTGCTTCTCATTGGTTCTGGGTGGCCACGTAGAGCCTCTGGTGCTGGGTCTCCCCCCATGTGGAAAACGTGCCGTCCGCACACAGCTGCTTTCCTGCCTCACTGCTCCACCCCCGAGCTGCCCAGGCCTGAAGGGCTCAGGCTCTTGTTGGGGTCAGGTCTGGCAACTCCTTGCTGCTTCAGAACCATCTCTCCCTCCCCCTACCACTCAGTCTGGTTCCTCAACTCTGCCTTTGATATTCAGGGCTCCCAGATTGCCATATATAATCGAATCACTTGTTTTTTTGGGTCTTTGTTGTAAGAGGGTCCACCGGAAGCGTCTGACTACTCTGCCATCTTGGCCCCGCCTCCTAATTTGAGTTTCTTGAAATCTTACTAAGGCTATGATGGCTGCCCAGCTTGTGAAGTAACAGATGATAAAAATACACAGCCAGGAAACATCATTTGGTGATGGGGGCTTCAGCAAAATATTACAGGATTTTTTTTGAGTGTTAAGGGTCACATTGTTTGGCCTCCCCCAGCACTGTCGTTTGTGTAGTCCCTGAAGTCCAGTGGTCTCAAACCATTACAATTTGAACTTCATACCTGAAAAAGATAATCTGATCTCAGCTTAGGTTGAAAATATTTCTAGTTTTTACTAAAATACAGGTTGATTGTATCAGTTGTCATTTAGAGTAACTGAAGGGAGGTAGAAGGAGCATTTAAATCTACCATGTTGCTAATTTCCTTTGAATCACAGCAAAGACAAGAAATTAGGAAAGCATCTCTTACCCAATAGACAAAGGATGGGCAGGTCCCTGAATATCCAGGATTATCTTGGCAAAGCAGTGAATGCTTGAGTATGATTGAGGAAAGGTAATCTAGTGCTAAAGTTGGTCAGAGAATTTCTTGCATGAAACTGTGTGCTGAGAATGCTGGAAAATTTGACTCCTGAGGAATGTATAGACTGGCATTTGTTGCCTTTTTTCATTTTCCCTTGTGCCTTTCACTCCTAGATCTACGGAATCCAGAGGCAGCACTGTCCCCAACCTTCCGTAGTGATAGCCCAGTGCCTACTGTACCCACCTCTGGTGGCCTTAAGCCCAGTACAGCTTCAGCAGTTCCTGAACTAGCTACAGACCCCGAGTTAGAGAAGAAGTTGCTACACCACCTCTCTGATCTGGCCCTAACATTACCCACTGATGCCATGTCCATCCGTCTCGCCATCTCCACGGTAATGACCTTATACACAGGGTTGGGGTCTACCACTTCTTCAGTTCATGGTCAGTGTCTTATTGCCATCCCCTTCTTCCCCAGCCAGATGCCCCTGCCACTCAAGATGGGGTGGAAAGCCTTCTACAGAAGTTTGCAGCTCAGGAGTTGATTGAGGTAAAGCGAGGCCTCCTGCAAGATGAGGCACATCCCACTCTTGTGACCTATGCTGACCATTCCAAGCTCTCTGCCATGATGGGCGCTGTGGCAGAAAAAAAGGGCCCTGGGGAGGTAGCAGGGACCATCTCAGGACAGAAGCGACGTGCAGAACAGGACTCAACTACAGTAGCTGCCTTTGCCAGTTCTTTGGCCTCTGGTTTGGCCTCTTCAGTATCAGAACCAACCAAGGAGCCAGCCAAGAAATCAAGGAAACATGCTGCCTCAGATGTTGATCTGGAGATAGAAAGCCTTCTGAACCAACAGTCCACTAAGGAACAACAGAGCAAGAAGGTAGGTGTCAGAATGGAAATACTTTCACGCATACGCTCTGAATCATAGCTTTGAGAGGGATTTACCTCTAGGGAAAGAGCAGTTCTTAGAATTGAGAGTTTAAAGCAATGGGTAGAATGATTTTGCCCCACCAAGGGGCATTTGGCAATATCTAGAAACATTTTTGGTTATCACAACTCAAGGGATGGCTACTGGCATCTAGTGGATAGAGGCCAGATATGCTGCTAAACATCCTACAGTACACAAGACAGCCCCCCACAAAAGAATTACGCAGCCCAAAATGTCAGTAATGCCAAAATTGAGAAGTCCAGGTTTAGAGAATCTTAGCCATTGAATCTGTTCAAGAGAATCCTCGGATCAAGACAAGAGGAACTCAAATACAGAAATATAGGGAGATAAGTACTGGAAGATAGTCATGGACCAATAATTATGGAAACTGATGATTAAATGATGTGATTTGGCACTGTAATGATTCTGAGTATAGATATTGGACAGGCATGAGTTCTTATTCCATCTGCTACTTCTAGCTGTGAACTTAATTTCTCCTGAGCCTTAGTCTTCTCATTTGTAAAATGAGGATAACCAGGATACCTTTCTTTATAGAATTGTTACAGGGTCAGTTAAACAGTAAAATGTTTAGCACCTGGGCTCAGTACCCAATAAGTATAAGTGATTTTTATGGGAAGGAATGCTTTCCTGGAAGGGGGAGGTTAATGCTTAGCAGTAGGAACTAGGCCTCTTATATTTTAATTCTATCCCAAATGTGAGGAGGGGCTGAACCCTGACAAAATCTTTTCTCATAGGGCTCCCGTTTTCCCATATTAAATTAGTTCATTCACCCTTCAGAGGACATTAATGTCAAGTAGTGTGCAGAGGTGGTTTTAAGAACTGGTTTGATCTACACATACTTTTAAGTCCAAGGCTGCTTTTGTTACAGGTCAGTCAGGAGATCTTAGAGCTATTAAATACTACAACAGCCAAGGAACAATCCATTGTTGAAAAGTTTCGCTCTCGAGGCCGGGCCCAAGTGCAAGAATTCTGTGACTACGGAACCAAGGAGGAGTGCATGAAAGCCAGTGATGCTGACCGGCCCTGTCGCAAGCTGCACTTCAGGTCTCTTGGGAGGGAAAGAGGTGGGATCCGTCTCCTAGAAGAAGTTGTTCCTGTTCATCACACTCCTTGCAGAGTCTTTTGGGGTTCTGTCTCTAATCTGATTAGTTTTTGGTTTGTCTAAGCCCTCCAGACTTAGAGGTATACTTCAGAAGTGGTATTCTGTGGACGGGAATAGAGACTTCCTCCCCAATAGATGTGAGATTTTTAAATGTCCTGCCAGAATGTCCTTTCCTCTTGCTGTAGCAATGCATCACTGTCTGAGCCTTAGCGAAATTTAAAGTTCTCTGGAAGGAGTATGATTTTAGGAGAAATAGAACCCAGACTCTTGGGTCACAGTATTTTACTCTGCTCTAACCAGCAAGTTCTTTCTTCCTGTTACTGCTTTCTTTCCTGTCTTAAGATAAGGAAGCTAAGTCTTTGCTCAGAGAGGAATTACAGTCTTCTTTAATGTGAATTATGCATTTCTATGTCACCTGCCTCCCTTCTGTTAAAACTCTTGGAAGCTCTGATAGAGAAAATTAGGAGGGAGAAGTGGGGGAAAAGACAGGAAATTTTTAAACAATTTGGAACTTGAACTGTATGGCCTAATTCTGGAACACTATTTTGCTTCTGATTCTTGCTTTTTATTTCCCCAGACGAATCATCAATAAACACACTGATGAGTCTTTAGGTGACTGCTCTTTCCTTAACACATGTTTCCACATGGATACCTGCAAGTATGTTCACTATGAAATTGATGCCTGCATGGATTCTGAGGCTCCTGGCAGCAAAGACCATACACCAAGCCAGGAGCTTGCTCTTACACAGAGTGTTGGAGGTGACTCCAGTGCAGACCGGCTCTTCCCACCTCAGGTACTTGTCTGCTCAGAAAACTCACCTCAGCTTATGGACTTAAGTCCGAGTAGTACAGCCATATATGTAGGAAAGCAGGACATAATTCGACAATCTGTCTTGCTGATGGGAATAGAGTGGGATAGATATGTTTATAAGGGAGTAGGAAAACCAGTGGAAAAAAGGGTCTGGGGCCATGAATCTGAGAGTGAAGAAAGGGAAGATGACCAAATACCACCTCATGCAGTGGATCTGTTGTGATATCCGCTACCTGGACGTCAGTATCTTGGGCAAGTTTGCAGTTGTGATGGCTGACCCACCCTGGGATATTCACATGGAGCTGCCCTATGGGACCCTGACAGATGATGAGATGCGCAGGCTCAACATACCAGTACTGCAGGATGATGGCTTTCTCTTCCTCTGGGTCACAGGCAGGTAATGCAGTTCAAAGATACACAGTTACGGGCAGATATAGTCCAGAGTGAGTACTGGGTGGGAGATAAAATCCTGGGTTTTCCTAGCCTTGCTATTAGGTGTATGACTGATTCAGCCTTTTTTTGCCTACTGAGACCTAATGTCTATTTATAACACAAACGATGCCTTCAATTATATTTAACTCTACATTTATTCCTTGAGAAAGGTAAGGTCATTGAGAATAGGTACACTGTTTTATTTTTTATTCTTAGATCTACCCTGTTTCCCTAATGGTATCTTTGCATGTAAAAATTCATTGAATGTCTACTGAAAAAAAATTTCTAATATTTACAACATTTATCAAATATTTTGGAGGGAGAAAAAATAATGGGTATGAAAGTAGCTATTAACCCTTATTTCTTTCTAGGGCCATGGAGTTGGGCAGAGAATGCCTGAACCTCTGGGGGTTAGTAATCATTTTGTTGCTTTCTTTTTAGAGAAATACATACATACTGCTGTAGTTACTGGATGTGTTCCCTTCTCCCAGAGCACTGTTCCCTGTAATTCTTTGCCTCTATAGATGATATTGCCCCTAAACCATGAAAGCCTAGTTAAAGCTCTAGTTTTCTTTTGTATGCCCCACAGTTATGAACGGGTAGATGAAATTATCTGGGTGAAGACAAATCAACTGCAACGCATCATTCGGACAGGCCGTACAGGTCACTGGTTGAACCATGGGAAGGAACACTGCTTGGTGAGCAGCAGTGGGGCCCAATTCAATAGGTGGAGCATAAAGAACAACTGTTTGCTTTCTTATTGAGAAAAAGTTCAAAAACTGGGGTTTCATAAGGTAATCTGTTCTCTGTGGTGAGCAGGTTGGTGTCAAAGGAAATCCCCAAGGCTTCAACCAGGGTCTGGACTGTGATGTGATTGTGGCTGAGGTATGTTTCCCCAGGCACCCAAAGCTTCTACACATTTTATCATATCAGTTACCCAAGTCAGGTGTATTCTTTATTCTGAGCTCTCTCATTTGGATCATAAATATAATGGGAAGGGCTAGAATTGCAATCTTGGGTAACTTAAAAGTAGCTAGAGCCTTTATTTTCTAGGTACGTTCCACCAGTCATAAACCAGATGAAATCTATGGCATGATCGAGAGACTGTCCCCTGGCACTCGCAAAATTGAGTTATTCGGACGACCACACAATGTGCAGCCCAACTGGTAAGGTGACCAGAGAACAGGTTAGCCCCATTAGTAGAGCTACACCTCACATTCCACTAGTCCATACATGGGCTTCAGAGGATTTATAAACTATCTAAACTTGTGTTTAAACTGTTTTACAGTTTTTTACCATTCAACAGAAACCCAAAAGGTTGTAGGACCCAAACCATACTCTCTAGGGTCGCCAATCTCTTAGAACCTAAGTCCTCAGTTATTCTGTGGGATGTGTTGGATGATTCACTAATCTGCCCCCAGGTGGTTACTAAGAATCTATTTGATCTGTCAACAATTGCCAACATACCAGTACTTTGACCCCTTTAATAGAATTTAAAAGATATGCTGCTAGCGTTTTACTTGTCCAGAAATACGCAGTGGCAGTAGCAACTTTGTGAAGTAGGCCTGGCTAGTCATCAGTTATTAACCCCTAGGTAATACAGATCCAGCCTGTTTTAACACCAGACTGCCCAATTCCTAACCGGTCATGCTATCATATACTGTTCTAATGTTAAAAGAATGGTATGAATATTTGATGAGATGATGGGCAGTCTTGGCAAAAGATACACATCTAACAATATTAAGCCCTTTAATTCTAGGATTTCTGTTTTCCCTTTTCTCCCCCTTGTTTCAGGATCACCCTTGGGAACCAACTGGATGGGATCCACCTACTAGACCCAGATGTAGTTGCCCGGTTCAAGCAAAGGTATCCAGATGGTATCATCTCTAAACCTAAGAATTTATAGAAGCACTTCCTTACAGAGATAAGGATCCACAGCCATGGCTCTGCAGGCTACACCTGAAGAGTAATATCATTGTACAATAGCTTCTTTCCTTATTTAAATAAAAGTTTGTATTGTAGTTGGGATTTCAGGGTTAAATCCTGGCTCTGTCACTTAATAGTATGTGATCTTGTACAATTGATCTCTCAGTATGTATAACTCCTTACATGTAAAATGGGAATATTACCAACCTCAACCTTGGGTGGTTTTAAGGGTCCAAATTAAATGGATTAAATGAATGCATGTAAAATATTCAAATGTTATTATTATAAAACAGGACTGTATGGAATCAAAGTGAATAGCAATTATTACTATGTGAACATGGTAGTTAAGAAGGGGGTTCTCCAGCATAGCATTTCTCAAGGTAAAATCTGAGTTTCACTTAAGTTAGCACAGAAACCCTGGTGGCATAGTGATTAAGAGCTGCGGCTGCTAACTAAACGGTCGGCAGTTTGAATCCACCAGGCGCTCCTTGGAAACCCTGTGGGGCGGTCTACTGTCCTTTAGGGTCACTATGAGTCAGAATCAACTTGACGGGAGCGGGTTTGGTTTTGGGTTATCACTGTTAGGGCTATAATGCTGTAAACGTCTGCTTATTTTGTTACAACTATGTGACCTCTGTTAGTCTTAATTTTTAGCTTATTTCCCAGGAAAATTAAATAAGCACATCTTTTCAGATTAAATAACTACCTAGGGTATATAGAGCATTAGCCTATATATTATGTAAGTGAAGACACCTCTGGCCTGTCTTTAAAAGATATTTCATCAAATACAAGTGAACGCAACTTCTTTAGACTTTGGTGAAACCTCTTATATTAATTTAAGGATGTAGGTTCTGCCTCTTACACACATAAGCTGTGAGAACTCAGATAAGACTACATAAACAATATTATTTGTAAGGAAACTCCTAGGTGGTGTTATTTCCCCTATAGCTCAGTGTGCCTGGTATGTTGAAAACCTTTGTTTTCAAAGTCATACGTAGATGTGACAGTTGTGATAGTAACAGTTCCTGTTTCAACACTAGAATGCAACTTTGCGTTCCCTTTAAAATGGATGCACACAGTGTTGTTTTTTCCTAGGCTCAAAGCTGAGTACTCTCCCATCATTGTAATAATCTTTTAGGCAAGTCCTATGACAGTTATACCAACAGATTTCCTCAAACATCACCCACCACCACCCTATCATCCGTATTTTCTGCTTGTCCATACTCCTTTCACCCTTTCCTCTGCTATCATCACTGGTATTTCTGCTTGTACTTGAAAATAAAAAGCAATTCCAGATTACAGCAAACTCAAGGACCCTGCTCCATAGTCTGACTCCTGTTGAAGGAAAAGGGGAGAAGCAGGAAGGGTCATCAGGTTGAGATCAGGCACCACCAGAAGCCCAGCTTGTGTTTCAAAAACAGGCTCCTGGACATACTCCCAGCACAGAAGTCTTCACTGGCTTGGAGAACAAGAAGGATTATTTCACAAATACCACTGTGTTTGAATTTCTAGAGGCTACCCAGGCCAAGAATACATCCCTAGGAGAGAAAAAGATACATAAACTTAGAATTCCATCCTAGATATATTCTTCTTAACTGTCTTAAACAATCAGGTTCCTAGATAATTTCCTGCAGCATCAAAGTGAAATGGTATTGTCCAACAGGAATACAGGAGAATGGGCCTAAGAGTCAGAAATAGAGGCAATAAGATAGAGCCCTGCCCTAATCTACTGGAAAGGATTTGCGATAGGAAATACCAATGCCTTCTTTCATGGGTATAGGTAAATCCTAGCGAAAACTTAAGAAGAGCAAAATCTTCAGAACTAAACATCCTCCCCCATACCCACCATATTTAGCACCTTATTGAGCTACTTGGTTTGTTGTCTGTAGGCAGCCTCCCATATAAAATATTACCAACATACCGTTTATCTCCAAACTCTTAATTCCCTAAGTGGTCTGATTTATACTAAGGAGATAAGCTAATACTCAGAATCACTAACAGCTTAATGTGCCATTCTCTATATTTTTAAAAAACATAGAGGTAATGTGATAACCAAAAAGAGTGAACTATTATATCATCTTTGGCTATGTGGCAAACATAAGCTCTTTTTAAGCAGGAGGAGCTTTTCCAGTTGCCTCTCCAATCAGAATATATAGAGAACAACCTACTTTATCTAATGTAAGGGAACAGTGATTATACGCTCAAGGTTACCGTGCTCCTCAACAATTAATTTAGCAATACCTAGTTTATAAGAAAACTGTAAGCTCACCTGCAGTGCTTCACCACACACTCATTGCTGCAGTACTCATTGTCCCAGTCCTTACTCACAACGGGAGGGTTCTCACACCCTGACCTCACACATCGAGGCTGGGGGGAGAGTGGCACAGGAGAGGCACTCACCAATTCAACATCCATCTGAGAAGGAGACTCAACCTATGCGAGGAACAGAATATCAAGCATGGATTAGACTGCTACTGTCTAGCCAGCCAGCTAGTCAAATTTGCCGACAGTCAGTGGAGTAACAGGTGTTACAATCCTTCACATACCACGGTGAAATTCTTGCTCTCTCCCTCTACAACCCAACTTTAGAACTTTGCCAAGCATACTGACCTGGACAGTCTTCCTATTAGGGAGGCTGGACACAAGCTAGGGCTCTTTTTAATCTCACCTATCATTGACTTTATTCCACACTTGAATTATATCCCTTTGAAAGTACCAAATCAAAAGTAGAATGTGGGTAGAAGTTGAGTCACCTCAACTAAGCAAGATGGGAAAAGCCAAGACAAGAAAAAATGTGATACTGTTAGAAAAAGGGAAAAGAACTTAGCAATTTGTCAAGTTACCTCCTGATTGGTTTTTTTTTTTCCCCCCTTTTAAATGATCGCTTCATTAATCAGAGCTAGAATCTCAAAAAGTCCCATATTTTAAGATGACCACTGGTCATGCACAAGTTAAAACTAGGGTAGCTGGCATCTGTTTATAGCTTTTGAAAGATTTAATATGTGCCAACTGTATTTTTTGGGCTATTTCTCCCTCACTGAAAACATCAAGCTCAGCAGTCAAGACCTAGGAGAAATGGAAGGATTCATATTGCCAAAACTTTTGGTGCTTGGATAGACACCTCTAAAAAGAAACTGCATAGACTGTATCCTCTCTAGTCAAACTACTGTGTTGCCTCTGCTTAGTTAAGGAATGGTCTGTGAAAGGAGGCCCCCTTCTGTTTCTCACTGGGGCGTTCTGGGTGGTACAAGTCACTGCTGTGGGAAACTGTCCTCTACGTACTACAGGAGGTGTCATATTCCCAGTGCACCAGGGATTAAATGCTAGTAACAATCCTAACTTTTACTGGGTCAACCAAAACTGCTTTTAAACACTTCTACCAGTCTAAAGGAAAAGATATGAGAACAGAAGTTCACCTCAGGAACTACATCTGTGATCATCTCACAGATTGTCTCAGGAGAGGTTGCCTCCACTGTATGGGCTTCAGGGCTACTGTTCATAGGCCGCTCAGGACTACTTTCCACAGTTGGTGGGACTAAAGTAGTTTGCATTTTCAGAGTGGGCCGAGGCACAATCTTGATCTGCAGAGGTGGTGGCTGTTGCTGTAAATTGAATCGAACTTTCTGAGGTGGAGGCTGTTGCATGGCCTGCAGTGGGGGAGGCTGCTGCAGAATGGTCACTTGCTGCTGAGTGGGGGGTTGAGGCATCTGTTGTAATGGAGGGGGCTGTAGTCGGGGTGGAGGCAGTTGCATAGAAGCAGCAGCTGCTGCTGCTGCCTGCAACACTGACCGAGTGACAATCTGGGCTTGCTGGCTGGGCTGGATAGTAGCTGTACTGGTCTGGCCTAGCTGGAGCCCCCGGGAGGTCACCACTGTGGCTGGGATAACGGTAACCATCCCTCCTTGAGACATGGTAATAGAAGAGGGCAGCATCTGTTTGGTGATAATCAACTTGGTGATATTGGGCTGGCCCCCAGCCCCTGAAGATGCCTGGTTTGCAACATACGATGAAAGAGTGGAGTTAACAACAATGGAAGGGGACAGAGCAGGTGGCTCTGTTGGGGCTGGTGCTGGAGATGCTGGGTCAACAGTAGCCATAGGAGGTGGAGAAGGAGTCTGTGCGGGTGGCACTGGATCCAATTCTACTGTTTCCACAGTGGCCTAAAAAATGACAAAAAAAAAAAAAAAATCATTGGGAGATATACCTACTCTCTACCCCAGGACATATTCACTCTAATCACCTCCCAAGAAAAGATATAATACAGATTTAAAAACAAAATAAGGAGCACCTGTAGGCCCTTCCCTGGTAAAAGTAAACACTGGAAACTAAAAGTAAACTCAGACTGGCAAGGTTTTACACACTGGAAATAACAGGAAAGTTGTTAAGACATTTTTAAGCTTTCAGTACTACATAGTATTAATAGGCTCCACAGGGTTTGGGTGGTCTTCTTATAACTGCTAAAAAAAACAGCTCAGAAAAATTTCTTATTGGTTTAAGTATCCACCTACAGTAGTGTCCAACTACAGTAACCCTCTCACCTGACACTCCTGGTTGTCTTTATAAGCAGCCAGAGCCTTCAGATACTCTTTCTTGGCAGCTTCAGTTTTCCGCTTATAAACCTGCAGGGAGTAGAGAGTGTTTAAAAAAGATCCTCATACTCATAGAAAAGACTGTTAATTCTATATTATTCATCAATAAATGGTGAATCACCTCAGTCTAATCACTGACAACTCCTTCTAGTGAATACACTTCTGAAAGCTAACAATTATGACAGCCTCCATGGCAGGCTCATTCCAATGAGCATTCCTCTGAAAGCCAGCCAATCAACCAGAGTCTTGCCAGCATAACTACACTACTAAACTTCTACACGTCTTAACATCAACCCATGTCCACCTCTAAACAAAATAAATCCTGACCCAAAACTATATGTAAAATCAAGCAATTTGCTCAGCCTGAGGACTGTGCCTAACCAGTATACTCTCCCTTAAAGAATGTGGTAAATTGTCTGCAAAGATGGTCAGTTTCTCCCATCTGGCATTCCCCTCCCTCCCATCAAGAACTGAAGTCTATCTCCCCTTCCTTTGAGTCTGGGCTAGCTCTGTCACTTGTTGTGACCATTAGAATGTGGCTGAAGTGATACTGAGACTTAAGAGGCCTTGAGGCATCTGTTTTGCTTTGTTAGAATGCTGCTGTAAGTCTGCCATATTGTAAAGAAGCTAGTCTAGCCGATACGAAGGATGAGAGGCCATGAGAAGAATCAAAGCATCACAGCCAACAGGCAGAACCAACTGACAAACATGGGAGTAAGGTCATCTTGGCCAGCCATACCAACTGTCATTTCACTACAACCACAGGAATGAGTCCAGGCAAGAGCAGGAGATAAATCACCCAACCAACTCACAGAATCATGATAAATAATAAATTGCCATTGTCTTAAGCCCTTACATTGGGGTGGTTTGTTGAGCAGCAATACATAACTTATACAAGTAAATAATAAATTCAGCTTTTTGTTTTAGATATTAAGTAGTGGATTCTGACACAAGAAACTGGGGGTTTAGGGTAATGATGATAGTCATCTTCTACTTCAACTGTATATTTATACAGTAGCACAATTTCATTTACTTTCTTAACCCAGATTAAACTTTTTATAATTTTATTTTGTTGTTGTTGAGAAAATATATCCAGCAAAACATATACCAATTCAACAGTTTCTACATGTACATTTAGCGACATTACATTCTTTGAGTTATGTAACCATTCCCTCCCTCCTTTTCTGAGTTGTTCCTCCCTCATTAAAATAAATTCACTGCCCCCTAAGGTTCCTGTGGTTCCTATCTAATCTTTCGAGTCACTGTTGTCAATTTGATTCTGTATAGACAGTTTTTAAGAGTATAATGCTCAAGGCAGACATTTTTTATTAGTTAAATGAAACTATTGTTTGGTTTTAAGACGACTTCAGGGGATGTTGTTGGTTTAAGGTTTAAAGATTATCTCAGGGCAACAGTTTCAGGGATTCATCCAACCTTCATGGCTCCAGGAAGTCTGGAGTCCAAGAGAATTTGAAATTCTGTTCTGCATTTCCCCTCTTTTGATCAAGATTCTTCTATGGAATCTTAGAACAAAATGTTCAGTAATGGTAGCCAGGTACCATCCAGTTCTTCTGGTATCATGGCAAAGGAGGCAGTTGTTAATGGAGGCAATTAGCCACACATTCCATATCCTTCTCCTATTCCTGACTTTCCTGACTTCTTCCTTTGCTGTTCAGGTGAATAGAGACCAATTGTTGTGTCTTGGATGGCCGCTTACAAGCTTTTAAGATCCCAGGCACTACACATCAAACGAGGTAGAACAGAGGTACTAAACACGGTATTAGGCAAATTAACTGGGATGGCCCATGAAACCATGACCCTACAAGGTTAAACTTTCTTAAGGGAGATTAACCATGGTTTTCAGGTTTACATTAGGCCAGTGAGGAAACCCTAAATTAACTTCTAAATCCAAACTAAGTAGTGGATTTTAGGGTTAGCCACCTTAGCATGCAACTTACCAAGCAATAGCCTAATTTTACAGATGGGAAAAATGAGGCTTAAAAAAGTTATCTAAAAACTAAACAGTTGAAAACAGATCAGGAATTACAACAGACACAATTAGTGGAAAGCACATGGGGCTTGGAATTAAAAAACCTAAGTTGTGTTTCAACTCTACCATTTAAGTTACGTGACCTTAACTATCAGTGTACTGACAAAGCCCATTTCCACCTTCAGTAAAAAGGGGAAAATGGTAGCTATTTTATCGGGTTATTGTGAGGATTCAGTGTTTTTATAATTATTAATACTTTTTAAGTGGGTTTTCTGGTTTCAGTGTATGGCTGCAATTTCTAAAACCAAGAGCTAACATTATAAAGGGCGTGGAAAAAAATTATAGGAAAATCTCTTTTTATCTCAATCAAAAACTTCTAGAATATTTACTATCTGTTAGTTCCTCATTATTTGCTCACCTGTTTCTGCTCTTCTCCCAGACTGTCCCACATAGAGGCCACAATTTTTGAAACCTCCCCAAAAGTGGCATTGGGATTCTGTCCCTTGATGGCAGCCTGTGTATCACGAAAAAATAAAGCATATGCTGAAACTGGTTTTTGAGGTTCATTAGGATCTTTCTTCCTTCTCTTCTTTGGCGCCTTCTGTTTTTTCCCTGCTTCTACCACAACTGTCTTCTGGCTGGGAAGCTGCTGTAGGGGGAAAAAAAAAGAATTACAAGAAGGAAGAAGGGAAGTTCTGTGTCTGGAGAACTGTAAGAAAAGGACTTTTATCTAGGGGGAAGCTATCTAGCCACAAGAATGAAATTTTCAGAAATGCTAAAAATAGAGGCAATAGATTAAAAGACATTAGTAAAGTATGTGAGAACCCATAAGAATGGGGATTAGGAGGAGCATTATAAACTGGAAGTGAAGAGGCAGGACCCCATACCCAGAAACAGCAGAGGAAAGGGCAGGGCAGGGCAGGAAAAAGGAATAGTGATTAGGTTCTGTATGCCAAGAGTCTTATCCTAGAGTATCATGGCAGAATTAATTTTGGCAGAGAATGCCTCACCCTCCGGAAATCCTCAACACCATCCTCATGAAGTGAACTAGTAGGTGAAGGGGTGGTTGAAAGACGATCCTCAGGTGACTGGGCAGGTGGCAGGATGGTGCCACCCCCTAAGCTCAAACCAAGTTGAGAACTCAGTTCTGACTGATCAATGGTAGTCAACTGGCTATGCCCCATCAAGCCAGATGTCATGTCTGTCATTGGTACATCAATTGTAACAGGTGGGTTGGCACTATACTGAGTTCCTATAGAATGGTCCAAGTCCTAAGAGAAGCAGAAGGACTAATTAAAACTAAATATAAAAAACACCACCCTTTCCCCCCTGAATTCAGGACAGTTTATAAATCCCCTGCTTACCCAAATTATATGATCATTTAAACCCTATGAAACATAACTTGTCTACCCATAAAACAGATAAGGCTTTTTAGGAAAGTGCAGAAATTAGTAAATTCACTTCTTTGCACTCAGAGGCCTACTCTGGAGTAACTAAATAATCAGAGAAGTCTTAATTTTGGACAAGTTAAAGAACAAATTATTCAGTAATCTAGAGGTAGTGACCACACCCAGGGTAAAGAAAAACTTCCCCTCGGAGCCCTCCCCAAAATAATAGCTTTTGAAGTTGCAATACACAGGCAACCAGAGTAAATAAGTCCAATGTTAGAGATGTCTGGCACCAAATAGAGACAGCAGAGATGTGCTACTGATGAGATGTGCTGGAAGCCCAACATACTGACTTATAACACATACTAATTCACACTACTACATTTGGCTGACAATTTTTGAATAAATC
The DNA here is from genome assembly GCF_000243295.1 of Trichechus manatus latirostris. Taxonomy (NCBI): domain Eukaryota; kingdom Metazoa; phylum Chordata; class Mammalia; order Sirenia; family Trichechidae; genus Trichechus; species Trichechus manatus. Next base: position 585,765 of record NW_004444209.1, read on the forward strand.
TCTCAAAACGTCAGCTATCACACTCATGTCTGAATCCTAGAATGTTAAGGCCATAATAAAAGGGAAGGAAAAAAAAAAAAAACTAACTAGGCAGTGTACTGACTGAGCCCCAGTTTCCACCTTCAGTAAAAAAGGGGAAGTGGTAGCTTTTTTCCCCCTCCAAAAAACACTATCATTTTCATTTCAGGGTTAAATTTGAACCTTTTATAATTTTAAATATTTTTCAAGTAAGATGGACCCAGATGGTAAATCTCATTATTCAGGGGAAATTAAGTCTTTGTTGGTTAGCCTTTAGTCCCAATAATGGAAACAAGCAATATTAAAGTATAGCAGGGAACAGAGTTACTTTTGTCTCTCCTAGCACCATGCCTATGAGCTTGGGTAAGCCTGATAATACTTTGCCCCTTACCATGGTCAAGCCCCCACTCAGGAGCCCCCCACCCTGCTCCATCAAGCCATGGGTCATGCCCACAGGCATGTCCAATGTCTGGACCCCATATTGGGCTGAAAAGCTGCCATCCTGTGAAGAGGACGGGTCTGCCAGGTCATCAAAGTGGCCAACTACATCTGAGACAGCCAGTGAGGGGTCAGAATCCAAGGAGATAGGTGGAATTTCAAATTCCTCATCACCCAAGCTTGGTGTATGGAATGTCTGTAGGGGGAAAAAAGGAGAAAAGAATTAGACAGTGGGAAGAGGAGGAACTGAATACTGCTAAGTGAAGAACACAGCTGGGTACTGGAGATTCTCAGTGTACCTCTTTTCAGTTGGGATCCTACTTTGGTTATCAATTTCTTAGGACTTACTTAATTTTACAAATAAACCTCTTCTTCCTCATACCCTTGGTCATATGGCACATGCAACGCTTCCAAAATCAATCACAAATTTCAATTATTTTATCTCTTTCTACCTTTATCATCTTGGTTGTCCTAAACTATTATGCCTATTGTTCTACTGAATAATCTATTATGCCTATTGTTCTACTGAATAATTCTTTCACCACCATTAGTAAGGACTCAACCTATATAACCTCTTAGCTATGATGCTTGAAATCTCTCTGAAGATTCTAATAGCAGTTATTTCACAATTATTTACACCTGTTAGACCACAGAAAATCAGTGTCAACCAGCCAATTATACTTTGACTATTGTTTTAGGTTCCTTTGAAGATCTGTCATTGGAACCTTATCCCCCTCTAAAATATTATTTGCACTTAGTGCAGAGTTTCCCACCTCTCCTCCATTTTAGAAACCATAATATTACCCACTAATAAAAGATTCTCATTTGTACAGGATTTTCTTCAGAAAACTCCAATAATGCCAAGATAACAGTGAGAGAAAACCCTTCATAAAAGCTACAGTAAAAAGACAAACTGGTTCTTCAACAGTTCCAGAACACATTCCTAGCTTGCTCTGACTAAGCCTTTCTGCAAGGGAGGAGGAAAAAGATTACTCCAGCTGGCTAAGGACCCAAATCCTTCCTCTAACTAGACCAATAATAATATACTCTTTCTATTCTGAATGAAACCACCATTTACACAGCTAGGAGATTCAATGCCTGAGCTAAAATATAATAACTGCTACAGCTCCCTTTTTGACACTACAATGTAGGCATCTGCAACAATAGAGCATTATATAAAAAAAAAAAAATCAAGATATTTTGGTGTCAGAGAGACCTGAGTTCAAGTCCCAGCTCTGCCACATGACCTTGGTTTTCCTCGTCTATAAAATGGGAATTATAATTGTAATACCCTCATATGGTTATTATGAGGATGAAAGAGATTTAGAACACAAAAGTTCATCATAGTGCCTGATACACATAATTGCTTAATAAACCATTATTAACCATTGTGGTTAATGATAATACTAATATCCTAATTATTATTATTAACCTGCCACCTGCCCCAATGAATTATCACAGATAATTAGAATCTTAGAAAATTTAAATTCTATGAACCTATCATACAACACAGTAAATATTAACTGGTTTCAGATCAAATTCAATGGGCATCCACATTTTTTTCATGATTAAACAATGCATTCCTTAAGAGTTCCTTAAGGTATTTCTAGACCCAGAAAGGGTCTCACTAATATCATAGTTTTTGTTTTAATGAAGACATTACTAAACAAAATATTTCCAGCCAGTAGAAATTAGGGAGAAAAATATATGCCTGTGAAATGCCCAATCTCTCTGAATCACATTGGCAAACAGAAAAAAAAGTTTCCTAGAAGATAAAAAAAAGCATACACCTTCATTTTTACATTTTCCTCCCAAAGTCCTTACTGTTTTACTTAGTATTGTGAAAATTTGATGGCTGTCTGGGATATAAGTTGAGAGTACACAGTTCTTCATGGGAAAGACTAACACCGTCCCCGCCCCCCAAAACTCAGCTGTTTCTCAGCATACAATTTATAGTTTTTCTTATTGTGTGGAAGTTCTTAACTTCAGGTCAGTGACTCTTTCTGAAAGTTAAGTTTAGGTTCATGTGAGCATTTTTCAGGGAAGAGTGTACAAAGATTTTTACCGAATCCTCAAGCAAACAAACGAAAAAAGTTACAGGGACAGAAAAACAGATCAAGGGAAACATTTATTATCCTAGATTGATGACTGTATAATAGCAGTTTTCTATTTTTTAAAAAATAGATTGCTTTAGCAAAGCAAAAGATGACTATCCTTTTCTGCTTATCACAACAAATAAAAAGGCAACTCTGCTGAGATATGAAAAATGATACTGTTTGTTAATGAGAACATAAAAAAAAATTCATATCTAAAACAAGAGATCACTGTTCTAGAGAGACTACCCCTCATAAACCATCTGGAGTGCTCACGTGAACTACACTAGAAACCAGACATGCAGAGATTCCATTGTATCAGTTCAACAAGGCATTCTTTCTATGCACCGTCTCCTGGGATGTGGAAACAGCTTTGTTATTCAGTATCTGTGGTGTTAATGGCAGTTTTTTTGGTTTTGTTTGTTTCTTCTTCTAAGTATGAATAGAAAATAACCGCAGTTATTAAGAATACAGGAGACAGCTCCTGTCCAGAGACAAAATGAGACGGCAAAAAGGGACAGGAGCTGGTTGAAGGGACATGGGAAATTCGGGGTGGAAAGGAGGAGTGTGCTGTCACATTATAGGAAGAGCAGCTAGGGTCACATAGCACTGTGTGTATAAACTTTTGTATGAGAAACTGACTTGAACTGTAAACTTTCACTTAAAGCACAATAAGAAAAAATACAGAAGAGTAAACCACATGCTATAATAAACATACAGAGTCACTCTAAATTTCTTTTATCACTACAAATTATCTGTAAGATTATGGGTAAAACCCAATAATGAATACCTTCACCCTGGTGGATCTATTATGTGACTAGATCATACTCTAAACTGTTAAATATAAAGCAAAGCTAAAGCTGTAGCAAATAATAAAGTGGTTTGGGCACGGAAGACAAAAACAGGAATATGATGCAGTTACCTTCTCACTCAGCTTCCCTTTCCTTCTCTATTAAATTTCTGGGCCTTTTTGTCTTTCTTGAGGGATGAGGCAGTTTGGGAATTACAGTTTATAAGCAAACATGCTTAGATATTGAGAGAACCAAAAAGTAAGAAAATACTACTTCCCTCCTTTTTCTCATTCCCCAATACCAAAATACACAATACAGTATTTATTTAAACAGTTTTTTGTATAGATTATTCATTGTAGAAAAATTCATTTCAATCTAACACCTATTTATTGAACAGTACACTGGTACTATGGGTCATTAAAAAAAAATTGTCCTTAAAAAATGAAATAACTTATGGTAGTGAAAATTTTACCTACACAGCCTGAAATTATTAACTGATTCTAATATCATAAGGGAGCCCCTGAGTGGTACAGTTAACATGCTCAGCTGCTAACTGAAAGGTTGGAGGTTCAACTTGGAAGAAAGGCCTGGTCATCTAATTCCAAAAAATCAGCCACTGAAAACCCTAGGGAGCATAGTTCTACTCTGACATACATGGGGTTGCCATGAGTCACAATCTACTGAATGGCAACTGGTTTTACTGGGGTTTTTTAATGTTGTAAGTACTTTTCCCAAAAGTGCTCAAAGCACAATATTACATAAGAGCCAATCTGAATGAGAGAAACAGATTAAATTCCCTCCAGATCATAGAGATTTCTATGCCAAGAAATGCTGTAACAAATGCTAAGCCTTCCTCTCTGGATACCTACTATTTTAAAAGTATTATTATCATTCCTTATTTTATTGGGATATAACTTACATAAAGTACACACATTTTAAGTGTATATAGCTCAATGAATTTCTACGTATGTAAACACCTGAGTAACCACTACCCGGATCAAAGATAGAGAACATTTCCATCCCCCTAATAGGTTTCCTCATGTCCCTTCCCAGTCAGTACCTATCCTCCCCACAGTAGGTACCACTATTCTGATTTTCATCGCCCTAGTTTAGTTCTGCCTATAGAATCCTTCAGTATTGCAACTCCAAGCTTGAATTTTTCCTTCAGTCCTTTCAGCTTGAGAAATGCCAAATGTGTTCTTTCCTTTTGGTTTTCTAACTCCAGGTCTTTACACATTTCATTTTATTACTTTACTATGTCTTTTTGAGCCACCCTTTGAAATCTTCTGCTCAGCTCTTTGACTTCGTCATTTCTTCCATTCGCTTTAGCTACTCTACGTTCAAGAGCATTGACAGAATACCAGTTGAGATGTTTCAACAAATGGATACAATGCTGGAAGCACTCACTCGTCTATGCCAAGAAATTTGGAAGACAGCTATCTGGCCAACTGACTGAAAGAGATCCATATATGTGCCCATTCCAAAGAAAGGTGATTCAACAGAACGCAGAAATTATTGAATATCATTAATATCACACGCAAGTAAAATTCTGATGAAGATAATTCAAATACAGTTGCAGCAGTACATCAACAGGGAATTGCCAGAACTTTAAGCTGGATTCAGAAAAGGACATGGAATAAGGGATATCATTGCTGGTATCAGATGGATCTTGGCTGAAAGCAGAGAATATCAGAAAGATGTTTACCTGTGTATAACGGATTATGTAAAGGTATTCGACTGTGTGGATCATAACAAATTATGGATAATATTACAAAGAATGGGAATTCCAAAACACTTAATTGTGCTCATGTGGAACCTGTACAGAGAACAAGAAACAGTCTCGTTTGAATATAACATGGGGATACTGTGTTGTTTAAAATCAGGAAAGGTGTGTGTCAGGGTTGTATCATTTGACCATACTTATTCAGTCGGTATGCTGAGCAAATAATCCGAGAAGCTGGACTACATGAAGAACACGGCAAGAGGATTAGAGGAAGACTCATTAACAATCTGCGCTATGCAGATGACACAACCTTGCTTGCTGAAAGCGAAAAGGACTTGAAGAACTTACTGATGAAGATCAAAGACTACAGCCTTCAGTATGGATTACACCTCAACATAAAGAAAACAAAAATCCTCACAACTGGACCATTAAGTAACATCATGATAAATGGAGAACTGAAGTTATCAACAATTTCATTTTACTTGGATCCACGATTAAAGCCCATGGGAGCAGCAGTCAAGAAATCAAATGACATACTGCATTGGGCAAATCTGCTGCAAAAGACCTCTTTAAAGTGTTAAAAAGCAAAGACGTCACTTTGAGGACTAAGGTGTACCTGACTCAAGCCATGATATTTTCAATTGCCTCATGCATGTGAAAGCTAGACAATGAATAAGGAAGACTGAAGAAGAACTGATGCTTCTGAACTACAGTGCTGGCGAAGAATATTAAATATACCGTGGACTGCCAGAACAAACAAATTTGTCTTGGAAGAAGGACGGCCAGAATGCTCAATAGAAGCGAGGATGGTGAAACTTCACCTCACATACTTTGGACATGTTACCAGGAGGGACCAGTCCCTGGAGAAGGACATCATGCTTTGTAGAGGGTCAGCAAAAAAGAAGACTGTCAACGAAATGGATTGACACAGTGGCTGCAATAATTGGTTCAAACACAGCAACAACTGTGAGGATGGCGCAGGACCAGGCAGTGTTTCGTTCTGTTGTACATAGGGTCACTATGCGTTGGAACTGATTCGACAGCACCTAACAAAAACAACAGTTTAGTTTTTGCCTATCCTTATCTTCTTAAAAAAACGAACTCATACAGTGTATACTATTGTATCTGGCTTCTTTCAGTCAACGATATATTTCTGAGATCATCCAAATTGTTGTATTTATCAGTAGTTCATTCTTTCTTTATTGTTATGTAGTATTCCTTCTACAAATGTGCCACAGTTTACTTATCCATTCTTCATGTGATAGATATTTGGGCTGGTTCCAATGTTAAGCAGTTATGGGTAAAGTTGCTGTGAACATCCTTACACATTTTTTAGTGAACATATGCACTCATTTCTCTTAAGTATATATCAAGGAGTGGAACTGATGGGTCACAGGGTAGGCATAATCTTATCTTTAGTAGATACTGCCAGTTTTCCAAGGTGGTTGAACCAATTTATACTCTCACCAGCAATGAAATACTCTCACCAGCAATCTACATCCTTGCCAACTCTTGGAATCGTCAGTCTTTTTAATGTTAACCTTCTAGCAGGCGTGCAATGGTTTCTAATTATGATTTTAATTTGCATTTCCCTGATGAGTGATGATAATACTTTTTTATATGCCTAATGGCAATGTGGATATTATCTTTTGTGAAGTACCTGTTCAAATTTTTTGCCTGTTTCTAAATTGGGTTCTTTCTTTTACTCTGCAGAAGTACTTGATGTACTCTGAATATCAATCAGATATATATGTACTGTAAATATCTTCTCTCAGTCTATGGAGTTCCTATCTACTTTCTTAATGATGTCTTTTAATGAAAAAGTTCCTTATTTCAATGAAGTCCAATTTTTCAGTGTTTTCATTTATGGGTAATGCTTTTTGTGGACATCTATCCTTTTCTTGTAAGAAAACTCTAAAAGAATTTTTAAAAAATATTACCTTTGAGTACATCTAAATTATATTTGGGGTAGCTCACAGTAAGATTAGATACAACAAAAACCACAAACCCGTTAAAAAGAAGTTCAAAAAAAAAAGAGAGAAGAGAATATACAGAAGTTGTTATGAGAAAAAGGAGAACTGCTGTTGATTTTATTTTTGGTTTGTGACTTTGGAGACCCCATGTGCTACAGAGAACTGCTCCATAGGTTTTTCTAGGCTGTAATCTTTGTGGAAGCAGACCACCAGGTCTGTTTCTTACGTGGTGCCACTGGGTGGGTTTGAACTGTCAACCTTTTGGTTACTAGCCAAGTGCAAATCACTTGTGCCACCCAGGGACCTTAAAAAGAACTGTTAACAATGACAAAGTCTTAGGCTACAGGAAGCTACTGAATTTGAGTCTAAAATTAGTTATGAGTTTCTTGACAAAATAGTGTTTTGTTTTTGCCTTAGTCATTAAAAAAATAAAAGATCAGACTTAAACCTGGAGAGTTTCTTGATGTTATAAAAAGAAGCCACTTCTTATGTAGTTACCTCTTGATTGTACAAGTTTATACATGGGGCAGAGGATTAAGAATTGTGGGTAAATTTGAAAGCTACTTATATTTAGTTCTGAAATGTACTTTCACATGGATGAGGCCAATGTGAAATTTATAATATTCCAAAAAAATGAAATTAAATCGTGGAGACCTCACTCAGAAGAAACTGGCAATGAGACTGCAAAGCACCAAAGAGATTTTAGTTGTATATCATTTCTAAATTTGCTACTTATTTGGTTCACACTTTCTTCTGCTTAGGAGAAGAGTAATAAATGATAATAGCAATAAAAAAAGTTAAAAAAAACTAACAACTGCTCCTTGTCAATCTGATTCTCATCCATGAGAATTTTAGGATTTATTATAGGATAAGCCCATTCAACAACAATTAAGAACTCTTGGTACAAAAAACAAAATAGTTCACACTACTCTTGGAAAAAAATAAATCCTCAAAAGACAGCAGAAGGTTCAAGACTTCACACTTTCTCAAAGAGAGAAAAATGTATTTTTGTATGTTTCACCTTTCTCTTTTGCCTTGTCTAAGCAAGTGATACAAATCTGTATTCTAACAATATTTCCACAAAAACCTTTCCACGAATACTAAAGGACCTTACCATAACAATCCTACTTCACACCATCTAAACTATTATTACAGCCATTTGACAGCTGGGCAAACTGACATACAAAGAGAAGCAGCCTGCCCAAACTCTGAGTCACTGGCAAGCAGAAACACATGTTCTACCCAACTTTCTTCATGTTCTGTGACAGCTATTTCCTTTCCTCGTGTTATTAGCAAAACATGCTGGCGCCATGTATGTGAACATACCTATTAATTTTTTATCAGAGTAGGAAATGTAAATGAAAAAAGACCCCTTCAACAGAGTTCGTTTCAAGAATGAGCACATATCCACACTTAACCCCTGCTAGGTAAGCTCCTCCCCTCATCCCAATTTCTTTAGCTAAAAATTTTCGATCCCTCAAGATTGTTGCAGCTATTTCTACCGAACAAAATGAGACAATTCCTCGCAGTCTTCCAATTCAGAATCAATCTCCTCCTTAAATAGATCATCTCTTTCCAACGTCCTGCTTTTCTGATGACAGCAGTTCCCCGGACACACCCCAGACAGTCCTCTTAGGCTCCAGAAGCAGCTACCACATTTCTCTGAACACCAACCGCGGCCCGGGTTCCTAGCCCCCGGTCCCTGGAGTCCGCGCTCCCCACCCCACCACCCTACCCCCCACCGCTGCCGCAGGCCCTCCCCCAGCAGCGTCGGCAGCTCTTGCTCACCTCGGCCCCTGACAGGAAGGGGTGCGAGGGCCCTGTGATCGTCAGGTAATTGTCGTTTCCTCCGGGAAACTGGAAACCAAAAAAAAGCCGCGGGGATAAGTTAGGGGGAGCAGGGAGTTAGCTCGGAGCGACGGATTCTGACCCCGACTTTCCGACACTTCCCAAACCCGGCTGTCTCTCTCCTCCCCCGTCAACCGCCTCTCCGCCCGGCTTCTCGCCTCTGCTTCAACCCCGTCAGCCGCGTTCTCTCGCCAGCCTTCTCAGCGTTCATGTTCCTACCTCCATCTTCACACAACCGCTACCACCGTCTTAGTTCCGTCATCGCTCCCACCGCCCCCACTGGACTCGGAATTTGCGTCACTTCCGTAAGGACGTGCGTCACTCTTTGCCGCAGCGAGTCAGGCCTGGAAAGGACGAGCGGACGGAAAGGCTAACGCTCGCCCCCTGGAGCTAGGTGGGGTAATGGCATGTCTAGCGTCCTTGGAGGCGGTGTTGGGTTATTAGCGCCGCTCCGGATCGAGAGAGATTTTCTGAGAAGAGCAGAAATCAGGCCACATTTGGAAAACTGAAAGTAGTTTAATATGGCTGGAGCATGGAGTTTGGAGAGTGGCAAGAAATAAAGCTAGGAAAAAAATTAGATACCAAGTTTTAAAACACCTGAAGGCCCGGTGCCGTCGAGTCGATTCCGACTCATCGTGACCCTATAGACAGAGTAGGACTGCCTCATAGTTTCAAGGAGCAGGATGGTGGATTCGAACTGCTGATCTTTTTTTTAGTTAGCAGCCTTAGCTCTTAACTACGCTGCCACCAGGGCTCACCTGAAGACAATGTTGAGCAAATGACAAGTTTTAAAAGAGAAGAGTGAAGTGATCAAGAACAGGTTTTCCCCAGAGCCCAATAAAGGACATGTTTCTTTCAGAATTCTGTCCTCTGTACCAAGAAAATCCGACAGTTGAATAGAAAATCTGTACAAATTGTAAGGGTCTCTGAGTGCGTAACTAGAGGAAATTGCATAAAGGGAGACAAAAGCTTTATCTTAATTCTAACCCATTGAAATTCTATTCCTACCCTGGGGGAAAAAGATTTAGTAACTTTTTTTCAGTAGGTACCACTTTATACTTCATAAAGCAATTTGGAATAGTAAGAAGTGATTGTTAAATCTATCTTATTAACTGCAACACCTTAGAGTTGAGATATTTTGAGTATCTCTGCATACCTACATGGGACACTGAACAAGTGCTTATAAGCCCTTTAGCATAAGATGTATTAGCGCTCTCTCTTACTTGCAAATCAGAATTCCTCGTGCTATGTGCAATGTACTGTATGAAAATAGAAAACGGTAAATTGTCTGACTTGTGGCCAAGAATTTTTTATGTAACTGACCTTCAGTTTTTAATTCTTGAGACAAGGTGAATGCCAGGTAAACCAAAAGTCTTATTCAGACTGCCAGTTTCCATACTCTTATGAAGGAGACTATTTCCAGTGAATTATGGGAATTATTGAACATCTGAAGTATGTCATTCTTGACAACTTATTTCTTAGATAGGCTCCTTTATCAAATAAAAAGTTCTTGAGTTGCAAAAAATATATATTGTTTCATGTGGGACAACTAGAAAGTGACTCCGAAAAGACATCAGGAAGTATTTTCAAAATTTTTAGGAAAAGTTACAAAATTAACCAATGGGACAGAATTGGGAACCCAGATGTAAGTCCATCCATCTTTAACAAAAGGCCAAATTTCGTTAAATGGGGAAAAGACAGTCTTTTTAACAAATGGTACTGGCAAAACTGGATGTCCATTTGTAAAAAAATGAAACAGGACCCATACCTCACACCATACACAAAAAGCTAACTCAAAATGGATCAAAGACCTAAATATAAAATCTAAAACTATAAAGATGATCAAAGAAAAAACAGGAACAACACTAAGGGTCCTAACATATGGTGTAAATAGAATACAAAACATAGCTAAAAGTGTACAAACAGCAGAATATGCACTAGATAAACGGGACCTCCTAAAACTGAAGCACTTATGCTTATCAAAAGACTTCTCCAAAAGAGTAAAAAGAGAACCTACAGATTGGGGGAAAAATTTGGCCACGATATATCCAACAAGAGTCTAATCTCTAAAATTTGTTTTAAAAAATCTTTAATACCTCAACATCAAAAGGACAAACAATACAATTAAAAAATGGACAAAGAATATGAACAGACACAGCACCAAAGACATTCAGATGGCTAACAAACACATGAAGAAATGCTCTCGATCATTAGCTATTAGAGAGATGCAAATCAAAACTACAATGAGATACCATCTCACCCCTACATTACTGGCACTAATCAAAAAAACAGAAAATAACAAATGTTGGAGAGGTTGTGGGAAGATTGGAACTCTTATACACTGCTGGTGGGAATGTAAAATGGTACAACCACTATGCAAAACAATACTGTGCTTCCTTAAAAAGCTAGAAATAGAAATAACATATGACTCAGCAATCCCACTCCTAGGTATACACCCTAAAGAAATAAGAGCCGCGACACAAATAGACATATGCACACCTATGTTCATTGCAACATTATTCACAATAGCAAAAGGATGGAAACAACCTAAGTGCCCATCAACAGATGAATGGTTTAACAATCTGTGATACATACACACGATAGAACATTACACAATGATAAAAAATAATGATAAATCCGTGAAACAATTCACAACATGGATGAATATGGAGGACATTATGCTGAGTGAAATAAGTCAATCACAAAAGGACAAATATTGCATGAGACCAATATTATAAAGAAACAAGAAAATGTTTACACACAGGAAAAAAAAATTATTTGGTGGTTACCAGGAATGAAAAGGAGAGGGAGGGAAAATTACCAAATAGATAGAAGACGTGTGTTAATATTGGTAAAGGGAAAAGCAATACACAGTATGCGGGAAGTCAGCAAAACATGACCAAGCCATGGGAGGACACTGAGAGAAACAAAGGGCAACTTCGCATAGCACAGAAAATCCTGCTACAATAGCATTAGCAAATACTAATTTACAAATGAATACATAGGTAGATAGGTATGACAAGAGGTGTAGGAGGGTGTAAGGGAACACATCCACCTGCAGATATAGGTTTGGTAGTGGATATTTCTACATACGTAACTGTAGATGCTGCTTATATAGTAATACAGACTGTAGAGTATACAGGGGCCACAGTCAGGGCAACTTCTTAGACATGACCAAACACCTCAAGGGATGAAGTTCCTAGGCTCGAAGGCAAAGGACCATAGACTCAGAGGACATCTACGTCAATTGGCACAACATAGTTCATAAAGACAAAGTTCTGCATCCTACTTTGGTGAGTAGCATCTGGGGTCTTAAAGTTTGTGAGTGGCCATCTAGCATACAATTATTGGTCACTTACCAGCCAGAGGAAAGGAGAGTGAAGAAAACCAAAGACTCAAGGGTGCAATTAATCCAAAGAACTAATGGACCACGCTAACCACAGCCCACACTACCCTGAGATCAGAAGAACTAGATGGTGTCCAGCTACCACTACCTACCACTCTGACTGGGATCACAACAGAGGGTTCCAGACAGAGCAGGAGAAAAAATTGTAGAACACAAAATCAAATTCACCAAAAAAGACCAACTTACTGGTCTGGCAGAGACTGGAGGAACTCTTGAGACTATGGCCCCAAGACATCCTTCTGACCTGGAACTGAAGCCATTCCCAGAGACCACCTTTCAGCCAAACCATAGACAGGCCCATAAAATAAACAATAACACCCAAAAGGAAAGTTCCTCAGAACAATCTATTATATGAGATTATAAGGGTAACATTTGCCCAAAAGCAAAGATGAGGAGGCAGGAAGAGGTAGCAATTCAGGAAGAAAGGAAATGGGGGAACCTAGGACGGAAATGGGGAGAGTGCTGACATGTTATGGGGAGTTATATCAATGTCATTGTCAAGCAACACTTTATCTACAAACTTTCAAATGGGAAACTAATTTCCTCTGTAAACTTTCACCTAATGCACAATTAAAAAGTTGGGAAAAAAAGTTACGAAATTAAATACTACCTAACTAAATTTCATTCTGCTGTACACAAGGTCACTATGAGTTGGAACTAACTTGACAGCACCTAACAACAACAAGAACATTGGTAGAAATTTATTCACCTTTGCTTATTTGATTTTTTAATTTATTTTATTCCCATGTCCATGTTTTGGTTGCAACTCCGAGGTCATTATCACTTAGAACACTTTTTTTTTTTTTAAGAAGGAAAATGAAGAAACTTCAAAGAACACAAATTAATTGGAGCAAATAGGCAACAGTGAATAGCTTAGTAGCACTGAGTACACATTAAAGAAGAGCACCTCACTCAACATGGGTGTTGTTAATGAGAATCACACTCTTTCTCTTGGTCTTCACTGACAGGTGTGGAGTTTGGGGCCCTATGGTCAACACTGATGGAAAACAAATCAAACTTCAAATCTGGGATATGGTGAGAGAGGACAGAATAATTTAGTCCCTGACCAAGATCCCAATATAACAGGAAAGGCTGATGCAGGGGGAAAGAGAGGGCTATGAGTGAGGGTGGGGCTAATTGTGGAGATGGGAGTAGAGAAGAGGAAAATCGAAGAGACTGGGAAGCTTTCGTTTTCATCTGTTACAGTTAAAATTAAGAATGCCATATCTTTGTACTTTTATTTTAAACTACCCAAGTAATATATGAGTTTCTTCTAGTAAAAATTAAATTAAAAAACAGAAGTTTATAGAGTAAAAAGTGAATGTCACCTTCCCACGCATAAACCCATTTCTCCCTTCCAATCTTGGTTGCTACTCTACCAGAGGAAATCGTGATTAACAATTCAGTGCATATGCTTTCAGACTATTTCTCTGCATTTAGATATATAAATACATACAAATAAACGGTAAAGGTTTTGTTTTAATTAGTTTTTACATGTATAGAATCATTGCAAAATAGACCCAGCTGTGTGACTTAGATTTTTTATTTAACAATCTCTGTATTTTGGAGGTCTTTCCATATCAGTACATACAGATCTACCTCATTCCTTTAACCACTTCATAGTGTTATGGAATGTCTGTACCATTATTTAACCATCCTCCCATTGACGGAAATTTGGGTTGTTTCCTATTTTTCACCATTGCAAAGCTTTATTCACATTTCTTATATAGTACATCTTTATGCAAATGTTTGAGAATTTCTGTGGAATTGTCTGCCCCAAAGTGGAAATCTTGGGTCAAAGGTTACGCGTATTTTAAAATTTGATAAGCATCCGAATCTGTTGGTGTCGAGTCAATTCTGACTCATAGCGACCCTACAGGACAAAGTACAACTGCCCATAGGGTTTCCAGGGAGCGGGTGATGGATTCGAACTGCTGACTTTTTGGTTAGCAGCTGAGCTCTTAACTGCGCCACCAGGGCTCCTTGAAAAGCACAGTACGGCCAAAATTTAGTCTGGCTTAGTGTAATTTTGCTTCATCCAGATAAACTGATTTCATGTGCATTATTTCATTTGATTTGTACCTTTCTTGCCCCTAAGGAAAATAATACTCCAGTCTCACTCTCTTTTATTTTATTTATTATCATTCTTTTTTCTTTTTTCCATTTCAGAAGGATGTCTTAGGGTAATAGTCTCAGGGGTTCCTCCAGTCTCTGTCAGACCAGTTTAAGTCTGGTCTTTTTTGTCAATTTGATTTTTTTTTAATTTTTCTTCCTCTCTGTCCAGGACTCTCTGTTGTGACCCCAGTCAGAGTGGGTGGTAGTGGTAGTTGGGCACTTCACTCTCTTTTTAGCTAAGAGGAGCTAGGAAATAGTTTCTAATATTCAGGCAAAATCTCTTCCTATTTTTATTTACTTCTTATCATTTTGATTTAATTTCTTCTCAGAACAGAACTAGACATTGTATTTACAAGCAATGCTGAAGTTATAGTTCCTCTTTTTCTTTTCTCCCTTTTCCCCTTCTCCCACCTCACCACCAACACACATAGATGTACTTTTCTTAAAAGTAGTCGTTTGCTGCTCTAGTGCCAGAGGTCTTTTTTTACAGAATCCTTTTCTGGTGGTTTTCAAGGTTGTTACCACTTTTGGGTACACTGATTAATCACACGCTCTTAACTAGGATAATATTCTCCTAGATTTGTTAATTGTATTTCTAATCATTTTAATAACATTTTGCCCTTCCATTTAGAATTTTCTTCTCACCATACTGAGGTGTCCTAATTATAGGAACATGACTCACATCTCTAACAGTGCTAGCACTAGCCAGATGCCTCTAAAACTTCCAAATTTGCCTCATTTAGCCACTTTTTTCCTCTAGACTTTTCCTCCAAATAAAGCCTAAGAGGTACCATTCTATGTCTGTTGCAAAGTTAAGTTCATTTATTTTTTAGACAACTGCCAGTTTTTCCCTTCTCCTCCCACAGTTTGGGCACAGGGGTTCTTTGTCACTATTATCCCTTTTCTTCAACCCAAGTAGACATTCAACTCTCCTTTTATTATCCCCTAATTTTTATATTTCCCACAAAGGGGGGTCTGCCCTCCTAATGAGGCCACGGGGCAAATTCTGTGTTGGTGACAAAGAGTGAAGCCTGTAGGTGTCAAGACTGGTATAAGCTAAATTCTTCCTCTTTAACTTAAACCTCTGCTATTCCAAAAATGGATTTTTTTCAAATTGTGCTTTAGATGAAGGTTTACAGAGTAAATTGATTTCTAATTAAACAGTTAATACTTATATTGTTTTGTGACAAAGGCTGCCAACCCTGCGGCATATCAGCACTCTTCTCGGCCTTAGGTTCCCTATTTCCGTTCATCCAGCTTGCCTGTCCCCTCCCACCTTTTCATCCTTGCCCCTGGGCTTGTGTGCCCATTTAGTCTCATACACATGGTTGAGCTACGTGTATATGGTTTGTTTAATGGGCCTGTCTAATCTTTGGCTGAAAGGTGAACCTCAGGATCAACTTGAGTACTGAGTTACAAGGGTATTGGGGGCCATACTCTCAAGGCAAAAATGGATGTTTTGATGGTAGGAGAAAAACTCAATGGGTGCCAGTTAGTGGTATGGTCATGATAATGAGACTATTTAAGTGTTGCCTTGCTAACTTTTTCTTTTTTTCCTTAAGTGGTAATATGAGACATGGTTGGATCAGAAGTACGGAAGTTGAGAGCCACTGCCCTGTTGACAGGATCCTCTAGAACCACATGGCCTGACAGTCACTTGTGATCCAACCAGCCTAGTTCTTGGTTTTTGCTTTCGAACTGTTTCCCGTATAAAGATATGTGTTCAAACTTTTCTTTTCCCCTTTAATACTTGTTTGTTTTGACATTGATCTTTGCTGAATCATAAAAAAGATACATCAGGTTTCAGAATACAGTGGTTTTCTATTTACTTTGAAAATTCTTAGAGATTTATACCTATAATCTTGCCTGCCACTCTCTGGGTAGAGCTGATCATTTCTCCCTTGCTGTCAACCATGATCTCTTGCGAATTCTTTACCCACCTTGGCTTCCCACTTTGTTGATGCATTCCTTTACTTAGTCCCAAAGCCATTCTATAATGAAAATGTTCAGGGATTAACATGATGGATATTTTTAAAGAGATCAAATTATTCAAAGTTGTTTCTTGTTGTCATCACTTTCCTAGCTATTGATAAGGATTTAGAGAGTTATATTACTTTTCATCTTTTTTCACTCAATATATATGGTTGCTCAAATAACCATGACAATGTAGAGGCATTGTGCTGTCAGTAATATAAAATATGGATCAAATAATCTCAAATTCCTTTACATTTTACTTTGGAAAGCATTTAGATTCTTAGGAAATGGGTGTATCTGACTTTCTAGGAATTCATTCTTCAAACTATGTCTTGAAATTATAATATCATGCTTCTACTTGGGAGAAATTAGAAAGCTGTTAATTTTCTTTATCAAACCTCCATCTTAGTTCTTTATTGCTTCGTATTTTATACTGGGGTTGGACAAGGATGCCTCAGACTGATACAGAACAGTCCAAGTTGAACCACCCTCTCCTTCTAGCTTACTGGCTCATAAACTTTGGTTCATGAACTAGACTCAGTTAAAGATGTAGAGTGATTTGATTTTAAAAAGCATTTTCTAGTTTCCCACTGGAGGTATTTTCAGCTGATAAAGTTAAATGCTGCCATGTGATTCAACTATTACTTGAGCATCCCTCAAACTTTCCCTTTTAGTGCCTGGTAAGCCCCAGAGGTAGAGTGGTGGGGAGGTATCATGGATTGAATTGTGTCCCCCAAAAATACCTGTCAACTTGGCTGGGTCATGATTCCCAGTATTGTATGATTGCGTACCATTTTGTAAACTGATGTGATTTCCTTACATGTTGTAAACTCTATCACAATGATGTAACAAGATGGATTAGCGGCAGTTATTCTGATGAGGTCTACAAGATTAGATGGTGTCTTAAACCAATCTCTTTTGAGATATAAAAGAGAAGTGAGCAGAGACCCATGGGGACTTCATACTACCAAGAAAGCAGTGCCAGGAGGAGAGCACATCCTTTGGACCTGAGGTTCCTGTGCTGAGATGCTCCCAGACCAAGGGAAGAGTGATACATCACAAGGACCTTTCTCCAGAGCAGAGAGAGAAAGCCTTCCCCTGGAGCTGATGCCTTGAATTTGGACTTGTAGCCTACTAGATTGTAAGAGAATAAATTTGTCTTTGTTAAAAGCCATCCACTTGTGGTATTTCTGTTATGGCAACACTAGATGACTAAGACAGGAGGCCAGGGATAGGGGTTGGGGAGAGCTTGCAAAAATAACAGAAAAGGAGAAAAAGTCAGAAAAAGATAAAAGTAAAACAGGACTCAAATCATGTAAAACATAATACTATTAGTGAATAAATATAAAATTTTAAGTGAGTTCTTGGAGGGAAAAGGTTTTTTTTTTAAATCTTAAAGCATTACTGGTATTATTAACAAAGGACTTTAGAATCATTTTTATTTTTAGATTCTGATGTTCTAACAGGTGTGCAATCCACAAGAACATTTGTCTGATTGTTGAAGAAAGAGATTCATGTATTGTTAGAAAAGTAACCTTGGAATTAGTGTACTGGAACTCTCTTTCCACCCACAAACCCTGATTTAAATTGTATGTCGTAATGACTAAGAAAACAAGCTTTTGTGCTAGGAAGTCCTAAGATTCTAAATTTAAATTATGGCTCTGGTGTTTGTAGGCTTTGTTATGGATTAAATTGTGTCCCTCCCCCCAAAGTGTGTATCAACTTGGTTAGTCCATGATGCCCAGTGTTGTGTGATTGTCCACCATGTTATCATCTGATGTGATTTTCCTATGTATTGTAAATCCTACCTGTATGAGGTTAATGAGGTGGGATTAGTGGCAGTTATGTTAATGAGGCAGAACTCAATCTACAAGATTAGGTTTTGTCTTAAATCAATCTCTTTTGAGATATAAAAGAGAGAAGTGAGCAGAGAGACATGGGGACCTCATACCACCAAGAAACAAGAGCCAGAATAGGGTGTCCTTTGGACCCAGGGTCCCTGCACTGAGAAGCTCCTCCACTGGGAAAGATTGATGACGAGGTCCTTCCCCTAGAGCCAACAGACAGAGAAAACCTTCCCGTGGAGCTGGCACTCTGAATTTGGATTTCTAGCCTACTAGACTTTGGCAGAATAAATTTCTCTTTGTTAAAGCCATCCACTTGTAGTATTTCTGTTATAGCAGCACTAGATAACTAAAACAGGCTTTATGATTTTTAGCCAGTTACTGAACTTGCCTCTTTGAGCTCCGTTTTCCCCATTGTGTAGGAACAATAGTAGCTGCCTCAGGGCTGCTAAGAGAACTTAAATGAGATAATATATGTAAGTGTCTCTTACAGTTCCTGACACATCATATATGCCAAAAAAAATATATTATTGCAGCATTATTATTATCAACACTATTATTTATTATTTATTACGCTATGAGAAAGTTCATTTATCTTCCCATGTTCGCATCTTAGTTTTCCCATCTGTAAAATATAAACAATAGTCTTCTTTCCCAACCTTTATGTAGGGGCGTGAGGATATATGATTTCAAAAATGTGAAAACTTTCCTAATAGGATAGAGTAGCTGCACAGGGTATTCATATTGTTTTTTAAAAGATGCTTTTGCTTTCCCTAAAGAAAAAAAAAAGAACTATTCCATCAAGAGTGCAAAAGTACCCAGTATGGGGGTATTAATAAATTGCTCTACTATAAACAAAATTTAATATCTTGGCCCTGTTGGAAATGACATTAGAGTGTGAACAGTTATTTTTTTAGGAAAACTTGATCCTGGGCCCTGGGCTTCTTTCCCTGTTTCTTATTCCTATTTGTTATGACAGGGTCCCAGCAAGGGACATCTAGATTTACTAGTGGAACACTAATGGTGAATTAGTAGCATATGACCAATTTAAATGCTTTTTATCTGACTAATTTTCTGCATCATCCCATTGGCATGAAACTTTCGTTAGACAGAGTACTGGCATTCTAAGTTAATTTTCCTTTTTATAGATAATGGAACAGGAACAGAAAGATTAATATGATGTATTTAATATCATGTTTGGGATTGAAAAGTACAACATATTCTGAGTTTCTAGTTCTATTTCCGGTTGTTCTCTCCTAGGGGATACTGGGAAATGTTTGGGAATGCCATTGATTGTCATACTGACTGTGGGGTGCTACTGGCATTTAGTGACTAGAAACCAGGGATGCTAAACATCGCACTTTGATGGATAATCTCACAGAAAGAATTGGCCCACCAAAAATATCAATAGCACTTCTATTGAAAAACATTGATTTCTGGGCTTTTCCCCGGGCAGCCATGTTTCCTTTCCCTAATTGAAGTTTTTTTTTAAGTTAAGTCCTTTGGTGTAGGATGGCATGTGATCAAGTCAGTTCTCTGGGAATAACCTGGTTTTGTTGGGATTTTTTGTTGCCATGTTGGTGGGAAAAGCTGGGCAAGAGTACTTCTGTTCTATCACCCATTTCTTCTACAGAGGAGCAACTAGAGCACTGCTCGTCTATGACATTACAAACTGAGTTAGATCTGTGAGTGGAAAGGAGAACCCCTGCTATGTTCTCTAAATCTTTCTTTTCTACCTATTGATTCTGTTGAGAATGTTAACTAGGAATGGCCTCTCTAATATTTTTCTTTATACACATAGATTTCCCTCCTTTTCCCATACATTTGGAGCTGCTTTGGCCTTTTGAAATGGGCCTCTCATCCACTCTTTTGCTGTAGGCATGAAACTTCCAACCACCTGACCTCATGGTTAGAGGATGCCCGGCTGTACTCCTGCTCCAACATGGTCATCATGCTGGTTGGGAATAAGAGGTAAAATTTTATTTGTGTGAATATAGGTGCCACGAGTCATTTGGTACTCTATGGACACCAAATCTCTTGATCCCCAAACTTTCTTAGTTTATAGTGCTCTTAGTATCTCAATAAATTTTTCTTGGCACCCATTGGCCAAAAGAAATATCTAACAATTTGGTTATTAAATAGTTAGATCTCAGTAACACAAGAAGTATTTTTGTCCTACCAATTTTGTAACTGAAAAATGAAAAACATAAAAGAAAAAATAATATTTTTATTTATAAAAGAAAAAATAATATTTTTATTTCATTGTTAAATAACCACGATTACTTACTAATGAGCTGTGTGTGTCTGTTGGGCACTGTGATCATTAAGGTTGTGTGTCAACTTGGCTGGGCCATGGTTCTCAATGGTTTGGCAGTTATGATGTAGTTTGGCAGCTGTATAATGATGTAATCACTTCCATGATAAGATCTGATATAATGTGATCACCTCCATGACGAGATCTACTGTGAGTAGCCAACCAGTTGAAAGGGAGTTTCCTTGAGGGTGTGGCCTGCATGCAATATAGGTGGACTTTCTGGCAAGGCTTGTGGGCTTTTTCTCACTCTGGATCCTGCAGCTGGCTCCTGTTCATCTGACCTTCACTTCTTGGGACTTGAGCTAACGGTTTACCTGCTGATCTTGGGATTTGTCAGCCTCCACAGCCTGTAAGCCAAGGCCTGTTGTCTAATCTGCCAATCTTGGGTTTGCCAGCCCTTGCAGCTATGTGAGTCAGGAGAAGCCTCCAGCCTGCCCATAGACTTGGGATTTTCCAGCCTCTACAACTGCATGAGCCATTTCCTTGATATAAATCTCTTTTTTTTTTCTCTCTCTCTCTATGTATGTATTTAGATATATAGATAAATAGATGCTTCACTGGTTTTGCTTCTCTAGAGAACCCAGCCTAAGACAGGCACTGCACAGCTTCTCAAATGAATCAAGATTTGGTGTGCTGATGTTGGGTATAGCTGGGGCTTGCCTAACCCCTTATAAACCTTTTTCTCTGTAATAGTAGTAAGGTAATAAGCTATTATTTTCAACCATGAAGCAGCTGTCATGAATCTGAAGAATATTTTCCAAGAGGCTACAGGAATCAGTAAACCTATACAAGAGAATGTCTATGTTTGTTTCTGTCACATTCTTAACTGATTAACTGGCAATTGAAACCATTATGGGATTCATTTAGAACTAGAATTTCCTCTTTCATTTGGATCTGTTTTTTAGTTTTCTCCCCAATTAATCTCTTGCAATGACCTAGAGTCCCACAGAGATGTGAAGAGAGAAGAAGCAGAGGCCTTTGCTCGGTAGCATGAACTTACATTATGGAGACCAAAACACCCTGCAATGTTGAAGAGGTACTCTTTGGAAAGAAGTGGAGAAAGGACTTCAGAGATTAAACCATTATCTTTGTTGTTTTATTCAGAATTCTCTTCGAAGAAATGAGTAAGGAAAGGATGTTGTAGGATTGTAGTGACCAGATAGCTTCCTTTAAGGGAATTGCTCCATTTCTTTTAACCCTGATTCCTAGGTTTTGCTTTGAGTAGTGTTAATTGGTAAGTGTGGATTTGATATCTCTATTAGTTGTAAATCAGTTTAGTTGGAGGGTCTAATGGGTTCTTCTGTAGCATTCCTAGGCCTGGTGTTGACTGTATCTTCATCAGTAACTAATGAAGAAGAGAGCATGTTTGTTTCATCTGCAGAGAATGCCAACCTAGGAACCCTAGGGTCAGCACCAGAATACCATATGATTCCTTTTTTCTTTTTAAAAAAATACTATCAAGGGCTTTTATAGGGATATTTGGGGGGCTTTCTGTATTTTTACCCCCTTCTTTTCCTTATTCACCATAGAAATTCAAATAGAAATGATATTTATATTCTCTTTTCCTCATTTCCCTACAAAAACTTGAGCCTGATAGTATGACTTATGTTTCCTTTAGGCCTTCATTAATACAGCCAAAGAAATATATAGGAAGATCAAGCAAGGTTTATTTGATGTCCACAGTGAGGTAAGAAAGGAGGCAGTTAACTTTCTGCATTCTGAACAAAACTAGAAGTTCACTAGAATGTAAACATTCCGTACCTAACATCATACTATTTGAAGCTATGGCAATTCAAACTTCACTTTTTATATATACATATATATATATATATATATATATAGGTACACAGAAACTTGTTGTCACTTTCTGATTTTTCTCAAGTCTGAGACTCAGAATGTGTAAAGAGATATTAGTTGATAATCTAAAAGTCTTATACAATGTGGAGGGTCTTCTTGACTTTAGTTTCTTATTCTAGAGCATGGGGTGCGGTATAATTCTTATTTGCGCAGCAGGACCATTTCTATAAAGCAAATTCTGGGAAAAAACTAAAAAGAACCACATGATACTATGTTGCTTCTACTCTTTTGCCTCCTCCTACACTTCTTACCTAATCACTCTTTAATTCTGCACATAGCTATGAATCTTAAAAAGCCGCTTCTAACATGAATGAACCTTGAAAACATTATGCTAAGTGAGATAAGTCAGTCACAAAAGGACAAATATTATATGATCCCATTTAAATGAAGAATCTAGAATAGGCAAGTATAGAGAGATCAAAGTGTATTAGTAGTTTCCAGGGGTGGGCGGCAGAGAGGGTGAAAGGAAGACAAGATGCTTAGGAGACACTGAGCTTCTGCTAAAGGTGATGGACAAATTCGAGAATGGTGATAGTTGAAAAACATGATGAACATATTTAACGTCACTGAAATGTACATGTGAAGATTGCTGAAATTGCAGATGTTTTGTTACATGTATATTTACTGCAATTAAAAAAGTAAACAAACAAAAAAGTCACTCACTTCTAGTCAACCATGAAACTTATAACACAGCCTGTTATTTTATCCTTAAGATCACAGAGTATTGTTCCACACCCATCTGGTTAGGGTACATGGTTACCTGCTAAGGTC
Organism: Trichechus manatus latirostris; assembly: GCF_000243295.1. Lineage (NCBI taxonomy): Eukaryota > Metazoa > Chordata > Mammalia > Sirenia > Trichechidae > Trichechus > Trichechus manatus. The sequence goes on from NW_004444209.1 coordinate 608,930, forward strand.
ATGTCTGCTTTAAAAAACGTAATTCATTATGTCTCCTTTTATCCCCATCCTTTCTCCCATTCACTTTGGCACTGAGGTGCAAACTATGGCCTCTTTTCTCTTACAGGCAAATGGTGTCAAAATTGGGCCTCAGCAGCCTAATTCAGCATCAGTGGGACCCTGCGCCTCTCAGCAGAGCTCGTGACTTAGAATACGACTCTGGCTGTTGCTAATCATCTGGCCTGAACTCTTTTTTTCTTCCTGGAACAGTCTCAGATCAGCAGGCTTAAACGAAGAGGTCTTGCTTGCTTTGGCTGAGAGAATCTTCTCTCCAAAGTGTGATGTTTTGCCTTTTCATTCAAAGACCAGGGAAGAATTTGGGCTCTTACTTACTGACCTGTCCTTCTTCAGGGACGTGAGCATTCCCTATAGATTAGGGCTTTTCTTATCCCCTATTTTAATTTCTAAAATGTTAGGATCAAAGCTAATTGCCACTGTAGTCCACAAATAAATTATTTTATAAGCATACACAATCTTCTCCCCAACAAGAATTAGTAACAAGGGTCAAGGATATTCTGCTTCATCACTTGAGAATGCTGGGATCTAGTGGCCTGTGGGTGATAGATCCTCTGCCTAGAAATTTCATTGAGTTTTTAACTTACTTGCCTTTAGGGGTCCGAGTGCCACTTCTTGAGAGTTCTTCCAGAAGGCATTTCCTTCTACCTGAACTGCTGAAAGATGCTGAGTACTTCTGTAGACCATCCCATTTCTAGTTTCTGTCCCTTAGAGTGACTACAAAACATTTGAGACAGTGAGATGGTTCTGGATCTATGAACACCTATCATTAACTGAAGAAAATATTCTTCCACTGCTTATTTTGTTTTAGGGACCAGACCTAACACCGTAGTGTCTTTCACCAAATAGACCCCCACAATTGCATCATACTCACTTACTAGACAATTTAGACTTTCTAGTCTAACCAAGCTAATCTTATTACTAGACATGACATATTTATTCCCACTTCCATGCCTTTGCATACACCTTACTCTCTGCTAACATTATACTCAAAGTCCGAAACTTTTTCCTTCAGGAAGCCTTCTGTGACTGACTTAGGGACTTCCAGCAATTATTGACATAGTACCCCTTAGCCCCTTAGCTTTTTCGTGCCATTTATATTTATTTGTATTAATGCTGTTTTGTAAATATGTTTTATAGTTGTTTTATGTGTAGGATCTGTCTCCCTATATAGTTTGTAAGCTCCTGTCATCCTTTGAATTTTGTAAAACCTCCCTTCCCCCCACCATTCCTTCCCAGTGCCCAGTGCTATACTCATTATGTGATCATTGAATTTGACTGACTGACTTAAAGACTTAGAACAAGTTTATTTTATATTTCAGAGGAAACAAAAGGCCTTAGAGTCATCCCTTTGATAGCTCTGTTTCAATCTCTTCCATCTGCTTACCCTAGGTCATATATTTCTCTTTTCCTTCTTCTCTTCCACTCTTCCTATGATCTCTGCCTCCATTTCATGCAGCATACATTAAGGCTGCCTGTTTCCAAGCAGTTCAACATAAGTGGATACTTACCCAGCCATTCTCCTTTTCAAGAGCATGTAATACTATCCTACCCAAATTTGTTTTTTCTTCACTCCTCACGTGGCCTTCTGGGTCAGTTGTTTATCTTCTTGCCTTGATTTCTCATTCTGTCCCACAACGCTGAGGTCTCATGAATTTTTCTAACATTTTTGTTGTTAATGAATTTTTTCATTACTAAATGTATACATGTATCCATGCTGCTGATATATATGTGTCATTTCTTTCTTTTAACAGTTTTTTTTTTTAATTGTGCTTTAGGTGAAAGTTTACAGCTCAAGTTAACTTCTCATACAAAAATCTATAGACATATTGTTATGTGACATTGGTCGCAATCCCTATAACGTGACAGCACACTTCCCCTTTCCACTCTGGGTTTCTTGTGTCCATTCAACCAGTTCCTGTCCCTTCCTGCCTTCTCATAACCAGTTTCTGTTCCTTCCTGCCTTCTCATTTTGCGTCTGGACAGGAGCCAGCCATTTGGTCTCGTGTATCTGCTTGAACTAAGAAGCACACTCTACATGAGTATTATTTTATGTTTTATAGTCCAGTCTAATCTTTGTCTGAAGAGTGGGCTTTAGGAATGGTTTTAGTTCTGGGTTAACAGAGCTTCCGCAGGTCATGGCTTTAAGGGTTCCTCCAGTCTGTCAGACCATTAAGTCTAATCTTTTTACATGAATTTGAGTTCTGTACTTTTTTCCTGCTCCATCAGGGACTGTCTGTTGTGTTCTCTGTCAGGGCGGTCATTGATGGTAGCCAGGCACCATCTAGTTCTTCCGGTCTCATGTTGATTAAGTCTCTGGTTTATGTGGCCCTTTTGTCTCTTGGGCTAATATTTTCCTTGTGTCTTTGGTGTTCTTCATTCTCCTTTGCTTCAGGTGGGTTGGGACCAATTGATGCATCTTAGATGGCCCTTTACAAGCTTTTAAGACCCCAGATGCCACTCACCAAAGTGGGATTCAGAATGTTTTCTTAATAAACTTTGTTATGCCAATCGACCTAGATGTCCCCTGAAACCATGGTCCCCAGACCCCAGCTCCAGATACTCTGTCCCTCAATGTATGTGTCATTTCTTATTGTATCCCCAAATAAGTAAATAATCTCTTCTTAGGGAATTTTATCAAAGTTATTGGGAGAAGCTTCCTTCTAACTTCCACATCCAGTTTTATTATCCAAACCAACTTATAACCTTCCATCCCTGAGTATTTCATCAATTGTAAGGGAAGCATGAGAAACAGAAGCATCTGAAGCAATTTCATGGCCTGTGTTGATCATTGCTGATGTTGAGTGAAGTGGTCTTTGAAAAATATCATAAAAAGTGAATCTCCCACCCCCATGTGAAGAATGGTAATTATGAGATAATCTGGGTGTTGGTTTTTGAAGGCCAGCATCATTGGAAATCACACGAAACCCACCAAAAACCGAACTCACTGCCGTTGAGTCGATTCAGACTTATAGTGACCCCATAACGTTTCCAAGGCTGTAAATCTCTGTGGGAGGAGACTGCCACATCTTTCTCCCACGGAGCAGCTAGTGGTTTTGCACTGCCAACCTTTCAGTTAGCAGTTGATCACTTTAACCACTGAGCCACCAGGAAATCATACTAGTTACAGGAAAAGATCATTGCAAGTAGCTGAAATTATCAGACCAGGCACATTCCCTATCTATAATGCCCACAACTAGTTCCTTTGATGGCATGTCCATTTTGTACCAAATAATATGAGAAGGATAACAGGGTCACATTCTAGAGACTACTAATAATTAAGATCATATCTATATATTCATTACAAACACACTACGGTAAATCCTAATACTGAACTCAAATTTGGTATAATCACAACATTAGACAGGAGAGAATTTGGCCAACAAATTTTGCTCAGTATACAGGAATATATATTTGGTCAACTCTTATCACCTCTCTGATAAAAGATTGAATCATATGACACTGTAAGTTTTCTAAGCTCCTACCATGTATGACCATGCGATTGTGTTCTTCTTTGAGAAAATCCTTTTAATGATCTCGAAGGATTCCCTTCACTCACAGGTTTAAAAAAAAGACTTCTTGTAGTAAGTTGTAATAAGATTTAGACTGGGAAATACAGGAAAACTTGTCTCACTCAGTGCAAGAAAATTTCACTAACAATGAAATCATTTACTCTACGATTTAAAAGCAATCAGTAGAAAATTTCTTCCTCCAACCAATGTTTCTATGGCTGGGCTGCCCACAAAGGACCTCCTTCTCTTTACATACGATTTCTCATTATATGTATTCGCAGATAGTTCTGATCTATTGATGAATTTGAGGCCATTTTTCTTTTTTTTTAATTGAAAAATTTCCCTGCTATTTGTTTCCAGCTGATTCACAACCCTCTGTGCTGTCAAAGTTCGAAAACTGGAACTGTCAAGTCAGAACACTGGAAATTTTGCAAGAGTAGCATAGGATTTAGAAGCCGCTAGAATAGATCATAACCTATGTTGGCTATGTGCTGATGTCCTGAGGAGTGAGGTGTCTATAAAGGATTATTTTAGGAACTGGGAGCACCTGTCTTATTTGAAGAACTAATTTTTGCTTTCATTTGGTAAAATCGCTTCACTCGCAGTTAAGTGAGAGGGTGATGCGGTTGTTTCTAACCATACTCAGCATTACAGACTCTCTTTCCCATAATGATTAAGGGACATCCTAATTATATAAAGGAGAGTATGTCGGGGCTGGACTCAAGTAGTCGGGCAACACGTAGAAAATGACTTCATATTCTTTAAACACTGCTTCCCTCTCCCCGCCCCCAAAGCTCCAGCCCGATCCAAGATGGCTTCCTAGACACAGGTAACTAAGTGTTTTAGTTTAGAGCGCCCCCAATGGCCGGGGAGGAAAAAAGATGCCGAAAGGCCTGAACGCCTGTGAACTGAGCCATCAGAGAGCTGCCGCCAGATTTTTATTTTCAATCAGGCATATCTGTGGTTGCCTACGTACCCTTCCCAGCCTTTTAGGACCGCCCACTCTCAAGAGACTTCCGGGATGGCGCTCATACTACCATGCTGGAAGAAGACTGGCTTCGGCCTTGCCATTGGTGGCTGGGAGTGCAGGTGGGCGGAGCCGAGGGAGAATGGACTACTAGCAAGCCCGGTTGAGACGAGAGCTGGCCATGCTCCGCCGGAAAGCGCCTTGTTCTCTGAAAGGGTGAGTTGAAACAGGGCTGGAATAGAAGCACCAGGAGTTGTTCAGGTAGGCTTCCCGCTCACGTCGACTTCTCAATGCTGGTCCAGGAATCCTAGCGAAAGCTAAAGCTCTTAGAATTAATTTCAATAACTCATTATCCTTCTTCCGCCCCCGCCCCCCGCCCGTCCCCTAGTTGTGAGGGATCAGGTGCTGGGTGATGCTCTGGACTGAACCATTCTTCTTTGTGAGAGGCCGGGGGAGAGGGTCCCTGCGGAGCCGTGGGGCCCGAGTCGGGCCAAGCCGTGAGGGGCCTGCCCGGGCCGCTGTGGCTTTTTTAGGGCTTGTCATTGCATTACTGGGCGTGGTATAGATTTAAGGCAGCTCCATGTTCTCCTTTCTCCTTCAGGGGAGGGTAAACTCCCCGACTCTGGTTACTCCATACTTTGAACTCAGAAGTGGGAGGTTAGATTTTTTCTCCCCCACTCCTGTTCTTTTTTTTTTAGTAATAGAGATGGGTAGGAAAGCATGGGGTGAGCGTGCGCAGGTTGTTGTACATTCTTAGGTACAATTTCTGTGGGTCTTCTGGGAGAAAAGGGCAAGCTGTTGGAGTGTATTTAGACATGGTGGGAAGAGAGCAGCACAAGCCTTGTATCTCCATTGACAAATCTGCAGAGCTCACTGGGTTTCTGTTGCGTTATATAAACTTCCCAGGCAGAAGACCCCCCCCTCTTGCCTCGGAGCGAATGAAGCTTCTTTATTTACCTGTCTCTAGTGTCGCAGGGAATTTCCCTGCCCATTGCAGTCGCTGTGCAAATGCAGCAGCTTCTGCCTTTTTTGGGGCAGGCCTGAAGTGATTACTGTCTTCACAGAAGATACACACACACGTACATATATATGTAAATATATATGTATATGCATAGATATTTAGTGACCCAGCCTAATTTCAGTGATTGAGCACGGTGAGCCACTAGTCAAAGACTTGGAATTCAGTATCTTTTTTTAAAGAGTAGACATAGTGGAACACCCCAAGTAAACAGCCAGAGGAGTTGCATTATCAGTGTCTGCTGTAGGCCTCCATCACACCAGCATCCATGGATCATTTAATCTCCTTGTTGCTCTGAGCCTGTCAACTCAGTCAGGGACTCACTGACTGTTTGGGTTATCCTTAGCAGCAACTGAGGTCCTATCTGGTGTGAGGCACTTTAGATATTAGAAGATAAGTTTGTGATTTGGATAATGTCCTCTGCTCTACTTATGAATTTCTTTTGCCTTGGTCACCAGCTAGATTTTAGAACAAATTGCTGTCAGTCTTATAGGGCCAGAATGTGGGAAGCTCCCCATTCCAAATATTTTGGAATGATCCCACCCCTTAAAACGAGGGGGAAAAAGTTATAAGAAAAACATTTGCCATTTAAGAAGACCTTCTGTGTTGCAAGAGTGGCATGCCATCTGCAAGGCATGATGAAGGACAGTGGCCAAAAAGAGATAGGCACAGGCTTGGAGGAAGGTTTAAAACTGAAATAGCAAAGAAGTAGTGGATTGGGATAAGGGATTTGATGGAGCAATGTATGGATACTTGTACAGTTCACACCTACCCCACGTTTTAATCTAGCCTGCTCATATAGTCTTTTGATTTTGACAGTTCTCAAATTGACAAAATCCATTTAAACATACTAGATAGAAAATGTATCTGCTGAGCTGATTATAAATCACCAGGAGACACAGATCTTGTGTTTCCCAGGACAGCCTTCTCTGCAGCACTGCTGGGTGATGGGGTGGAGAAATCTTGGCATTGTGGTAACCACAACTGCAGAGTTTTAGTTGGAATAGGAAAAATTTGACATTTAATGTGAAGGGTCGAATTTCTGAGAGGTAATGTAGGATGGTGAAGGGGAACATTCTTTAAAATAAGCCATTGTACACAGCTCCCATCATTTAGTATTAATTTGTGGGTGCCAAAAACTGTGCTTGTTTGAAAGAATGAGATTTGATATTCTCATCTGCAGGAGGATTGTAACATTTTTAGAGGTGAATGCTAAATGCTTTGGAGATACTGTTTGTCCACAGTCCTGGAAGAGTTAAACTATCGTCTAAGCTTACAATGAGCCTAATTAATACCTGGGGGATAAACAGAAGACACATTTTTCTGGACCCTCTACCTCCACCTCTAGAAGTCACTTCACTTGTGGATTTGCGTTTGAGCAAGTCCCTGATTTGCAGATGGCTGCATCACCTGCCGGTGCACTGCTGTAACTGAACTGACCTAGTATTTACTGTTTTAACATTTGATTCATTGACAGACTACCATGATTCATATCTTACTCAGTTTAATTTCTTATATTTTCTCTTTAATTTTCCATTCTTTTTCCTCACAAACTTGGTGGTCTTCCTTTCATTCTCCTGTTATGTTTTTGTTCACTTTGCTTTTTGTTTTAATTCACTGACATTGTACCTTTTTGCCTCTGTTTTACTGAGGCCTTTCAGGAAACCCTGGTGGTGTAATGGTTAAGAGCTATGGCTGCTAACCAAAAGGTTGGCAGTTTGAATCCACCAGGTGCTCCTTGGAAACCATATGGGGCAGTTCTACTCTGTCCTATAGGGTCGCTATGAGTCAAAATGGACTCTACAGGAATGGGTTTGGTTTTTTTTTTTTCTTTTTTCCAGAGAATGTAAAGAGACTCTAATTTCCAAGGTGTTTTTCTTCAATACCTAGTATTTGCATTTCTATATAACACAAGCTGTTGTATGAACCATTTTCTATTGTCTGAAAGCTTACTTAGCATTAACTGAATAAATTTTTTCTTGAATAGCCTTTTTTCTCCCTTATCCTCTCAGATTTGTTGCGTGTGTGTATGAAGTTATAATGTAATTCTTTTTTGTGTTTTCTGACTATTTCATGTTGCCTTTAAAATTTCCATTATGTATATTTTTATTGGCAAAATAAGTCCACCTTTTTGTAGTTTCTAAGTGTTTTAAATTTAAACTACAAAGTATGTTAGTCCCTGAGATTTCTCATTAAGTTGTTCTGTAAGTAACTTACTTATTTTGCCCTTTTATTGCCCACTACTTTCTGTCCTTCACTATAGGCTCTTGGTTGTTTAATGTTTCATGAAGCAAAATGGTATCTTAATTCTTGTCTTCAGATTACAGCAGGAAACTAAAAAATGAAACCATTTCTACCCATTAATGTATGTTACATGGTAATAAAAGATCCAGCAGGCAGAGATAGAAATTAGCCTGGCATAGAGAATTGCTTTACATTCATCTTCAGCAAGGTGGGGTCCAGGAGTACATTCTAAGCACTGGAGCGGAGTAGGGAACCTAGACAATGTTCTAGCCCCTTCAAATTCAGGCTGTCCTAGTATGTTCTCAGTAGTTTGGAGTACTTGTGAAACACACTGCCATCATTCTTAAAACCATAAAAATGATTAGTTGAATTACCTGGAATGTTGCCCTAGATACCAGTGCTAGTTGAAGTCTGTGTTCCATGGCTATGAAGTTGAAGGATTGTGCTGCTTTTTCAGCATGGTAGTACCAGAGCCCTTTCGTCCTCCCCAGCAGTCTTGCTATTCTATATCGCTTTGTTCTAATTGTGAAACTTATACATTTATTTGAGTATTCCACTATTCTTAGCAGATCAGCTCTGCCAAGACTCTGAGGAGTAAGCTTTTCTTTGAAATGGTGATGTTGAAGTGAGCTATGAGGATAAGTAAGAATTAAATGAATTTTGTTTTAAGACAAGCCTTTAGTGGTACTGTTTTAAAATACTGGACAAGTAGTAATGAACACCTTTTTATTTGCCTACTGTGTGCCATGTATTGTACATTATCTTTTAATCTTCAGATTAACCCTGAAATGTATGCAATGTTAGATTCATTTTACAGATGAGAAAAAAAGACTTAGTGAAGCTAGGTAACTTAACCAGGAGCAGGACGCTGGTCTGCCTCATATCAAAGCCCCGTTCACTATCCAACCTTCCTCTGTCTAAAAAGTTAAGTGTTGAACTCTGGGAGAACAAGATTGGACAGTACTGTCTTTGACCACAACACTGGACAGGTAGGCATTCAGTAGTTTCTACATTTAGCAGTTGTAGAACCTTGAGAATGTAAAATTTCTCTGTCTTTGTATCTTTGTCTGTTAAAAAGAAAAAAAAGAACGCTAGTTTGTTTCTTTTATTTAACTTAGTTATTTCGAAGATAAGATTATGTGAAATAATTTGAGCACTACAGAGTGAAATCACTTGTTCAGTCTTGGAAATAACTTCATTTTTTTGGACAATACAAGTTAAATTAACCCACTAAATTTTCATCAGTCCCGTGTTCAAACCCATTGCCATCGAGCTTATCGAGCTGATTACAACTTAGCGACCCTTATAGGACAGAGTAGAACTGCTCCACAGAGTTTCCAAGGACTGGCTGGTGATTTGAAATGGTGACCTTCTGATTAGTAGCCTGAGCTCTTAACTGCTGCACCACCAGGGCTCCAGTCTCACGTTAGTAGGGACAATTTTTGTGCCTGTAGGCACAGTTCTCATGAGTCTCTCCTCTCTCCCCTCCGCTTTTTTTTTTTTTTTAAAAAAAACATAAATGTTGCAATGAACATAGCCTCTGGTTGAATTAAGTAAATATTTATATTTTATGGTTAGGCTGAACAAGTGTATGTATAACTTGGCCCAGTTAAAACAATGCAGGCAAGGGTGGTGTGGGGAGCACCAAGAGGACCAGGATGATACTACCTAAATTATGTATGTATATTGTTACTCATTCTGGATGCCCAAAAGTGGTGCAGTACAAAGTGATACCCCTGGGTAACACAAGTTAGATATTCCTCATCTGGAGCCCAGAATATTACTTTTCATTTGGTGACCATGAGCCAGTGAAGACAAACTTCTCCAGATCCAACCTAACTTGACCTAAGGCCAATCATCCTTAAAGATTAGGTTCTTATTTTCTGTCTTCATACTTAAGCCAAATCACCAGCGTTTTATTGGGAAAAAAATCTACAGTGAGGCTGACTTACAAATGAATCTGTTCCCTATTTTTGAATCATAAAGGTAGAGTGTCATCCGTTCATTTCTTGCCACACTTTAGACTGGTCACCACTGAGGCTTTATGGTCCCAAGCCTAAAGGAGATAACTAACATTTCATTACTTCCAAAACAGTATTTTATGTATATTGCATACAGCCCCCTTTTGCAATATGTAAAAGCTGTGTCTGCTGCAGGTCATAAAAAGTGAAGATGCTTATGATTTTATGATGCCTTTTATGAGTGTTTCTGGTTAGAAAATGTGGCCACTACGGTCTGACTGAGGGAAGCCCTTGCCTTTGCTTAGAAACTTCCCTGTTACCCTACCGCAGACCCACCGCTGCACACCTTTGGCAGTGCATTTTTTGGAAATGTATTTTTTTCCACAAAAGTACATTAAATGTCCATTACCACCTGATACGCAAAGGGAATGCCGTAGAGAACAAGACATGCGCTGCCCTTGCCTTTGCAGAACTTAACATTTTAATGGGCGGCAGGGAATGGATATCAAACAATTATGTAATCAGTTACTCAATCTCTACTACAATGGAGAAGTACTGGATATTATGAGAAAGTGTAATAGCGCCATGTAACCTAGAGTACAGTATAGTAGGAGGATAGTGATAGTGAAAGGAGTCCTGGTGGTGCAGTGGTTAAGCACTTGTCTACTAACTGAAAGGTCAGTGCCTCTGCAGGAGAAAAGACCTGGTGATCTGCTCCCATAAAGATTACAGCTTGGGAAACCCTATGGGGAAGCCCTATAGGAAACTCTGTCACATAGGGTCACTGAGCCAGAATTGATTCGATGACACACAACAACAGTGATAGTAAAGCCACACTGTTGTTGGCTGCTGTCGAGTTGGCTGGCCTCTGACTCAAGGTGACCACATGTGTTACAGAGTAGAAATGCTCCATAGGGTTTTCTTGGCTGTAATTTTTATGGAAGCAATTCCCCAGGCCTTTCTTCCACAGAGCCTCTGGGTGGGTTTAAACAGCCAACCCTTAGGTTAGCCCCTGATCGCAAACCTCTTATGCCACGCAGGTTCCTGAAGCCACACTACCTAAATTCAAATCTGGTACCACTTTTCACTAGTTGTGGAATCTTGGGCAAGTTTCTTGTCTCCATGTACCTCAGTTTCCTCATCTATAAAATAAGGGTAGTTAGTTTAGGCTTGTTAAGAAGTAAATATGTTAATACATTTGCATTGTTTATAGGAGTACCTGACATGAATAGGGTACATTCAATAAATTTAACTGTTAGTCTGGAAGGCCAGGGAAAGCTTTTCTTTGAAATGGTTATGTTGAAATGAGCTATGATGGATACGTAAGAAATAAATAGGCAGAATCAAGAGCAACCAGTTAGAAGCTAATTGTAGTAGTCCAGGGAATTGAGGATGGTAAATTGAGCCAGAATGGCAACTGAGGCAGAAGTGGATGGATTTGAGGGATATTTAAGAGGTAAAGATAGAATTTAAAAATATCGGATATGAGTGGTAAGTAAGGAAAAAAGTTTTTGGTCTCTGCAGCCACGGCTAGATAGGAAATGCTGGAAGATGATTACGTACCTTCTTTGTGTATATACACACGTGGTGGTAGAGAGCTGGAAAGACTACTAAAAAGAGCTATTGAGTAAGCAGGTAGATGGCGGATATACAGGTCTTGAGTTCAGAAGTGACGTTTTGCCCAAACATGTAAATGAGAGGCATAAGCATATAGATAGTTTGTTGAAGCAATAAATGAGTAATAATCGAGGTCATGAATGTGAATAAGACATCATTGAAAAGAAAATATAGAAGAAGAAAAGAAGGTCTAGGAGCAAATCTTGTTGAACTTCAACAATTAAAGGCTGATAGAGGAGAAGAGTAGCAAAAGAGAAGTGGCCAGAGAATTAGTAGGAAAACCAGAAAAATGTGGTGTCCTTGGAAGCCATGGGAAAAAGTGAAGATGGAGTGGTTTTTCTGAAATCTTTATAACCCTTCCTTGGATTCCTGGGAGTCTTAATTTAGGTCTCTCACAACACTCAAAGTTGGGTACTAGTGACTTAACACATGTATAGTGAGTGGGTTTAGGCTGACTGAAGCCGGTTAGTTGAACATGATCTTCAGACTCTAGAATCTAGAGTGAAGTTATTCCTTTTTGCCTTAAATTGGGTTTAATGTAGAGGGAGAGAGAGCTAGAGTGCACACTCAAGATCATAGGTATTAACCTACTGAAATTAAGTTATTTTTGGCATTAATCTGGGTGGGGATCCCCTCTAAGGCTGATTGATTAGCGTCCTCCTAGGTAGGTAGGGACATTGACACCAAAAAAAAAAAATCCACTTGTCTGTCCAGCAACATTTGTTGAGCACTTCCTAGGACATAGCAGTTGTGTGCCAAGTAGTGTGCTAGGTATTTCATTAATCTTCATTAATGGCCCTGTAGCTGGGTATTATTATCGCTTTTATGCAGAGGAATGAACTGGACTTGGAAAGGTTAATTCACTTCCTCAGGGTTATGCAGATATTAATTGGTGGGGCAGAAATTTGAACCCAGGTCCCTCTGACTTCAAAGCTCATTATACCTCCATGTACAGATATAACTAAAATACAAAGTAGAAGATGCTATGAAAACTCAGATGGGACAAATTACTTCTGGTTTGACAATGAAAATTAGGGATCAGAAATACTTTTAATTATAAATATAGTGGACATTTTAAAGTTCTTATATTACTGGACCTTTTTTCTTTGTTCAGTACAATTGATCACTCCTTCCCCCTGCATATCTCTACTGTCTGTGTCTGTGACATTGAACTCTCCTACATCTCTGGCTGTTCCTTCTCTGCCTCCTTAGTAAACCCAAAACCAAACCCGTTGCTGTTGAGTCAATTTCAGCTCATAGTGACCCTGTAAGACAGAGTAGAACTGCCCCGCAGGGTTTCCAAGGAGCAGCTGGTGGATTCAAACTGCCAACCTTTTGATTAGTAGCCGAGTTCTTAACCACTGCAGCACGGTAGGCATATTATTTTGATTCTTAAATCCTGATGTTCTCCAGAGTTCCTCCTTTGCTTTTCTCACTCTACACCAAAAATCCCTTAACAGTTTTGAGTCCAAAACTAGGTCTGCAGCTAAGTGTTTTGTTTAGTCTGTATAGTGTTTACAAGCATTTTAAATTAGTTGTCTACATTTAAAATCTTAAAAGTTTTGTATAAAACTTTATTTCTTACTTTTGAAAAATTGGAAGTTCTTGCTCCACCCTGGATGTGTATTTCCATGCAACACCACTTAATTAGAGCTGAATTGCAGCTATTCTCTTTGGAATGGGCATGGATTCTCCAGTTCTTCACAGACCCCAATATTCTGTATTGTCTCCCCAACAGTACTGTGCAGTTTTTCTTATACTTGCCCTGCTTTTCACACACCCTGAGTAATCTCCAGTCTTTCAACTACCACTTAAATCCAAAATCCATTGCCGTTGAGTTGATTCCGACTTACAGCAACCCTGTAGGACAGAGCAAAAATGCCCCACAGGGTTTCCAAGAAGCGGCTGGTGCATTCAAACTGCTGACCTTTTGGTTAGCTGCAGAGCTATTAACCACTGTGCCACCAGGGCTCCAACTACCACTTAGATGCTGATAACTAAATCTATCACCAAAACAGACTTTTAGACTCATACAGCCAACTTTCTGTTGAATATCATACTGAAGGCAACTCAGACTCAACGTGGCTGAATTCATCTTTCCCTCTAAACTCCCGGTTCTGCTGATTTTTTATCCCTTAAGTATTTCACTGCTCTGTCCCTTCCCATCATTACCTTTTGAACTATATTGCAATAGCAATATAGTTGTCCTAAGCATCTTGTTAGGGAAGCCCTGGTGGCACAGTGGTTAAGCATTTGGCTGCTAACCAAAAGGTCAGCAGTTCAAATCCACCAGCTGCTCCTTGGAAACCCTATGGAGCAGTTCTACTCTGTCCTGTAGGGTTGCTATGAGTCGGAATCGACCCGTGGCAACAGTTTTTTTTTTTTTTTTTAAGCATCTTGTTAGGATTCTTAGTTGCAAACAACGGAAGTTATTTTTTGGCCAACTTAAGCAGAAAGGGAATATATTGAAGGATATTGGGTGGCTCACATAATCAATGCCAGCGCTAGAGAACCTGGTTAGAAAATGGTCTGAAACCAAGGGAGGCTAGGTCATAGAGAGCACAGCAACGTCACACTACTGGAAGAGTCTGTAGGATGCTGCTGTTGAACTCTAGGGTCTGCCACTGTTGAATATTGTCCACCTGGTTGGTCCTGGGTCTTTGCATCACCCTTTCAGAGTCAAAGTCCTCCAGCAGGAGTGTCCACTTAAACTAGCCTAGGCCATGTGCCTACTTCTACCTGCTAGAGAAAGGGAAAGGGAGCTCCCTCTGGTTCTGTACTGGGAGGTAAGACCCAGCTTCCTATTGAAGACTCTTATGTTAGTCCCTCAATATAGGAAGGGGGCTTTTGGTTGCTGAGCAGTGAAAAAAACAAAACAAACATCCACAATACAACTTTTCTGGATTACTACAGCAGCCTCCTAACTTTTGCAGCCTTTGTCCTCTTACCCATAATCTATATCCAGTAGCCAGAGTTCACTAACTAAACTGTAATTCTGATCACGTCATTCCACGTTTCAGTGGCTCTTCATCGCCCATGAGGAAGAACTTTGCTGTGGCATTCAAGGCCCTCCATGATCTGGCCCTTACCTATCCCTGCAACCTCACTTCTTCCAGTTTGTTCTTTGCGATTTACATTTTAGCAAAACTGAGCTACAGAACTACTTAGTTTCCTCTGCATGCCTCATGCTGTTTTCAGTGCTGTGCTTTGTACTGCCTTTCCTCTTACTGACCCTGCTGCCTGGAATACCCTTTACTTCTAGCCTTCCCTCCCCTCCCACCTGATTAACTCCTCCTCATCCTTTAAGAAACTACTTCCTTGATACTTTTTCCTCCTAAATTATTAAGTCCCTTTCCACTGTGTTCCTGTAGTACCCCCCTGCTGATTTCATTGCATATTCACATTGTATTATAATTGCTTCCTTTTGTCACTGTTGTCTTAGGGCCTACTCTTCACCCTTCCCCCACATATGCACACAAATACTTAACCTACTGTGAGTTCTTTGAGGGGAGAGATTATGTCTTAGTCGCATTTGGATGCCCGATATTAGCACAGTACTTGATATAGTATATGCACAATAAATGTTGAGATAATTAATGAAGAGGCATTAAATGTAGAATAAATAGGATTTTGATAAGACAAAGATGAAGTAAAGAACGCATATCATTTGAAGGCAACAGCATTAGCTAGGACCAGACTGAAAAAAAGTATATGGCAATCATAGTAATTTTTGGCTGGTGTGTAAGAGTATATGTAGAAGAATAGTAAGAAATAAGACTGGAAAGGCAAGATATGGGCCTTGATTATTAAAAAAGGAAATTGGACTTTATATCTTAAGTAACAGGAAACCTTTTTAAGCAGGAGATCAATTTGGCTAGACTGTGTTTTAGGAAGATTGACCTGATAGGAGAATGGATTAGTAGGGGGTGAGATTAGTTATGAGGAGGCTTCTTTCTCTTGGACAAGCAACTGCATGAATAAGGGAGGTGGCAGAAAAAATAGAAGAGAGGAGTCAGATATATGCATCCTGACGTTGCCACTTAGTTTTTGTAGTTGAATCACTTAACTCTCTAAGCCTGTTTTCTCATTTATACAACAAGAGAATTGGCTTGATAAGATTGCCAGACTTTGCCAGCTCCAAAATCCTGTGTCTGTGATATATTGCAAGAGAGTCAGTGGGACTTGGCAAATGATTGGATGGTGGCTACAGAAGGAGGTTTCAGAGACCTATCTTTGAAATTTTTAGCCTGAGTGAATGGGAAAGCAGTAATGCCTGTTACAGGAGTAGGTAATGGTTGATCCTAGCAACAGTGGAAGGAGCCCTGGTGGCACAGTGGTTAAGTGCTCGGCTGCTAACGGAAAGGTCAGCGGTTTGAACCCACCAGCCGCTGCATGGGAGAAAGATGTGGCAGTTTGCTTCCTTGGAAGCCCTATGGGGCAGTTCTACTGTGTCCCATAGGGTCACTATGATTTGGAATTGACTCAATGGCAACGGGTGATGCTAGGTTCTTTAGAAATAGGAAGGCTATGGCCTAGTTGATCTTCTTCCTAGTTTATGTTGTAGAGAACAGAAGATAGGATTCCAGTGTTGAGGATGGTTACTTTCAGGGGAAACTAGCGGTCAGGAGGTAAGCAACTGTTTTTAATAACAGTTTGCTTTGGGAGATTTAAGCTTGCATACCATCTTTCTGGGGTTGACTAGTCTCACTGGGAGTTAGAATTCAAGTGGCATTGTCAGGTGGACACTGACCAGTATGTTAGATGGGCTAAGTTTCATGAGAAGTAAGGTGAGGGTGGGAGGTGAGGCTTGGGGATGAGGAATGGGTGTGTGCTGGCATGGGGCAGAAATTGTTAGAGGGCACCCAGAAAGGATTGCCTTCTCTAGAGCCATACTGCCAAAGGGTTGGAGTATCAAGAATTCAAGCCAGCATTATGGGTTGAGGAACACTGGTGGCACAGTGGTTAAGGACTCAGATACTAACCAAAAAGGTCAGTGGTTACAACCCACCAGCTCCTCCGAGGGAGAAAGATGTGGCAGTCAGCTCCCGAAAAGAGTACAGCCTTGGAATCCCTGTGGGGAAGTTCTACTCTGTTCTACAGGGCCCCTATGAGTCGGAATTGACTGGCGGCAGTGGGTTTTTTATTATGAGTTGTGGCAGAAAGACTGCTTTGTCTTTTAAAAGGCTCGATATTGCAACAACTGGGCTGACTCACTTGCATGATGGAGGGAAGATTTGGCCCCTTTAATTGGGCAGTGGGGTAAGGTATAGTCACTACTGGAGAGGGGTTGACAGAGCTGCTGGAAGGCAGCGAATCCAGAGGGAGGCGGAGCTGGCCTAGTGCGGAACCCTCCCACCCGAGTTTACGCGCTTTGGTGTGCAGAATACAGTATAGGTGGTAGGGAATTTAATCCACAACACTGGTTTTCCGCAGCATGAGACCGTTTCTCTGGCCAGGCCCCCTTCTTTCAAGCAAGCTGCAGGCTTCGTCTTGGCCCTAGAAACCGGATAGGCCTCTCCGTGCGCTCTCAACCTAGCCACTGCTGGGGGAGGGGGAGGGAGAGCTCTGTTTAGTCCCACCCTTTGCGCCGTTTTGCGTGTTTGCGCCTTTGGTGAGTGGCAGTGGACTTTAGCCAATGGGGATGTGGGGCGGGCGGGAGCAGCAGGTTAGGTTGCGCAGGAGGAGGGGGAACTGGTGCTGGAGAGACAGCGAGAGGGGCGAACTGGCCCCCCACGGCCGCTGCAGGTAAAGCCACTTCTCTTCCCCACTGGGGTGAGGCACGGTTCCTTTACCTGTATCAGCGCTTGTCGGGCTTCTCAGCCTGCAGCTTCCGCTCTAACATTGCTCTTACCCTGGGCATCCACCCCCCCAACCCCCCCGCATCTTCCCTCCTTGGCCATCCCCACCCTGGAGGGCACCCCCGCTGGATCCCTCCTTCAAGTGCATATACCTCATCTCCATTTTGGGGGCGCCAGTTGCCAGAAACCTTCCGCCTCTGCTGTATGGGCCTTACTGGCACCAACCCCGGCAGTATGAGCAGGTAATGTTCCCGGGTTCCCTCCGCCCCCCCAGCCGCATTTTCCTCTCCATCAGCCCCTCACTTCCTTACCTCGCCCCTTCCCTTCCACCATATGAGTACATAATTTTTGTAATTTCTCCTTTACCCTCTGAACATGCATACATGGTTTTAGCTTTCATGGTCGTCTATTTTGCTTTTCCTATTTATTCAGAAGGGCTCACTTTACCAGCCATGTTTACCCTCAAGTGTCCATCCTGATTATGTTTTCACGTTCAGTAATTGGAAAAATAAAAACAGAGTGGCTACACATTTGGCAGTGAGAATGTAGATAGAGAAAATGACCTAGGAGCTCAAGATTCTTGAGAAAATCTCCTGAGTGTCTCCAACTTAAAAGCTCCATTTCTTATAGTCTGTATCCTTTCACCCTGATGGCTTGGTGACCCTAAATTGTAATTACATTTACCTTGGATGTTTATTTCTCTTTTCTGTATAAGATTTGAGACTCTTTGAGTCCCACGAATGTCTCCATGGTATAGTTTTTAAATGCTTCCCTTTTAAAATTATGTTGGTGATTTTTATTTTAGACTTTCTGATTATTTTCAAGGGAGTGCTTATTTAAATTAAGTTGCATATATCCATCTTGCATTTGAGTACCATGTGTTTTTATCTGTAGCTGATCTGCTTGAAAGGATACAGTTTCCACCTCCAAAATTTATACTTTGAAGTAAAATAGTTTATCCTTTCATGAATCTTTGAGCAGTTAGAGGTTAAGCAGGCATGGGTGTTACTTTCTAAAAGCGCATATTACAGAAGAGGGTTAGTCTTTGCCAATATGGCAATGTTCATTATCTTTTCAGAGGACGGGCAATACAGAGATATCTGTAAATGGAGAACGAGTGTCTGTAGTTCAGTTTATATAATTTTATCTGTTAGACAACTGAATTAATCTATTGCAGTATAATTCACCTATCATAAACAATAAACCATGATAAACTCCTCTTTGAGAGACTATAAGAAATCTTTCCACAGCCACAGAGATATATCAGTATCACACCCACCCAAGCCAGGCAAACTTCTGTCTCTGCCCCTACCCCCTTAGTGTTGTTTTATACAGATCCTCACTGGTCAAGAAGGTATTGTCAAGTTTTACTGACTTCACATATAGTGTAAACAGTGAGATTTTTTTTTCCCATTTGATAAACATAAAATTATAATACTGAATACACTTTTTTTTTTCAGATTACACATTTATCTCCACCCTTAATTCCCATAAGCCCTTCTAAAAGGACAGACCCTCCATTCCTTAGTTGAGAATCACTGCTTTGTTGAAAAGTATGGAGAGGCTGAGATGGAAAAGTATAGAGTAGCATTTTATGCCGTTTTGATGGGAAAGAGTGAGGAGGAATGTAAAACAGGAGATTTGAGACTCTAGATCTCCCCAAAAAAACCAGATGAATGTCAGTTTATACTTAACTTTGAGGGGCTCACTTTCTGTAGGATTAACAGTAGTTTCTCCTTTAATAAGGATATGAGATGAAGCGTGATTATTGCTCTATATAAAAGATTTCTCTAGAGGTAACTGGCTCGCTATTTGGAGATTATAGATAGGTGGTCTTGGGAATTTAACCTTAACTAATTAGTTTATTCCATTTCTCTCCCACTTCCACCCTTCAAGATTGCTGTTATTAGTCTGGTCATTAGTTTGGAATTGTGAAAAGTGACTACATAAATATAGCCACTAAACTCTTATCTTTCCTTTTGAACACATACATGTGTTTCTCTTATGGACAGTGGTGCGTCAAGAGTCACTTTTCATTCCCAATATGGTAAAAGTCTGGTAGGACGTCTTTATCTAGGCAGATGCTTTACCTAGGGATATCTAAATGCTTCATATATTTGAAACCTGCTTTAACATCCATTAATTTTTACTACCAGTGTTTGAACCATGGAAGAAATTTAATGACATAGATGAGCTTGATAGAATAGGCCAGATGTGTATACAGCCAGGAGGACCCACAAGTAGGAATAGAGGAGGGGTGAAGAAAGAGGTATGTTGGGGGAAGTTAGAGATATGTTCCTAATCTTAGGAAAATCAATTGCAGCTTAAAAATGGAAGCTAAAAACAAGTAGGAGACTAGGATAAAAAATACGGATGAGATGAATTGGGTCAGCAGAGGTGAGTTGATGGGATGGACTTGAGAAGTAATGATACTTGGTGGTGTGGCATTAAATCAGTGGAGAGGTTTGTTAATTATTGGGCCTAGACTAAACCAGGAGAAGCAGAGGTTTGGCCCAAAAATTGGAAAAGGGGAGGTAAGTGGTAATGCACTCTCCTTTAAAAGCTTATACTTGAGTCATAGAGGATAAAGAAATGTTTCAGGAACTGTTAGCTTTGTTTCTTCCATTAAAAAATGAGATTGCTCTTTGAGGTTGGGCCATTGTAGATAGAAGGATAAGCATTAGAAAGGATATGTAAATAGCACAGAATTGTGGAAAGGACAAAATAATCCATGTTAAAAATGTCAGGTTATAAACTATTATCAGTATAAGCTTCTAGTTAATGGAAACTGTTACTGTGGTTTGTGTATGACACCTAGCTGTTAGATATTTAGTGTAACTTCTCTCACAGTGAACAAGAGATGAAAGATAATAGATGGTAAAGTAGGGCATAACTAGAAAAAACTGATGGTAGTGTTGACTTGAGGAAATTTATAAAATTATTGAGTCGGTTTTCATTAAATCAAGATACACTCATAACTTTTCTGATTGCCATTTGGGGTAATTTTTAGGTAGATTTTAGGTAAGAGAGACTGGAATGAGTTCATGGAACAGTTTAACCAGGAGTGGGAAGTGATATAGATCCTGGATGAGATGTGAAGGGTATACGATTAACAAAGCAGGGAAGATCTTGTTAGCATTGGTGGACATGCCATGTATACTCTGTAATTTTGATCGATGTGCCAACTACTGAAATATCTGTTTTCTTTGTCTGTGTCAGAGTTTATGGGATATCATATTGTTTTATAAGAACAACTGGGATGGATTGGGAAAGGGAAAAATAATAGCTTGGGGGTTATGTGGAAGTCTCCTTTAGTCAAATCTATACTGTATCACTGACAAATTTCTTATCTTCTGTCTTCCAAAAGTTGGGACAAATGGTCTTACCAAGCAAGGCCTTCCTGGATTGTCAAACATTGACATTATACGCAAAGAACAGATAGTACTTTTTCATATATTTTAGTTACGTGGTGATGTACTTATAGTTTCTTGTCTTAGATAGTTTTCTTTTTCCAGTGTCTTTGTGGACTTAAAATTCCACATATGGATTTAGTAAACATCCTTTCAGTCATTTGTAGGACAGTTTTTAAAGATAGGAAGCTTTCTACTGTCTCATCTTAGAGTAAAAAAAAACACTTAGTTTTTGTGAGCACTGAATGGTTCAGTCCAGATAGTGCAGGCAAATACATTAATTCCTTAAATATTTTTTGAGTTGCTACTGTGTGTGTGGTACCCTGCTGGTTCCTCAGGGATCCATAGATATGGTCCCCATCATTCAGGAGCTTTCTGTCTCTTAGGGAAAGAGCAGCTGGGCCATCATGCAGGATTGTGCTGGGTGTGCATTGCACACATTCAGGATCATCAATTTATATATTTAGTATGACAGTTTTCCAGCAGATGGCGTAAAAGCATCTTGAGGAGCAGGCAGCTTTTTATAATTTGCACAGGAAACATTTGGGCCTTCAGGGGACATGGACAAGACACTCGTCTTTTTGGTAAAATATTAAATATAAGTGCCTTAAGTAAGGTGGAAACAATGCTGTGGGTACTCAGAGGAGGTGGAGGGATCAAGTCACCACACATTGCTTACCTGTTAACGGGGCAGAGGATGAGGGCTGACTTTATGCAGTAGAAGGCATTTGAGGATGGGTAAGATTTTAGCTGGGAGACTTGTTGCAGGTGGTGGGGATGTCCCAGTCAGAAGCTGCAGCATAGTAGGCAAAGTCACAGAGGTAGGAATCATGTTCAGGGAACTGTGTATTCTACATTTGGACTGGAATGTATGACATATATAGTAAATGGTGAGAGGGAATATTGGGAATATAAATTGGAGACAAAATGGAGAAAGTCTTGAATCCCTTGCAGAGGAAGTTTTTTTATCTTTAATATGAGAAAGATCTCTTGAGAGGAGACTTTAGATCAGAAATGCTAGGTATGGATTAATTGATATGTTAACTAGTCTAAAGTTTGGGAAACTCCCTGGTAAAATTGTACTATGAACTTGGTGAGATTGTACTATGAGTTTGGTTAAATGTTGTTAGTTTTGCCAGTAGGAAGCAAAGGTATCTAAAATACAGAGAAAGTTTATAAAATAGAATATATCCAGAAACCTTCATCTGTATTCACTGAAATGCTGGTGGTATATTTTTAAGTTCTGCCAATTCAGGACTAAAAATAGAAGATGAATGATGGTTAAGTTTCCTGATCTCTACCTGAGAATGATAACTGTAAAAAGAAATGGACAGAGATCGCTGACTGAATGCTATTGACAAAAAAGGAACTTAAAAGTGTGTAGGTGTGAGCCCAAAAAGGGGGTTGGTTTGATTTATTTCTTTTTTTCTTCTTTAGTTTTATTTTTGAAGCAGAAATGTGGGTGTTCTTTCTGCTGTGTCTCTATCCTCAAATTTCCTCACATTTCCCTCTTCTTTTATTTTATTATTTTGATACTATTAAGGGTAGTACCTAAGAAGGAGAAATTTTCTCTGAGGTCACCAACTTTGTTTATCTTTTATTTGTATTCCCACAACAGGAATTCTACCGTCTTCCTCTGAAGATCTAGCCATCTTGCTCCATGAAGGTCAGGACAATCTGACATGCACTTGTTTCTTGCCTCTTTACCTGAAGAGTAGTCCTCTTCCATTGTGTACATTTTTTTCTTAATAGGGGAGGGGAGGGGAGAGCCAATACCCCCCTCCCCTTCCCTCCCTGGGCTTTGGGGAATACCTTCCATTGCTTTACCAAGATGGCAGACCCCATCATGGATCTGTTTGATGACCCAAATTTATTTGGCCTGGACTCTCTGACTGATGACGGCTTCAACCAGGTCACACAAGACCCCATTGAGGAAGCCCTTGGACTGCCAAGCTCTCTGGACTCCTTGGATCAAATGAACCAGGATGGCGGAGGTGGTGATGTGGGCAATTCATCAACAAGTGAACTGGTCCCCCCAACAGAGGAAACAGGCCCTACAGAAATTCCCAAAGAATCAACAGTTCCAGCTCCAGAATCTTTAACCTTGCATGATTATACCACTCAGCCCGCCAGCCAAGAGCAGCCAGCCCAACCTGTCTTACAGACGACGATGCCAACATCGGGACTTTTGCAGGTCTCCAAGAGCCAGGAGGTCTTGAGCCAAGGGAATCCTTTCATGGGTGTCTCTGCCACAGCTGTCTCCAGTAGTACTGGAGGGCAGCCACCTCAGTCAGCTCCTAAGATTGTTATCCTTAAGGCCCCACCAAGCTCCTCAGTTACTGGTGCCCATGTGGCACAGATTCAGGCCCAAGGTGTCACCAGCACAGCTCAGCCCCTGGTGGCTGGCACAGCCAATGGTGGAAAAGTCACTTTTACCAAAGTGCTAACCGGCACCCCCCTTCGACCAGGTGTTTCCATTGTCTCTGGTAATACAGTGTTGGCCGCCAAGGTCCCTGGGAACCAGGCTACTGTTCAGCGCATTGTCCAGCCCAGCCGACCAGTAAAGCAGCTGGTCCTACAGCCAGTTAAGGGTTCAGCTCCTGCTGGAAACCCTGGGGCCACAGGGCCCCCACTGAAGCCTGCAGTTACACTGACCTCTACACCTACCCAGGTGACTTGAGTGAAAGGGGGAGGTAAATTTTGGTTTAGTAAAGGTCAGGCAACTATGTGAGAGAGCATATAAGAGCTATCTCTAGGAAAGCCTAATTAAATTCCATGCTTGCTTTTTATCTAAGCATCAATAGCCACATGCTTATTACTTGCTAGGTGGAGGCAGTTAAGTGGTGACATACTTTTTGAGCTCTTACTACGTGTTTGCAAAACACTGTGCCTAGCTGGTGCTGAACAAGACAGTCCCTGTCCTCACAGAGCTCACAGTCTGCCAAGGAAGACAGACATTACACAGAGATTCACAGTAATGTATGATACGAAGTTTTATGATATGAGAAATATATGAGGATACTATGGAAACAATCATTTTTGAAAAATGTATTTATTTGTATTGTAAGACTTAAGAAGGCTGTGTATATCTTTCCCCTGTTGTTATTACTAAGACTTTCTCTCTCTTACTCTGTTCATCTTGTAAGAAAATACATGCGCTAGCCTCTAAATAGCCTAAGAGTTTGGGGTTGGGAGGGGAATATTAAGATAAGTAGGACTAGCAGGAAGAAGCTACGAGGAGGCAGAGTTCAGTGTGGCATAAACAATTTTGTTCTCAAAGATTTCCAAACATGAAATGGCTGCCTCAGAAGATAGTGAGCCTCCTATCAGGGGTTTTTCAAAAATAGGCTTGATTACCACTGGGCAGAGATGTTGTAGAAGGGATTCTATCAGGATCAGATAAGAGGATGAATAAAATGAATTGTATTGTGTCTTCTGATCCTCAGTTCGCCTTTTATGATTCTAGGATGAGGAAAACTGGTGTAAATATTTAAGGGGATACTGTTCTTTCTAATGTTGTACCTCTCTTGCAATTTCTTCACTCTAGGGTGAATCGAAACGCATCACTCTGGTCCTCCAGCAACCACAGTCGGGAGGTCCCCAAGGACACCGGCATGTTGTGCTAGGAAGTTTACCAGGCAAGATAGTGTTACAGGGCAACCAGCTGGCAGCCCTGACTCAAGCCAAGAATGCCCAGGGGCAGCCTGCCAAAGTAGTAACTATCCAGCTGCAGGTGCAGCAGCCACAGCAAAAAATCCAGATCGTACCACAGCCTCCATCATCTCAGCCGCAGCCTCAGCAGCCACCCTCAACCCAGCCAGTGACTCTCTCGTCTGTGCAGCAGGCTCAGTTAATGGGACCAGGACAAAGCCCAGGACAGAGACTTTCAGTACCACTCAAAGTGGTGCTGCAGCCACAGGTGAGGCTTACGATTAGGAAGAAAAGGAAGACAATAAATCTCTTAGTACCTTGCCATTGCCCTCAAGCAAACACTTATTGAATGTGAGGCCAGTGGAGATTTATACCTCTGATCTGAGAGGCAGACTTTTTTATTTGTTCCATCCTTGTATTACTTTTATGGTAAAAAGATTAGATTGTTGTATTTGGAGACAGATGTTTATCTAGTATTTGTCTTTGAACTGTTTCATTTACAATCTTTTTCTAATATTCTTGTGAAATAAAAAGGATTTGAAATATCCTTTGATTTGTAGAATAAGAAAATAGACTTAAAGAGGTGACGTGATTATCACTCCACCCACCCCACAGAGGGAGAGAGGTAGGTCAGGAGTAGAATTTCAATTTTTTTTAGTTTTAGCCCAGAGACCAATACTGGCACTAGTAATTATAATTTTCCAGAATAATAGAGATGAATATTAATATTAGGAGCATGGCTAAAGGATTTTAAAGTTTGATTTGGCATAATTTTTACCTTTCCTTGCCCTCTTCACACCAAATAAATAATTTTTTTTTTTTTAATGTGTCTAGGTTCAGTAAGAATCTGAGCCTGGTTCTTGAGAAAGTAGAGAAACAAAGTTTCTGAAGAACCAAAACTACCTGCTTTAGAGCTGAGTTTTATTTAGGCCATTTAACTACAACAGATGTTGAAGTTTTGGTGTCTTTGTTTCTATAGGCTGGCTCTTCCCAAGGGGCCTCTTCAGGGCTTTCTGTAGTTAAAGTTCTAAGTGCCAGTGAAGTGGCAGCATTATCATCGCCAGCAAGCTCTGCCCCTCATACTGGGGGCAAGACAGGAATGGAGGAAAACCGCAGGCTGGAGCACCAGAAGAAGCAAGAGAAAGCAAATCGGATCGTAGCAGAGGCCATTGCTAGGGCCCGTGCCCGGGGTGAACAGAACATACCTCGTGTCCTGAATGAGGATGAATTGCCCAGTGTTCGGCCAGAGGAGGAAGGTGAAAAGAAACGCAGGAAGAAGAGCAGTGGGGAGAGGCTCAAGGAGGAAAAGCCAAAGAAGAGCAAAACTTCCGGTACCTCCAAAACTAAGGGCAAAAGTAAGCTGAAGTGAGTACCCCTTGCTATTTTAATGGGGCATTTGAGGGCAGTTCACTCATTTTTAAATAGTCTTTAAAGAAGCTACCTGTATTTATGAGGGCAGTTCACTCATTTTTAAATAGTCTTTAAAGAAGCTACCTGTATTTAGCAGCTATGTAGTTCAAGGTGATCTGTCATAGAATATAATAAGGTTTTCTTTTCTCTGTCCCAATGCTTGCATGATTTGTTAAACAGAAATTTGCAAATTAGCATATTTTAAAAGGGAAACACTCAGGCACAAGAGAGATAGCCAGTCATTGTGTTGGGGGTTACATTTAAAAGCTGTGACACTCTATTTTTTATATATTCTTCCTGATTTAGTACCAGTGTAGTGTGAAAGATGTCACACTGCCTCATAACCATTCACACCATAACAGAGTGCTGCTGGACACATAGCTGCCCTGTTCTTGCATTTCATCTGAATTGGAGTAGATTTCAGCAACCTCTGTCAACTTTAAGCTGTGTTGATAGAATTGTTGACTTGCCGCATAATTCTTGGCGACAATTCAACGTCCTTTCTTTCCCTTTCATAGCTTGTAGCTTTGCTCTTTTCTCTCTAGCTTCTGCTTCCTGGGATTCTCATTTAGGCTTTGTAGTATAATAATAATGCTTTTTTTTTGCGTAGGATTTTGGAGCTTTTAAAAAACAAGTTTTGTGTTAATTATCTTCAACATCTGTCAGAACAGGTATTATCAATAATGTTTCAAATAAGGAAACTAATGCCTGGCTAGTGACAAAACTGAGATGAGAAATGAAACCCCCTGATTCTTAAGACCAGTATTTATTCTGCTATATTATGCCCCATTCCTTCAAGTATTTGTGAACACAGTGGTAGCTAGGACTTGTCAAATCCGATGTGAGGGTCAGCCAGTGATTTACAAACCCCATTATCTTCTTTTTTCAAATATCCTACTAAATAGCTATGTCCCATAGACTGAAGCTCTAAACACTGCTGTTTGGATGCTTTATGTGTGATGGTTTGGATTACTTATGTTTTCTTACCCTTAAGTTTTCTTTGTCCTTACTAAAAATGAGTTTGGTTTTTCCTTTCCAGCACAATTACTCCTGTGGTGGGTAAGAAGAGAAAGCGTAATACCTCATCTGATAATTCAGATGTGGAAGTCATGCCTGCACAATCACCCCGGGAAGATGAAGAAAGCAGCATTCAGGTAAAAGGATCCCTGAAGAACTTAGGAAAGTCATTTTCAACTATGGTGGGCAAACCAGGAATAGATACTGAGAGTCTGTAAGTCTGTTCACATTTCTACAGTTGTTGTAAACCAGAGGTAGGACTAAAAGGTGAAAAGACCTGGCCGATATCTTTTAATTTTTGTCTTTTAGGTAAAAAGCATATTATTGTAAAAATAACAATATTTTCCCAAATCCTAGTGCTTCAGAAACTGATCAAACATGAAATCATGCTGTGTGATTGCTGTTATGTTTATGTCAGTACCTTTTCTCCACTTTAGGTTTCTGGCTTTGTGAAGTGGGGTGTTTAGGCAAAAAGTTTTTTCTACCTTTTGAAGATGAGAGACATTGAAAGAGAACGAAAGAAGCCAGACCAGAAGAATTTTAGTCCTCCATCTCTGATTTGTTGCCTTACAGTACCATCTCTGACTCAACTTTCCAACATAGAAAGATCCTGGTATCAAGATTCAGGAGACCCATGGTACTGCTTAAGTAGCTCCGTGGGCCTGGCCAATTCAATTAATCTAGCTGGGTCTGAACTCCTCATCTATAAATGGGAGTTTGGATTAAATGAACCTTAAGTGTCTCTCTGGAACCCTGGTGGCACAGTGGTTAAGAGCTATGGCTGCTAACCAAAAGGCTGGCAGCTCAAATCTACCAGCCGCTGCTTGAAACCCTATGGGGCGGTTCTGTTCTGTCCTATAGGGTTGCTATGAGTTGGAATCAACTCGATGGCAACGAGTTTTTTTTTTTTTTTTTAAGTGTCTCTCTAGCTATTAATGTTTCCAAATGCCTCCCCTCTTTATTCATATACATTTAGTATAGTGACAAAATAATTCTTGGGTTATTCTGGGGGAAATTAACATGTAAGAATACTCAAATTTTTGAAAAGCAAAATGAGGCAAAAATCAGACTTAAAAGACATTAGAGTATATTATGCAGCAATAATTACTAAAAGTTTAGAGTTGAAGAAGAAATAACAGATTAGTAAAAGAGAATACCAAAAAAACCGAACCAAGCCTGTTGCTGTCGAGTCGATTCCAACTCATAGTGAACCTACAAGACAGTAGAAGTGCCCCATAGAGTTTCCAAGGAATATGGTGGATTCGAACTGCTGACCTTTCGGTTAGCAGCTGTAGCACTTAACCACTACGCCACCAGGTTTTCCAAAAGAGAATAGAGTCTAGAAATATACTAGTCATGATTAAAATTGCATTTCAAATCAATGGAGAAAGGAAAGATTATCCAGTAAATTATGTTAGGACAACTGGCAGTCCATTTACAAAAAAAAAAAACAAAAACTGGATTTCTTGCCTTCTTAAACAGAAACAAATTTCAGTTTAATTGAAGGGCTAAATGTAAAAAATGAAATCAGGAAATTTCTATAAAATATGGATAAATTATTTTATATTCATCAGGAGGTATGGCTCTTTCTAAGGGGGATATTAAAATTCAAAAGCCATAAAGGGAAAGAAAGAAAGATAGAATTGACTGTATAAAAATTATAGATGGCATAACAACAAAAAGATTCCATAAACAGCGTAATGGTTAAGAGCATAAACTCTGGAGCCAGTTTGACTGCGTTCTTTCTTACCTCTACCACTTACTGACATTGTCCCTTTGGGCGTGTTACTTAACCTCTTAGTGACTCAGTTTTCTCATCTCTAAAATGCAGATAATCTACCAAATAGTGTTGTTATGCGGATTAAATGTAAGCATTTGTAAAGCACATAGAACAGTGCCTAGCCCATGATAAGAGCACATAGTAAGAGTTATACACATGTTAAATAAATAAAATAGAACTAAACAAAATATTTGTAAATAAACAAAAAACAAACTGAAGGCAATTTTTTTATAATGTAAGAAATACAGAGATGGGTGAAATTTCAATTTCAAAAGTGGTAATGCCAGTGTTGGCAATGAAATTAAGGCTGAGTGTTAATTGGGACAGTCTTGTTGACAAGTCAGCGTTTCAGTATCAGGCAGATTTACATGCTAATGCTCTTTGACCCAGTGATTCTGCACCAAGGAAATTACCTTATGGACGGATACATTCTTAGAAGTATGAAGTGATGTATGTATTGCAGCCACATTTGCAATAGCAAAAACTGCAAAATAACTTAAATGTCCATGATGGAGAAATGGTTAAAGTAATTATGAAAGTCCCTGCAGTAAAATACTACATGGCGATTAAAAACAATGAAGTAGATTGGAGTGTGTTGATATGGAAAGCTCTCCATATTAAAAGAAAAAAACAAGGTATAGAATAGTGTATATATCTCTTTATAGCTTTTAAAGTGTATGTGTGGTGTGTGTGTATGCATCAGTTTTTGTTTTCATTTTTCTGAAAGGAGACATAAGGAATTGTTAAGAATGTATATCTTAAAGGAAAGAAGTTGAAGGGTGGGTGAGTCATGATAATTGTACTTTGAATTTTTGTCCTTTGAAACTGTGAAACTTTTAAAACCCTTTCACCATTGACCATTTTATTTTTTAGTAAAAAAAATTATGACAGTGCAAAAGAAGTTTAGCACTGTAAGAGTCTCCCGTCCTAGACCCCAACCTCACACTCCTCTAATTCTCTTCCCCAGAAGTAACCTCTGTTGCCATTTTTTTGTGTATCTTTCCAGAAATATTCATGACTTTTATGACGACTCTATTTCTACTTTCACTAAATATTGGCATTGTATACCTACTCTTCTGTACTGTGCTTTTTTCCTCCCTAATGATACATCTTGGATGTTGTTCTTTACCAGACAAAGGTATATCTAGCCCCCTCTTTTCTCCTTTCTTTTTTATTGTGAAAATTTTCAAACATACACAAAAGTAGAGAGATTATTTAATCAAGTCCCATGTTCTCATTATTCCACTCCAATACTTGCCAGTAAGTAGCCCTTTATCCCTCCTTCCACTCCAGTCTTGCACCCCTCTGGATTATTTTAAAGCAAATCCAAATAATTTTTTGTGTTTCTTAAATTTTTAAAGTATATTTTATAAGAATACTACATGGTGACTGAGTCCAGTACAGCTAGATGGTGCCCGGCTACCACCACTGACTGCTCTGACCAGGATCACAACAGAGGGTTCTGAACAGAGTTGGAGACGGATGTAGAACATAATTCTAACTCACAAAAAAAAGACCAGATTTACTGGCCTAAAGGAGACTGGAGAAACCCCGAGAGTATGGCCCCCAGACACCCTTTTGCTCAGTGGTGATTTATTTCCAAGGTGCACCGTTCAGCCTGGAAGTGGACAGCCCCGTTAAACCAAATGAGACTAACGAGGTACAGTAGTCCAGTGACAAGGGCCAGAAGGCAGAAGGGGACAAGGAAGCTGGTGATAGGGAACCCAAGGTTGA
>NW_004444209.1:639202-672486 GCF_000243295.1 Trichechus manatus latirostris
TGTTGTGAGATTGTTAACCATTGTCATAGGGCAACATTTGTAGTAACTGTTAAATGAGAAACTATTTTGTTCTGTAAGCCTTCATTTTAAGTGAGATACAGCACAATTGGAAGAGCGTAGTCAATGTCACTGAACTGTGCATGTAGAAATTTTTGCAATGGTCTATCTTTGGCTATGTGTATTTTCACCAAAAAAAAGGTTGAGAAGTTAGAGGGTTGACATGTTGTGGGGCTGTTAACCAATGTCATAAAACAATATGTGTTAAAAAAAAAAAAAGAAAGAATACTACATGGTGGATGTAATCAAACTCAAATAATACAGAAATATGTCAAGTAAAAGGTAGAAAATCTCTTCTAATCCCACTCTCTAGAAGAAATTATCAGTAGTTTATGTCTCCTCCCAGACTCTTAAATGAGGTAAAATATACTGGTGAAATATGCACAGATTTTATTTGTGTAATATGATGAGCTTTGACAGATGTGTACATCCATGTAACCACCATCCAAATCAAGATGCAGAACATTTCCATCACCCCAGAAAGTTCTCTTCTACCCTCTCCCAGTCAGTCAACCCCCTCCCCACACAGGCAACCACTGTTGTGATTTCTGTCACCACAGATTAACTTTGCCTGTTCTTAAACTTTGGGTAAATGGAATCATACAGTATGTACTCTTCAGTCTCACTTTTTTCAGCCTAATGGTTTTAAGATTCATCCATGTTGAATGTATTAGTAGTTCATTTTTTTTTTCTTGAGTAGTAATTTATTTTATGGATATATCACAATTTGTTTTTCCATTCTCCTGTAATGAACATTTGTTTCCAGTTTGGGGTTATTATGAATAAGGTCCCTTTGAACATCCTTAGTACAAGTCTTTTGTGGACATGTTTTCATTTCTTATGGCTAAATTTCCAGGAGTGCAGTTGATACACTGTAGGGTCTCTGGAGAAGGACATTATGCTTGGTAAGGTAGAGGAATACCCTCAATGAGATAGATTGACACAGTGGCTGCAACAAAGAGCTCAAACTCAGCAACAATTGTGAGGATAGCCCAGGACTGGTCAGTGTTTCATTTTGTTGTACATAGGGTCGCTATGAGTTGGAACTGACTCAATAGCACCTAACAACAGCAACACAATAGTTATATTTTTAACTTTATAAGAATCTACTGGTTTTCCAAAGTGAATGTATCATTTTACGCTCCTGCCAGTAATGTATGAGTGTCGCAGTGGCGACTGTTGTCGGGGCGGTGGAGACAGTAACCAGTGCCACAACTCTTACAGAGAAGTGGGGCCAGGAGGGTCACTCTGAGGAGTTGAACCTCGGCTTCAGTCCCAGGAGTTTATTTATAGTCAGTACAGCAAGCAGTGAAGCAAATAACAGAACAATGGGCTTTGGGTGAATAACAATAAGTTTCGTGCAAGGGAGGAGGAATTCAGGTAAACAAGCCAATCAGTAACGGGTTTGAGAAGACAAGTCGTGACAAGTCTCAACATGTTGGGGACAAGTCTCAACATGCTGTGCAGCATAGAGGCCTTTATACATCCGTATTTTAATGGCACCTATCCCCACATATGAGAGTTCCAGTTGTTCCCCATCTTCACCAGCATTTAGTGGTGGCAGTCTACCCCATTCTGTTTCAATAGTTCTATAGTATTCCACTGTTAGGCTAATCATAATTTGTTTAACCAATCCCCTGTTGATGGACATTTAGATTTTCTCTAAAAGTCTGCTGCTGCCACAGCAGTGCTACAGGGATTTGTGCACATGTGCAAACTTTAATGTCTTTGAAGTGGAATTGCTGGGTCATCAAAGGGTAATATCAAATTTTCCTCCATAGAATTTGTGCTCCTATATATGCTCACCAATAATGTATGAATTCATCTTTCAAAAACTTAACCAGTTGTAATTTTATTATGAGTGAGTGTGAGCATCTTTTTACATTTAAAAGCCATTTGTATTTTTTTCTGTGAACTGTATTCATGTCGTTTGCCCGTGTTTCTGTTGTGTTATTGATCTTTTTCTTAATTATTCAGAAGAACTCTGTATACTTAGGAGATGTATCATGACATTTTTTTCTCAGTTTATTATTTAACTTTTCTTATGATGGATTTTATTACGCATTAAAAAATTTTTTACTTAGATTGATCATTCAGTTTTAAGGTTTCTGGGATTTTGCATCTTGATTAGAAAGACCTTCCCTAATCCAGGATTGGGAAATCCTAGTGGCATAGTGGTTAAGAGTTACGGCGCTAACCAAAAGGTCGGCAGTTCAGATCCACCAGGTGCTCCTTGGAGACTCTATGGGACACTTCCACTCTGTCCTATATGGTCGCTATGAGTCAGAATTGACTTGAAGGCAATGGGCAAAAAAAATCCAGGATTATAAAAAATTCTTCCACATTTTCTTCTAGAAATTTTACGGTGACTTTTTCTTACATTTAAATCTTTGATCCTTTTAGAATTTTTTTTTTCCACCCCTGGATGGGTAGCCGGTTGTTTCCAATCCCACTTAGAGAATAATCTACCTTTTCCTCACTGATTAGAGGTGCTATTTTTATCATGTTCTAAATGCACATAAATATTTTAGTCTATATTTGAACACTATTTCATTGACGTTTATATTTCTTTTTAGTGAGATACCAAGCTGTGTTAATTGTATAGCTGTAAATTGTCCTTAATATCTGGTAAGGCCCAGTGTACTTTTTTCAGATTTTTCCTGATTATTCTTAGATGTTTATTTTTGCGTTTGAATTTTTAGAATCAGCTTATCTTTTTAAAAAAAATGTTGATTTTGTTTTGTCAAGTCTGTGTAATTAGAATCAAGTCTTACTATTCCAGAACAGTCTATTTTACCATTTATTCCTCTTCCTTTGTGTCCTCTTGTAGCGTTTTAAAAGAGGGCCATGGTGGTTCAGTGGTAGATTTCTCACCTTCCGTGCAAGAGATGTGGGTTTGATTCCTAGCCAGTGCCCCTCATGTGCAGCCACCACCCATCTGTCAGTGGAGGGTTGTGTGTTGCTTGATACTGAACAGGTTTCAGCAGAGCTTCCAGACTAAGACAGACTAGGAAGAAAGGACTGGCCGTCTACTTCCAAAAATCAGCCAGTGAAAACCCTATGGATCAAAACAGTCGGATCAGCAACTGATCATGGGGATGCTTCAGGACCAGGCAGAATTTTGTTCCCTTGTGCATGGGGTTGTCATGAGTTAAGGGCTGACTCTACGACAGCCAACAACATAATGTTTTAAATAGATTTTATGTATTTCTTATTAAATTTAATCCCTTAGATAATTAATTGTTTTTTCATAAATTGGATCTTTCATTATATTTTATGGCTGACTGGATAGGAATGGTATTGATTTTCAAAAATTAATTTTATACCAAGCAATTTTACCCTATTTTAGTAGTTCTTCTAATAACACTCATTTGATTCTCTTGGGTTTTCCATGGATACAGCCATGATTAAAAAATAATTTTCTCTCTCCCACCTTCCCAAGTTTTATCATGAGCTGCAAGTGTTACTTAAATTACTTAGTTAAAAAATGTTTTTACTCAACCACTTAAAAGAATCAGGTAGCTCTGTAATGTAGTGATATGGAAAACTTCTATAACAAATACTGTTAATTAAAAAGTGAGCTGCAGAACAATACATATAGTATGTATCCATTTATTAAAACAAAAAATCTTTAGAACTAAAAAAACAAAAACAACATTAGAAATAAAGTATCTCTGCACTTTTGCTCCTGATGTGCAAGTACATTGCACTGGCAGGCTGAGAGCCATGTTTAAATTTCCCACAGCTTCTTGCTTCTGGCTTCTAGTTTGCAGTTTTCTGTCAGGTGGGTTCCTTGCCTTTGATAAACCACTTCAGCAAATTAATATATGTTCAGTAGTAGAATGACTTAACTTGGTTTGGGAAGTATGTTTAATAAGCTCGTTGTTACTTAGTTTGATTTTTTTCCATGGGACTTTTGGAGTAAAATCTAAGCATTTGACTATAGGCAAATAGTTTTAATCATAAAGCTATATATAATAATAATTGGCCTGAATTTTTGCATAATTTTTTTTAAATATAAAATTAATGCTCTCTGATTAGGAAAATTCGGAAGATAAGTATAGAGAAGACGAAGTGCCCGTAATAGTTTTATAATTCATTGTTAAGATTTTGTTATAGTTCCTTCCAGGCTTCCTTTCTGTGTGTGCATGTGTGTGTGTAGCTTTACGTGTGTACTTTTTCTTTTTACGATATTAAGACCATATTCCATGTTTGTGACTACTTCTGTTATAGAAGGCATTTTCCTATTTTATTCCAAATGCTATGAATTTTAAAAATTATTTAATTTTACTATTGCTGAGCCATAATTTCTTAATTCTTCTCTTGTTATTTATTTAGCTAGATTCTAGTTTTGCCTTTATTATAAATAATGTTGACATTAACCCCATTGTGCATCAGCCTTTGTAGAGGTAATATTATTAGATCGAAGGAAATGAACACTTTTTAAAGGCTATCATTTCATTAGACACATCATTGTGAAAGATGTAGAGTTCAGTAGTCCTTTGCAACATGGGGAGAAAATGAAAGATTTGCTTAGAAACTCTTGTACCAAGTTTTCTGTTTGAGAGACCTAAGCAGTTATTTTAACCATTTTTTGCCTCTGCAGAAGAGACGGTCAAATCGCCAAGTAAAGCGAAAAAAATATACAGAGGATCTGGATATAAAGATCACAGATGATGAAGAAGAAGAAGAGGTGGATGTAACTGGTCCAATAAAACTTGAGCCTATCCTCCCTGAACCAGTGCAGGAACCAGATGGCGAGACTCTGCCT
The DNA here is from genome assembly GCF_000243295.1 of Trichechus manatus latirostris. NCBI lineage: Eukaryota > Metazoa > Chordata > Mammalia > Sirenia > Trichechidae > Trichechus > Trichechus manatus. The sequence goes on from NW_004444209.1 coordinate 644,031, forward strand.
TCTATGCAGTTCTTTGTGGTAAGTGAGAATGTAAGCAATTTGAGAAGTTTGTCCTGATGCTCATAATCATCTATTGACTGATTGCATCTTTTCCTGTAGGAGAATCCCAGTGAAGAAGATGCAGCCATTGTAGACAAAGTGCTTTCTATGAGGGTTGTGAAGAAGGAGGTAAGGCCTCTATGTTTGATATTAGCCCGTAATGCTACATTTTGAGGCCTTATTTAATGAGTACCTTTGGATGTTAGGATATATTGCTAGGGTGTAGTTATAAGAGATAGTGAAGGAAGATTAGCTAGAAAATAGGAACTCTCGTATTGCCTCTTCTCTCATCTATCTGTTTAGACTGGGTAAAAGTTTATTTTCTCTAGCTATCAGACTTCTAGTATAAAGATACCAGATTAGTTCTTTAATTCCTCAGTCAATAATATCTTCAGGGAATTTTGGATATGAAATTCTGCCTTGTGTGATTAAAATTAAAAGTTCTTTCTTTGACAGATACGGGATTAGTGACTATGATTTGTTTCTTTCTTCTCAGCTTCCTTCAGGACAGTATACTGAAGCAGAAGAATTCTTTGTCAAGTACAAGAACTAGTATGTGATCTGTGCAAAAAGCTTGTTACCCCAAACTCCACTGGTTGGGAATGTGCCCCTTTTTTATTTAATCTCCTAGCCCAAATTGCTGTTTTTAGCAGAGAAATTGGCTGTTCAGAGAGATGTTCAGAAATTGACATGACTTTTACTGTTTCCCTGCAGGAAGGTGGGGTTAGTGTGGTTTCTGATGAAATCTCTTGTGAACTCTATTCCTTACTCTAGCATTAAGACTTTGCTATTCATAGTGTAGTCTTTGGACCAGCACAAATAGCATCATTTGTGTGCTTGTTGGAAATGTGAACTGTTAATTAAGCCCACCCCAGACCAGGTAATTTTTGTGCAAATTAAAGTTAAGAAAGCACTGGCAGCTGGCCTAAGCACTGTCTGCATCTGGCTAATCCCAAAATCTCAAACACTAGCCTGCCATTTCCCCCTTTCTCACTGCATAACTGGGTATTTCCATCCCCTTCAGCTCCTACCTGCACTGTGAGTGGGCTACTATCTCCCAGCTAGAGAAGGATAAGAGGATCCATCAAAAACTAAAGCGCTTCAAAACCAAAATGGCTCAAATGAGACACTTCTTCCATGAGGTAATTAGGAATAGATATTACCTATCATTTCATTCATAGAAGCAAGTATCACTGGGGTTGTTAACTTCGATTCTTCAAAACACATAGTTTATTTGCGTATATGGGTATAAGGGTTTGATTTTGATCATTGGACTTATTTATTTGTCCCATGCTTTTCCCAGGTTTAAATGTGGTTCTTTTATAAGTTACAGGGTATTTTGAAATTGACTTGCTCAAGATGCATGAAGTATTTTCAAAACGGATGATGAACTGACCTCTAGTTGAGTTGAGGCGTTCGTCTCCCTCCATTGTCAGTCTTTAGCTGTTGATGATGTCTAGATACATAAGCAAACATGTCAATAAGTGAACGTTTATTTCCTTAAAATTTCTAATCCATTATCACTAGGAATAGCAATAATGAAGTTTAATTTCCTATATCCAATGTTACCCATTGCCGTTGAGTCGGTTCTAACTCATAGCGACCCAGAACTGCCCCATGGAGTTTCAAAGGCTGTGATCTTTAGGAAGCAGACTGCCACATCTTTCTCCCACAGAGTGGCTGGTGGGTTTGAACAGTTGACGTTTCAGTTAACAGCTGAGAGCTTAACCACTGTGTGACCAGTGCTCCTATATCCAGTGTTAACTGCTGGTTAAACACTGAGCCTGTGTGAGGGTCTCTTGAGCCTTATTTTAGTTTCCCATTCATTTTACTTTGAAGGTTTTGTGTACATATCCCTTTGCCAAACTCTGGGATTTCTCATCTTTGTTCTATACATTGTACAACGTACTTTGTCTTAGTCATCTAGTGATGCTATATAACAGAAGTACCACGAGTGGATGGCTTTAACAAACAAATTTGTTTTCTCACAGTTTAGGAGGCTAGAAGTCCAAATTCAGAGCGCTGGCTTGTGGGGAAGGCTTCCTCTCTCTGTTGGCTCTGGAGGAAGGTCCTTGTCTCTTCAGCTTCTTCTTTCTGGTTCCTTGGAGATCTCCATGTGTCTTGGCATCCATCTTTCCCCATGTCTCCTGTTTGCTTGCTTGTTTAATCTCTTATATCTCAAAACAGATTGAGTGAAGACACACCCTGCACCAATTCTGTCTCATTAACATTACAAAGACAACCCATTCTCAAACGGGATTATAACCATAGACGTAGACGTTAGGATTTACATTTTGGGGGACACAGTTCAATCTGTAACATTCTATCCTTTGGCCCCCCAAAAACATCCCCACATGCAAAACACATTTACCCTATTACATTATCGCAGAAGTCTTAAGTCAACTGCAAGTTCAAAATCTTATCTTCTAAATCATCTAAATCAAGTACAGGCAAGACTTTAGGTGTATTCCATCCTGGGGTAAAATTCCTCTTCATCTGTGAACCTGTGAAATCTAGGCTACAAGTTATCTGTTTCCCAAGTACAATGGTGGAACAGGCAGAATGGTAGACATTTCCATTACAAATGGGAGAAACTGGAAGGAAAGAAGGGTAATGGGTACCAAGGAAGTCCAAAACCCAGCAGAACAATTTACATTAACTCTCAAAGCTTGAGAATAATCCTCCATTCTTTGGGTCCATCTGGGCAAGGGCTCTGCCCTCTAGACTGTGGGTGTTGGCCATGCCCTCTGGATTTGGAGTAGAGACCCCCAACCCTGTGCTTCAGCTCCACCTTCCAGGCCCCCTGTGGCAGCATCTCTGTCACCTTGGCTTTGGGTGGCCCCATTCTCCTAGTCCATCTGAGTGGAGACCTCACTCCCTCTGCCCTGGCAGGTCCCATTCTTCTGCCCTTTGGGCATGGTAGTCCTGCCCCCTCAGCTTCGGGCAGCGGTCCCATCCCCTTGGCACTAGAGAACGGTAACCCCACACTCCAAAACTGAGTTGGTGAAGATCTGTCCCTTTGAAACCTAGGAGGTCATGGCCTCACCCTTTGACACCCCACAGGCAGTGGTTCCAGTCTTTGCAATCAAGGCAGCCCTTCTTCATGTGCTCCTTCCAGCAGTTCTGCTGATCTCTGAGCTGCTCCAGGGATAGTTTTTTTCTTTTTTTGGAGGACAACAGATACAGCTCCTTTGGCCTGTTTCCAGCCTGTAGAATTCTAAGAGGCAGGCAGTGATCTTTCGTTTTTTCTCTGTCCCCTTCAGTCTAAGCTGATGGGTCTTCTGTTGTGGTAGTTGGTTAGATCCATCAGTCACAGGCTTAATCTCTTTAACAAAATACTGCGTAGCCACATCTTTGGTGAACATTCTAGGACACAAGTCTTTATTTTCTGCAACAGAATTTTGCAAATCTTTTTTGTTTTCATTTTGCACAGTTCATATTTAAGTACATCTCTTTCACATTTTACTATAAAGTAGTAGGGAAAAACCACATCGCCCGTTTAAGGTCTTGCTTAGAAATCTCCTCAGCCAGATCGCCCAAGTTAATCACTTACAAGTTCTACCTTCCACCACACATTTGAACATAATTCAGACAAGTTCTTATGCTACAGCATAAAAAGCATCACTCTTTCTCCATTGTCCAATTACATGTTCATTATTTTCTTTTAAAGCCTCACCAGAGCACATTTAACGTCCACATTTCTAGCAACATTCTGTTGCTGGCGCCATATGTATTCTCTAAGATGATACTTTCTCTATAGCTTTCCCCACTTCCTTCTGAACCCTCACCAGAATTGCCTTTGACATCCATAATTCTACCAACATTCTCTTCAAGGCAGTCTAGGATTTTACTATTGTCATTGTTGTTAAGTGCTGTCAAGTCAGTTCCGACTCAGCAACCCTACGTACAACAAAACAAAACACTGCCTGGTCCTGCATCGTTCTCACTGTCATTGCCTGTGTTTGAGCCCATTGTTGCAGTGACTCTGTCAATCCATCTCGTTGACAGTCTTCTTTTTCGATGAGTCTCACTTTACCAAGCATGATGTGCTTCTCCAGGGACTGGTCCCTCCTGATAACATGTCCAAAGTACATGAGACAAAGTCTCGCCATCCTTGCTTCTAAAGACCATTCTGGCCATACTTCTTCCAAGACAGATTTGTTTGTTCTTCTGGCAGTCCGTGGTATATTCAGTATTCTTTTACCATCACTATAATTCAAAGGCATCAATTTTTTGGTCTTCCTTATTCATTGTGCAGCTTTTGCACGCATATGAGGCAATTGAAAATACCATGGCATACCTTAGTTCTCAAAGTGACATCTTTGCTTTTTTAACACTTGAGAGAGATCTTTTGCAACAGATTTGCCCAATGCAATACGTCATTTGATTTCTTGACTGCTGCTTCCATGGGTGTTCTTTGATCGTTGATCTAAGTAAAATGAAATCTTTGACAACTTCAATATTTTCTTCATTTATCATAATGTTGTGTACTGGTCCAGTTGTGAGGATTTTTGTTTTTTTTTTATGTTCAGGTGTAATCCATACTGAAGGCTGTAGGCTTTGATTTTCATCAGTAAGTGCTTCAAGCCCTCTTCACTTTCAGCAAGCAAGGTGTGTCTCTGCATGTCACAGGTTGTTAATGAGTCTTCCTCCAACCCTGTTGCCACGTTCTCCATACAGCCCAGATTCTGGGATTATTTGTTCATCATACAGATTGAATAAGTATGGTGAAAGGATGCAACCCTGATGAACACCTTTTCTGATCTTAAACTATTATCTCTTTGGTCTATATACAGGTTCCAGAATGAACATAATTAAGTGTTCTGGAATTTTCATTCTCATTCTCACAGTGTTATCCATAATTTGTAATGATCCACACAGTCAAATGCCTTTGCATAGTCAGTTAAACACAGGTAAACATTTTTCTGGTATTCTCTGCTTTCAGCCAAGATCCATCTGACATCAGCAGTGATATCCCTCATTCCACCTCTTCTGAACTGGCTTGAGTTTCTGGCAGTTCCCTGTTGATGTACTGCTGCAACCATTTTTGAATTATCTTCAGCAATATTAGGCACCTTAAAACTCTTCCACCCACCACCCATTACCCAATTCCAAAACCACTTCCACATTGTAGGTATTTGTTAGATCAACAACCCCACTCTCAGTACCAAATTCTATCTTAGTCGTCTAGTGCCGCTATAACAGAAATACCACAAGTGGATGTCTTTAATGAGCAGAAATTTATTTTCTCACATTTTAGGTGGCTAGAAGTCCAAATTCAGAGCTCTGGCTCAAGGAGAAGGCTTTCTCTCTCTGCTCTGGAGGAAGGTCCTTGTCTCTTCAGTTCCTTGGAGATCTCCATGTGTCTTGGCATCCATCTTTCCCCATCTCTCTTGTTTGCTTGCTTGTTTAATCTCTTTTGTATCTCAAAAGAGATTGACTCAAGACACAGTCTACACTAATCCTGTCTCATTAACATTACAGAAAGAACCCATTCACAAATGGGATTATAACCACAGGCATAGAAGTTAGGATTCACAACACATATTTTTGGGGGACACAGTTCAGTATGTAACAACTTTGAGGAAAAGGATTATTTTTTAAAGCTTCTTAGAGCTAAAGGAGAAAAGGTAAGAGAGAGAGAAAAGGACTAATTTGTAGTTTTAGCAAATAACAGTTATAGCTAAATAGAACTGATTTGCCAATAAATGAATTATTTAGGAACATGTAGGTTTTCTGGTTTCTTTTTATATGAAAATAATAATTGGTTTGCATTTTTTTGTCTGTTCTTTTAAAGTCTAGTATTGAAATGTACAATGAAACTAATTCCATTCCACCTGCGATTATGTGTACAATTTCTGGCCATCAATCTGAGCTCTAGTAACTAATTCATATGCCAGTTAAATCTGCCTTAATATGTAGGCCGTTTAATCAAGTCAGTCATTAATTTATTCATCATTTATTACTTGCTACGTATCATGGTAAACAGGACAGACCTGGTCACTGCTAATGTAGTTCACTGTCTAATTGAGAAGAAACATATTTTAAAAAGTAAGTTAAATTGTTATACAAGTGGCGACAAGGAAAAAGAAGATGACAAAGAAGAAATACCTACTTCATGTTGGATACTTAGGAAAGGCTTCTCTAACAACTGTCGTTTCTCCTGAGAACTAAATTATGAATAGGAGTTAGTAAGGCCAAGAACACAAGTAGATGATATTTGCTTGTTCATGGCATAGGGAGTACCATGTGTGAAGGCCCTGACAGGACGAGAACTGAAAGAAAGACAGTGCAATTGATGTATAACATCTTAGAGAGTGAATGGTCCAAGATGAGGTAAAAAATTAGATAAGCAGGTCCTTAGGCCCTTAACAGTTTGGTTTTAGTTTGGTTTTTATTCTAAATGCAAAAGGAAACCATTGAATGATATAAAACAGGCCAGAGACCTAGTCCAGTTTTCACATTTAAAAGATCATCTGGATTTTGGAGAACAGATTAGAGAAGAGTACGCATAGAGATAGGGTGACCAGTAAGGAGGCAGTTGGAGTTTTCCAGATAAGAGATTGCTGTGGCTTGAACTCGGGTAGTTTTAGTGGATAGAGAGAATGGATGGATTTGGAATTTATTTTGAAGTAGAACTGATGGCTTGGTGTGACAGGTTGGATAGAATGGTTTCTGGTCTGAGCAAATGGGTAGAGGTGGGATCGTTTATTGAAATGTGGAAGATTTTGGAAGCAACTGATTTGAGTGAAGTCAAGAATTTAGTTTGGACCATGTTAACTTTAAAATTCCTTAATAAATGTGTAGTAAGCGAGATGGGTTTTTAAATCTAGACTGTTCAGACTGGAATTTATTAGTGTTATAAATAGTTATTAAAGCCTTAAGAATGAATAAAGTCACCTGGGGAGAAAGGATAAAAAGAGAATGAGCGTGAGCCTTGGACCAAGCCTTGAGGAATTCCCTCAAATTTAGAGTTCAGGTGGAGTAAAAGAAGTTGGTGAAAGAGACTGAGAAAGGAGTATATGCCAGAGTGGTAGAACAAAGATTAGGAAAAAGAAATATTACAGAAACCAAGGGAAAGGAATGTCTTAAAAAGGAAGAAAAGGAAGAGTTTTTTCCCCAAGGTTTCTTTGAGGTTTTTTTTTGGAGCCTTGCGTCCTTTATCCAGTGATACTACCCAAAGCTGGATACCATTGACTTAGAAGAAAAAGAGCCAGTGGAGCGGATTGAGAAGAACTGGCCAAAACTAAAAACAAACCATAAGTATGAGAGGACCAAGAGAATATGGCATCTCAGACAGCCAGGGGAAGGGAGTGCTTTAAGGAGGGAGTGATGAATTGTTGAATGTTGTCCATTAAATTCAGCAATTTAGAGATCATCAGTGACCTTGAGAATAGTAGTTTTAGTTGTGTGATGGAAATGTACAGATTGGAATTAATGGATGAGTGAAAGGGAGGTGATGAAATGGAAATAGCATGCGTTTAAAATTCTTGGAAAAGTTTGGGTATGAAGCAGAGCAGAGAGTTACAGAGGGATATAGAGTCAAGAGAGGTCTTTTTTAAGATGTGTAATAGTAGAGCATTTTTGTATGTTCATGGGAATGATCCAGTAGAAAAGGATTCCTTAGAAGGTGACAAGAGAATGAATCCAGAGCACATGTGGAGAGAATGTTCTGTTAGGGAGAAGAGACACTTTCTCTCTGGTAACAGGTAAGAAGATGGGTGCAGACCCAGGTAAGTTTGTAGGATTTGATATTAGGAAAATGGGAACTCCCATCCAATAACTTCTGTTTTCATAATAAATTGTGAAGTTGGGTCATCAGCTAAAGGTGGCATGGAGGGCAGGTATGCTGGACAGTGATCTTTTGGGCTTATTGTTTGATTTCATGACTCATTTAGGATGAAGAGCCCTTCAATCCAGACTATGTAGAAGTGGATAGGATATTGGATGAGTCTCACAGTATTGACAAGGACAACGGGGAGGTGAGTTGGGGCATGGAAGAATATGAGAGAACTCTGCTGGTCTACGTGCCTATACTTTATTTTTCAGGTATGGCTGAAAAATCCCTGGGACTGAAAAGATATTTTTGAACTTTTCTGTGGGATCCATAGAATGATATTGGGAAGGTAGAGGAGTAGGGAGAGAGGCTAAAAGGAAAGATTCCCATAAAGCCAGACATCATAGAGCTATATTTATAAGTACTGAAAAGTTATTTACCTCGGTTTCATTTTCTCCCACTTTTATATGGGAGACCCTTCACATTCAATTGAAGGTGGGCAGGGGGTAGGGAAACTTCACAAATCTCCAAATATGTTTATAAATAAGTCACTGTAACTGGCTCCTAGCATTCTCCACATCTCATTGAGAATTGGGTATTTGCTGAACTCATCTGTTAAATGTCTTTTCAGTTGTCATTAAAGCAGATCCACTGCATTTGAATCTGTACTTGTAACAGATTTTGAGGCATCACTCCCACCGATTCAAATTCACTAGGTCTAGGGTGAGATCCAAAGTTCCGTATTTTTAAGTTGGTCCCCAGCGAGTTCTTGTGAATAGCTTGATTTGGGAATCACTGGACTAAAGCTTTCTTTGACTGGGGAGCAGGTTTTTATATATGCTAGAACACTTGTTGATACATTTTCACAGTTCACGTTCTAAATTTTTCTAAATAGAGCGCTATCACGGGTCTGAGCTGCTAGTGAATGCAATATTCTCTCTTTTAAATTTACTTCAAACTTATACTTAGGTTATGAACCACCATTCTTAAAACTTTTTACTTCAACTAGTAGTTGTTGGTTTACTTTTGCAGTGCTGTATTTCATATACAAAGTTTCTGTCACTTCTGAAAGTTACTTCTTACACAGTGGACCAGTAGAGAAGGACAGAACCTTGTTTAGATGGCAGTGCTGGGTGATGACCTGAGCTCACTCACAAGCGAAGTGACTTGCTCCCACACATCATCCTCACAGGACCTAGAGTCAGATTCTTCACTCTATAAAATTACGAAGTTTTCTCTATTTTATAACCTTCAAGATCACTTAGAACCTAGGTGTCCAGAGCCTACTATAATTCAGTGTATCTTCAAATCCTAGCAATTATGCCTCAGATAACACATGTGCTGTTTTTTTGTGTGTGTGTTGGTTGTGGACATTATTGTTTGTTTTTCATTTGTGAGAGGTGAGTAGAGAATGGGCCAGCTATTAGTCAGGCCTGGGTAGTTACTGTTAAATTTTTCTCGTCAGGTTTAGGATCTCAACCTTCTCAGCCTCTTATCGTATTCTCTCTACCACAGTACTCATCCTTCCAAAATCAGTTGGCTTTTGGTTAGGTCCTTTGAGGATGTGTTCTGCAACTGGCATGACAGATGAAAATGTTTTGGTACCCTAGTTTGTGCTCCCAATATCAGATGATAATATTCTGTGTACTGACTTTCCCCCCTGAAAAATGAGTTTAATTTATCATCCTTTTAACATTACCCTTTAGTGGAAATAAATAAAATAAGTAGTGAGGTCTTTGGAAAAGTAAGTTATGATGCTGGAAATGCGTGACCTAGACAAAGGACTTTACAGAGAGGGTGACCTGAGGTGCTACAATACAGAAAAGCGTAAAAGAGCAACTAGATTAATTCTAGAGATATCTTGATCTGTGACTTTCTGGAGACACTTCTGTTTTCAAATTTCTTGCTAGCTCTTTAAGGGGAATTCTATAATAATTAGAAATCCCTGTCGATTACAGTAGGCCCAGTCTAATCCTGCTTTATTTGAACAAACAATGGAAATGTAGAGATCATCTTGAATAGTGAGACTGGGAACCATTTTACTCCTGGTCACTGCCCCTTCCCTTGAAGTAAAAGGCCTCCATAAAGCATAGTACTGCAGTTGGAGCTTCAGCATTTGCCCTTTTTTTTCACTTTTGTTACCTCTCTTCAGTGATACTTCTTGTAGTTATCTCCTAGCTCCATGGGGCTTGCAAGGAAAATCCTTACCACCATCTGACTGCTCTTGAAGGAGCGTCTGTACTCTGAGCCCCAAGAATCCAGAAGCCCAGAGATGTCAGCTGTGCTATGCTCCTACACCCTTAGCCAAATTCAACAGGCAACACAATATAGGAAACGAAATTTTTTTTTTGCATTTTGCTTCTTTGATGAGCATAATGTTTTAGTGCTCAGTGTTCCAGAAACTACTGGATAGAAAGTTGTCTTTTAGAACAGATTCTACTAACAAGTTGCATGGAAGAATGAGCAAAGCCACAAATAGTGGTACATCAGCAGGTGAGCCTATGATATGTGTGTTCAGCTTGACTTTTTCAGCAGCTTTGAAGCATTGACAGCTGTGATCTGATTCTGTAGTCAAATTCTTGTCCTTTATCCACAGCAGAGAACGTAGAATTAGTTTATTAATGCTTTGGCTTCTTCTCTCCTAGCCTGTAATTTACTACCTAGTGAAATGGTGCTCTTTGCCATATGAGGATAGTACATGGGAGTTGAAAGAAGATGTTGATGAGGGCAAGATTCGAGAATTTAAACGGATCCAGTCAAGGCACCCAGAACTCAAAAGGGTGGTAAGTACATTTGCATTTAGAGCATGTAAGTCCTATAAGCAGTGATTGATTTTTTCCTCATAGAAGCTTTTATTGTTTTTTAGCTTTTTATTATGGAAATTTTCGAACATACACAAAAGTTGAAAAGGTAGTATAATACGTACAATGTCCCCATCACCGAGCTTTCATAATTATCAATACATAGCCATCTTGTTTCATGTATTTCTCTACTCACTCATTCCCCTATTTCCCAAGTTATTTTAAAGCAAACTCCAGATTCCTTTATTTCATCTGTGAATATTGATTGTAGTGTCTGTCTCCGCACAGTGGTTAAGAGTTCAGCTGCTAACCAAAAGGTCGGCAGTTTGAATCCACCAGCTGCTCCTTGGAAACCCTATGGGACAGTTCTACTCTGTCCTGTAGGATTGCTATGAATTGGAATTGACTTGACAGCAACAGATTTGGTTTGGTTTTGATTATCTCTAAAGCATAAATAATACCATTATTGCACCTGAAAAAATATTAAAAATCCTTAATGTCATCCAATATCCAGTCACTATATGCATTCCCTGATTGTCTTCTAATTTTTAAAACATTATTTGAATTGAGATTTAAATGAGCTCCATGTATTGTTATTAGTTAATATATCTGAAGTTGCTCTTAATTATAGCTTCCCCTCCATCTTTCTCTCTTTTCCTTCTTTGCAATTTTCTCTTGAAGAAACCGGGTGATTTAGTCTGTGGCATTTTCCACAGTCTGGATTTTACTGATTGTAAAAGGTACTTTGTACCTTTTAACGTGTTCTCTTTTCTTTATATTTCACATTTACTGTTAGATCTAGCACAGCACTTTCTGATAAAACTTTTTAGCCCTGTGCTGTTCAGTACAGTAGGTACTAGCCACATTATGGTTGTTTAACTTTAAATTAATAGTTCCTTAGTCACATTAGCTTCATTTGAAGTGCTCAATAGCTGCATGTAGCTAGTGGCAGATATAAAACATTTCTATCATTGTAGAAAGTTCTGTTAGACAGCACTTTTCTAGAGACTTGATCATATAGGGGAGAAGGGATGGTAAATCTGCTTTATAGGTGGTGGTGTGTTCTTCCATCAGGTTGTCTTTTGTAGTGTTATCAGTCATTTAGGATCATTGCCTAGATCTATTCTTTAAAGATTTTAGAGTGATGATATTCTAATTTTATCATTTATTTATTAGCTAGACTCTAAAAAGAAACTCCCTTTCATCTACTACTTGATTACTCTGAGATACAGATTATATAGGAAAGGAGGATAAATGCTTTATTTTTTTCCTTTATATGCCAGTTTTCAAAATAATGAAGTAGTTCCCTAGCATTCTTCAGAAGTAACCAGTGGGTTTTTTCTTTTACTCTTTTTTTTTTTAAAAAGTATCATTATGAACTCATGAGTATAAATATATTTGATATGGTTTAATCCATACAATAATATTTTTGAATTTAACTTCCACTGCTAGAATTATCTAGCAAGTCTTGCCTTATTTTTCTCATGTCTCCACCCTGTTTATTTGAATTTTGTATTTTTTAGAATCGTCCACAGGCAAGTGCCTGGAAGAAGTTGGAGCTGTCACATGAGTATAAAAACAGAAACCAGTTACGGGAATATCAGCTAGAAGGGGTCAACTGGCTGCTTTTTAATTGGTATAACAGGTGAGGAAAAAAGTGGATCCGTAAGATACAGGCTCAGTCTAGGGATTTTTTTCAAGATGGTTTCTTTTAACATGCCTTTTTTTCTCTGTGATGAATCTGCAGGCAGAACTGCATCTTGGCTGATGAGATGGGATTGGGCAAAACTATTCAGTCCATTGCCTTCTTACAGGAGGTATATAATGTGGGCATCCATGGCCCCTTCCTAGTCATTGCCCCATTGTCCACAATTACTAACTGGGAGCGTGAATTCAATACGTGGACAGAGATGAACACCATTGTGTACCATGGCAGTCTGGCCAGCAGGCAGATGATTCAGCAATATGAAATGTACTGCAAAGATTCACGGGTGAGTTGTACATCTTAGGAATGCTATGGTTTAGGGAAAGTGGGCCAAGGTACCTGGGATTTTACAGCCTACATAGGAATAAAAGCTCCCTGTGATTTAATGCATTTTTGTGCAGCAGTGTACCGGCTTTTGATTTTGCTGTTTTCACCCAGTGGACATTTTGATCCAGTGGAAATTCTGTATTTGTGAATACATACATTTTAATAGAATTTTAGCATCATTAGTGAGTTTTCATCAAGAAGGTATTTTCTAGAACAAAATTCATTTAGCCATTTTTAATTCCTTGATCAATTCTCCCTATATGGTGGTGACCTTAAACCTTTTCTTTTATCTTCTTTTCTTTAGTGTGGTGAAAATTTTCACCAATATCAGTTCCTTCTGTGTAAACTTGAAAACAAAAATTGGAATAATCAATCTTTTTATCAACATTGAATTTATGAATTATTTTTTTTAAAGTTTTTATTTCTGCTAAGCCATGTTTTCTCAGATCATATTTTGTGGCTCTCAATTTTGTTAATTTTACTTCTGTCAGTTTTTAGATAGGAATTAATAGTAGCATGTACTTTATTAGCTATTTTCATTTTTATTTTTGTCTTGTATGTTTCAACCATGCCCAACCTTTGTGGACTTTAATGTTAACTAACAAACGATCTAGGGCAGAGGTACACGAGCTGGTTATATAGCAGGGTCAAAAATTCGTAGCTTCATCCTGTAAGGTCTGTCATTTTCCTAAGAAGCTGAATATGTTGAAGAAGCAATGTATCTTACATTCAGTGATTTGGCAGTGTCAGGAAGATAGGTAGTAGGGGTGGGATGCGGCTTATATTTTCTATTAAACTTGCACCTGCCTGAATGTAGAAAAGAGAATGGGTAATTCAGAAGACCTGCTCGTTTAGGTACATTTTAGGCCTTTTCTGACTTTACTGCCTTCATGCCTAGGGGCGCCTCATCCCAGGCGCATACAAATTTGATGCCCTGATCACCACTTTTGAGATGATTTTGTCAGACTGCCCTGAGCTCCGTGAAATTGAGTGGCGTTGTGTCATCATTGATGAAGCCCATCGACTTAAGAACCGTAATTGCAAGCTGCTTGATAGTCTCAAGCACATGGACCTGGTGAGTTCTCCACACTGACTTGTGGGCAGAAACTTGGAATTCAAATAACTCCAATTCTCTGTGGAATTAAAATAACTCATATTTAGCAAAGAAGGAAAAAGAATCAGAATCTTTCTATCGGGTGGTGGGTATGGCCTATCGGAATGGTAACCTGAAAGTCATGTAAAAGTCATAAATTTTAGAATTGGAAAGGAATTATAGTTTAGTGGTTCTCAATCAAGTGGAGAGGTGGGGTTATGAGTTACTTAATGCTGCATAACAAAATACCCCAAAACTTTAGTGACTTAAAACAATAGCTGTTATTTTTCATGATTTTCTAGCTAAGCAACTTAGACTGGGCTCTGCTAGGCCATTTTTCTGACCGTCTTGCCTGGGATCATTAATGACTGCCGCTGATAGTTGGTGCTCGTTATTGGCTGGGGCACCTGGATTATCTTCCACGTGGCTTCTCATCCTCCACTGGACCAGACTGGGCTTCTTTCCATGGTAGTCTTGGGGCAGTGCTCCCAGAGGGTAAAAGTGAAAGCTGCAAGGCTTCTTAGGGTTAGGCTGTGGGACTCACGAAGTATCACTTCTGCTACATTCTCTTTCTCAGAACAAGTAACAAGGCAAGGCCAGATTCAAGGGGTGAACCTTGATAGGAGCTACAAAGAATTAATGGCCATATTTAATCCAGCACAGGTACATTCCCTAGAGGGAGACATATTAGGCTTTCTATGGGGAGTAGAGTGTGGAGAGGCATGTATAATTAGAAACAAAAACATAATCTGAATTACCCTTTCCTTATTTGCTTATAATCATTAATGTCTGAAGGGTGTCTTGAAAATGTTTTATGCTTATCACAAGAGGGAGCAAGTGAAAGATAAGACAGTAATCTGGTCCATTCCCATCATTTTACAGATAAATTAAAGCTAAAGACTATATAATTGATGGAAAATCTCCAGAAATCCTTTTGTGTTTTTGAGTTTTACCATTCTTTTATTTTCTCCATTTCTAGGAACATAAAGTGCTACTCACAGGAACTCCTTTGCAAAATACTGTGGAGGAGCTGTTTAGCTTGCTTCATTTCTTGGAACCTTCACAGTTTCCCTCAGAATCAGAGTTCCTCAAGGACTTTGGGGATCTTAAGACAGAGGAACAGGTAGGAAGTGTATCTGGTGAGGTACTAACCCAGGACAAAAAAGGTTGAAGTTTGTACGAGGCAGGCATCCATTGCCATATGCATCAAGAGCCTTTCTGACCTGCCTTATACCCTTGTGCCTATATCATCTGTGGCATGTCCAAAGTCTGCATTTCTCAGATACTAGAAAACTCTAATTTCTCTATGTTTCCACATAATATAGGAATGTTGGTTCCCATGTTATTGATGTCTTCTATGTTGAACACAGGTTCAAAAGCTACAGGCTATTCTCAAGCCAATGATGCTGAGAAGACTCAAAGAGGATGTTGAAAAAAACCTGGCACCCAAACAGGAAACTATTATTGAAGTAGAGCTGACCAACATCCAGAAGAAATACTACCGGGCTATTTTGGAAAAGAATTTCTCCTTCCTTTCCAAAGGGGCAGGTCATACCAACATGCCTAATCTACTCAACACAATGATGGAGTTGCGCAAGTGCTGCAACCATCCATATCTCATCAATGGTGAGAGAATTCCTGGAAAATTCCTGAATTTTTAAATTATCTGTATTTACTTTCTGAAATGATATTCCACGGGATAATGGATGCTCCGACTGATCCAGCCTAATTTAGGGGGTGGGTTCTCCTTTTAGAAAAATTCTTAAGTGAAATGTCTTCCTCAAGTTCTTTCTACCCCCATAGTTCTGCATAATCTCCAAATTAAATAGACATTGCTTCTTAGAATTTTATGAACAAGAACTAAGGGAATTCTGTTCTCTGGATGAATGTCCTCACTGATAATCCATTTTGCTGTTTCTTTTGAGTGCAGGTAGGGTGGTGATAGTGCTTTGCATATTCCTTCCTATTTTTTGTCTACATTTTTACATATTTTTTATCCAGTGATAATCTTTGGCCTACCTTACTGGGCATATTTTGATAACACAAGTGAAAAGGATTTAGGATTTCTTGGTGCTGAAATTCTGTGTGTAAGAAACGTTGATCTCAAGTCAGATTACTGTATTTTCCTTTGCTTCCTTATCTAATTTAAATAAACTACAACCTTAGTATGTTTCTCTGGGTCTCAGCATCAGGCTTGATTTTTCTCTTGGCAGGTGCAGAAGAAAAAATTCTAACAGAATTTCGGGAAGCTTGCCATATTATACCTCATGACTTCCACCTGCAGGCCATGGTTCGTTCAGCTGGCAAATTGGTCCTTATTGACAAGTTACTTCCAAAGCTTAAAGCTGGTGGCCATAAGGTTCTGATCTTCTCCCAGATGGTACGCTGCCTGGATATCCTAGAGGATTATCTAATCCAGAGGAGGTGAGAAAAGAGTCATCTGTAGACTTGTGATTAACTGTATCCTCATTAAGCTGTAGAGAGTGGAGGCCCTGAGTTTAATTGAAGTTGACTATAGCCCTGAACTGGAATAAGAGAAGTATTTAGAACTCTCATACTCAACCTTCTGATATTTTTGGCCAACTAGGGATATGGAGGTACTGATAACAATCCTAGCTTGCTGTTTTGGATCTCTGCTTCTTAGCCACTTGAATTTTTCTTCTATGATTCCCATACAGGTATTTATATGAGCGTATTGATGGGCGAGTTAGAGGCAACCTTCGACAGGCTGCTATTGACCGCTTCAGTAAGCCTGACTCAGACCGCTTTGTCTTCTTGCTATGTACCCGGGCTGGTGGACTTGGTATTAATCTCACAGCCGCTGATACATGCATCATCTTTGATTCAGATTGGAATCCTCAAAATGACCTGCAGGTAAAGGAAATCATTGTCTTAGGGACTACCTAACCTGGAAGGTACCAGAATCTTTTCAACAGAATCAGGATGTCTTAGAAAGACTTGTCTTTCAGAGAGTATGGAGTTATTTACTTAATGAAGGGTGGCAGTCTAGATCAAGGGCCAGTAAACTTTCTGTAATGGATCAGATAGTAAATATTTTAGGCTTTGCAGGCCATACAGGTTCTGTTGCAACTACTCACCTCTGTTCTTGGCACAAAAGCAGCTACAGACAGTACATAAACAAATGGATGTGCTCACTCGGCATAGTGTGCTGGCCCCAGATCTGCTTGATGGGACAATGATTTCATCTTGAAACTGATTTTTTATTTTAGTTTTGAGTTGATCTACTGATTGCCTTATAGATGTGAAAGAATTGCGAATTGCTATTTTGTGTCCTTTTTTCCCCCCTTAATTTTATATTCTCACTTTCCCCTTCCCCTTCCATTTTTTTTACCAGGCCCAGGCACGGTGTCATCGAATTGGGCAGAGCAAAGCTGTGAAAGTGTACCGTCTCATCACTCGTAACTCCTATGAGAGAGAGATGTTTGATAAGGCTAGCCTCAAGTTAGGATTGGACAAGGCTGTGCTTCAATCCATGAGTGGTCGGGATGGCAACATTACTGGAGTGAGTCGTGTTAGTCTGTAGAACCTTTGTAACAGAGCATGGTGATAGAGGAAGACAAAAGCTGTTTTTGCATAGGAACCCGAATACCTTGTTTATTTTTTCAATTATTATTTCTTAAAATATAATAACTAAAATATTTTGGTATGATTAGATATTCTCTTAGTACTCTTGTCGTCTCTGTATTGTTTTATTCAGATCCAACAATTCTCCAAGAAGGAGATTGAAGATCTCTTAAGAAAAGGAGCCTATGCAGCCATAATGGAGGAAGATGATGAAGGCTCCAAGTTTTGTGAAGAGGACATTGACCAGATCTTGTTAAGACGAACTACAACCATTACCATTGAGTCTGAAGGAAAAGGTTCTACCTTTGCTAAGGTATGTTCTGTTTGTACCATAGGCTAGAAAAGCAGAGGTAGGACAGGAATTCTAGGATTTAAATACGTTTTTAAAACATAGTTGTTGATTTCCCATTGCTTTAAAAAGTATTATGGTCACTTTCACTCTGTGCCTTTGTTCCTCAATAGGCAAGCTTTGTTGCTTCTGAAAATAGGACAGATATTTCCCTGGATGACCCTAACTTTTGGCAGAAGTGGGCCAAAAAGGCTGACCTAGACATGGATCTACTCAATAGCAAGGTGAGCTTACTCTTCTTTTAGGAAGAAAGGATCACAGAAGACAAACTGCTTCCCGGAGTCTTTATAGCTACTCTTGATTCTTCTCATGCTAACCTTGGTTTATGCTGCTGTAGTATATACAAGAGCCGTTGTAGAAACTTCCTACATGGGAGACCCCAGAAAACTACTTTGATATCTCTCACTTAATTTTGCTTCTTGAATCCCTATAGATTATTTTGCGTGATAGTGTCGGTTTTAACTGTCAGTTTAGGTTTTTTTTTTAATATGTTGTTGAGAATATATACAGCAAAACATACACCAATTCAGCTGTTTCTCCATGTACAGGTTCAGTGACATTGATTACATTCTTCAAGTTGTGCAACCATTCTCACCTTTCTTTTCTGAGTTGTTCCTTCCCCATTAATGTAAACTCACTGCCTCCTAAGGTTCCTGTTTAATCTTTTGAGTTGCTGTTGTCACTTTGATCCCATATAGATCTTAAAAGAGCATAATGCTCAAGCTTTTTTTTTTTTTTTTTTTTTTAACTAGTTTAGCTAAATAGTTGTTTGGTTTTTTTAAGAGGACTTCAGGGGATATTTTTGGTTTCATTTTTAAAGATTATCTCAGGGCAATAGTTTCAGGGGTTCAGCCACCCTCCATGGCTCCATAAAGTCTAGAGTCCATGAACATTTGAAATTCTGTTCTACATTTTCCCCCTTTTGATCAGAATTTTTCTTTAGAATCTTTGATCAAAAATGTTGAGTAATGGTAGCCAGGCACCATCCAGTTCTTTTGGTCTCATAGCAAAGGAGACAGTTGTTCATGAAGGCAATTCCACGTCCTCCTCCTATTCCTGACTCCTCCTTTCTCTATTGCTCCAGGCAAACAGAGCTCAATTGTCCTGTCTTGGATGGCTGCTTGCTCAGTTGAGGTTTTAAAATAAGATGCAAGTTAGGTTTTAAGTCCTAAATAATCTCTTTAGGTATCTTAATATGTCACATTCAAGGCTATTTCAATCCATGATTGTCTGAAGTTCTTGCTCATGACCATATCATGAAAAGAGTTACTTCTTCTGTTTTCTGCATAGAATAACTTGGTGATTGACACACCTAGAGTACGAAAACAGACCCGTCACTTCAGCACTCTGAAAGATGATGACCTGGTGGAATTCTCTGATTTGGAAAGTGAGGATGATGAACGACCTCGCTCCCGCCGACATGACCGTCATCATGCCTATGGGCGCACTGACTGCTTTCGGGTGGAAAAGCACCTCCTGGTATATGGGTAAGAACCTAATGTGCAATCAGAGGTAGTGCATCTCCCTCCTTATAGATACCCTGTATGCTTTCAACGTGGAGCCTATGACCAAAGGGGATAGTGTGACCAACTTTGGCTCTGGAGAGTGTTTATTCTGTTACCCTGTTCTTCCAAGATCTATTTATCCCCCACCTTTTGGGAGGTGTAATTTTGGAGGGCAGGAGGACATCATTGAATTAGAGCCCCCAGAAAAGTATTAACGTAGGTTTCTTCATTTCTGTAGTTGGGGACGGTGGCGAGATATCTTGTCTCATGGACGCTTCAAGCGACGTATGACTGAGCGAGATGTGGAGACAATTTGCCGGGCTATCCTTGTGTACTGTCTTCTACACTATCGTGGGGATGAAAATATCAAAGGCTTTATTTGGGACTTGATTAGCCCTGCTGAAAATGGCAAGACAAAAGAATTGCAGAATCATTCAGGTAATTACCAACTCACTACTTTTCATCTTTATATGGGTTATATAATCCTTTTCAGGTCCAAGAGTTTTTCTCAATCCAAGTCTTCGATGTCTCCCCTTCCCCAGGTCTGTCTATCCCTGTGCCCCGTGGACGCAAAGGGAAAAAAGTAAAGTCACAAAGCACTTTTGATATCCATAAGGCAGATTGGATTCGGAAATATAACCCTGACACTCTGTTCCAAGATGAGAGTTATAAGAAGCATTTGAAACATCAGTGTAATAAGTAAGGATGGAGTTTAGCAAAGACTAAAGAAAACATTTCCCGCCTCAGACTTTCTGCATTGTTACTGAGCCAGCTCTTCCTCCCTTCCAGGGTGCTGTTGCGAGTACGAATGCTGTACTACCTAAGGCAGGAGGTTATTGGAGACCAGGCAGAGAAGGTGTTGGGGGGTGCCATTGCCAGGTAAAGTTATGTGGTACTTTTATTTATACCCTGCCTTATTCAAGGAAAGATTGGTTTGCTTATTTCATTATTTACTATCTTTGGGACATCTGATAATTAAAGTGTATTTATCAAGTCTTTAATACTCTATTTTATACCCGTTGAAGGAAATAGGACAGCTACATGAGCTTTTAAAGCAGTGGATAAAGGAAGATACCTGTAATAATCTTTCTAAAGATTATTTTTTAATTTCCTGCATTGCTGTGCTGACTCTGCCCTCTTCTACCTTTAGTGAGATTGACATATGGTTCCCAGTAGTGGATCAGCTGGAGGTTCCAACAGCATGGTGGGACAGTGAGGCTGACAAGTCCCTGCTCATTGGAGTTTTTAAGCATGGTAAGTATCTTCTAGCTTATTCCTTCCCTAGTGAAGATTTATGTCCACAGATGGAATATTTAGCAAAATGGTCGTGACTGGTAACTGAGTCCTCTGACTGATCTTTAATAAGTTTATGTTTGAGCATGAAAGTAAATTTTAAATCTCCAGAGCAGAGCAGTTAGTTCCTATAAATAGATGTTCAAGAAAGACCAGCTGGATAGTTAAACCCGAGGTAGGGAACCTCCCATCTGTTCTCCAGTTGCTGTTACCAGTCTGTATGTAATGGGGTCTAAGTTAAGATTCCACAAATCAGGGGAGGTAAGGTATGCCTGTTCTTCTTAATAGTAGCCACACTTAATTTGTATGACTTTCGTGTGGCTTGCTGAAAGTTTCCTACTTATCTAGACGTTCCATTTGTCTAAAATGTTCAGCCCTCCCTCTGACGTAGGTGTGGACAACAGTGTTTGAGTGAAACAAAAATAAAATAATAAAAGGGAGATACTTCCTTTGCAATTTTGCCTGATAACAAATCCCAGGCACTAAAAGAAGTGAGTGCTAACTTCCAGACCAGTGAATTAGAACATCTTTTTTCTTCTATGATACTTAGGACACATGTTTTCAAAAGTTAAATGGGATTAGAAAAAAGCATTTGTAGTCTTAGATTTACCTGTGAGACAGAGAGGGAGGTTTAGAAGGGTCTAAACATCATTCATTCATTCAACATTCATCTGACATTCACTGAGTGCCTACTTGCTTGCACTCAGTCCAAGTTTCTTATCCTTCATCTGAAAATTTGTGACCTGGCCCTAAATTATTTGACTTCTTTAGTTTTCCCGTCTGTGAAATAGGAATGGTAATAGAAAGATTATTAGTTAAATGGCTGTGTAAATCTTTCACTATGATGTATAGACTCTTAGATTGAATTCCTTTCGGTTATTAGTATAAAACTCTGTGACTCTAATAATTAAAATGTTAAATATAATAATGTAACCCAACAGTAATATAACATTTGAACTATATTTTGCATTATGGGCAAAGTAGCCTACATAATCTCATTATCCTAACAGCATAGAAGGTAAGCATAAACTCAGCTAGACAAAATAAGTCTCTGATTTTCTTCAACTGTGGCCTTTTTTCTTCTAGGTTATGAGAAATATAATACCATGAGGGCAGACCCAGCCTTATGCTTTCTGGAAAAGGCTGGCCGACCAGATGACAAAGCCATTGCAGCAGAACATCGAGTGTTGGATAACTTCTCTGACATAGTAGAAGGGTAAGCATTGTTTTAGATCTCTTAAAGCTCTGAGTACACCCTATGAAGGCACTGGTTGTCTGTGCTAAAAGATAGCATAACTCTAGGCTTTAACAGAACTCACTGGGATTCTTAATGGTGGTTATTATTTATTATGAATGATAAATCCTTAACATAGAGTGGCACCAACAGAAAGGACTCCAAAAACTGGCCCAAACCACACATTACCATAAGCTGCATTTAAGGGTGAAAGTTAATGTTACTCCCAAATGGCTGGTTTAGTGTTATACTCAATTTGTTTTATAGAGCTCTCTGTATAGCCACATTAGCTGAGGGGATAACTGGTACTCTTGAAAGATGACAGCCAGGCAGCTCTCCCATGCAGCTTATGTGGTAGAGCCTCAGGGAATTTTAGCCTTGGTTTATCCTCTCCCAGTGGTGCCTGATATGTAAGACATTTACTCTGCCTGGATACATGCCCTGATGATGAATTGCCATGCTAATACTGAGCCACCAGGTAGGGCAGTATTGCCCTGGTTTGGGTGCCAGTGAGTTTAACAAAACTTCTCATGTGGAGACCTGAGGGGCATGTGAAATGGTTGTCTTATTTTATAAATACCCACTCCTTCACGATTAAGAGATTTCTCTTTGATGATCACAACCTCACTTTCTTTAGTGTAGGACTCACTTACATCCCTCAAAGGAAACTGAGTCGTTTATTCATTGCAAATCATTTATGTATATAAAATCATTTATGTCACCCTTCTGTTCAGTGGATCAAACTAGTAAAAACAAACACACAGGAATGTTTGAATGAACCATTCAAATGTGATAATAATAGTGGTGGTGAGTGGGGACAAAAGGTTAAACCAAAAAAAGCTATAAGAGAAAGGAAGTGTTCCATTTCAATTTCAAACAATTTCAAGTGGCACTTAGTCACTTTCTTGCAGTTTTTTGTTTTATTGGATGCTGTACCTAACTGGCCCGGAGCTTATCACCTGGCCTGGCATTCCTATGAGCATGAAAGAAAAGGCTGTTCCGTGCTGGATTGTATGTTTGGCGAGGTCTTCATCCTAGGTTTCTCTTAGTAATATAAGATATATCATTAACATTTTCTTGTGCTTCTGGGTAATTTCAGGGTTGACTTTGATAAGGATTGTGAAGATCCTGAATATAAACCACTCCAGGGTCCCCCCAAAGACCAAGATGATGAGGTAAGGAATTCTCATTTGAGTCTGGCTTTTCCCTATTACTAAATAGTTAAGTCTTCTTCCATTCTCTGAATCCTGAAGTATATTGACTTATTCATTCATTCATGATTAATATCTAATGCAAAATGGAAAACAACACCATTTAAGAATATAAAGTATTAATTCAAAGGATTGTTGTGCCAGCCAGGGGAGATCAGGGATGGTTTTGTGAAGGAGATAGGACCTAAGCTGGACCTTGAAGGATAGTATTTGACTCCTGAATTCCTCAGTCCCTGTATCTTCGAGCCATTAATAAAAACTGACATTTCAGGATCTACTTCTTGTTCTACTTTTATTTGGTTGCCTCCAAATTTTTGTGAGGGTTCCTTTCATTGTAAATTTTTCTTGATCCCTTGGTGCCATAGAAGGACACACACAAGAAGTGATTTGATTGCCAACTTTCCCCCTTTATCCTCCCCCCTCCATCCTGTGGGGTGGATCTCCTTCTCTAGGGTGATCCTTTGATGATGATGGATGAGGAGATCTCAGTGATTGATGGAGATGAAGGTAAAGTTCTAGGTCAACTAGTACAATTTTGTGTGGGGTGGTGGGGTTGGGGAATTATTAACTGAATTCTATCTTACCCCATGATTTCTAAGACCTTTGCCTTTGGGTGGGTTGCAATACTAGTATAAACTGTACTACCCTTTCCGTACTTCCTATTCATTTTACTTTGCTTTCTGTAGCCCAGGTGACCCAACAGCCAGGCCATCTATTCTGGCCTCCAGGCTCTGCCCTGACAGCTAGGCTTCGGCGACTAGTAACAGCCTATCAGCGCAGCTATAAGAGAGAGCAGATGAAGATAGAGGCTGCAGAACGTGGGGACCGGCGGCGGCGGCGTTGTGAGGCAGCCTTTAAGCTAAAAGAAATTGCCCGACGAGAGAAACAGCAAAGGTATGATATGTATGACTGGGAATTTGGGTTGAGCTGTAAGCTTGTCTTCAGGTATGGGCCCTGTATTTAAAAGCATCTTGGGAAGGATTTATTTGAATTCCCTACAGAGAGACCTTCTTTTCTGCCTTGAATTGTTGCCCTCTAGGTCTTAAAACCTCACTTATGTGCATAACCATCACTCCCAGGTAGGAGACTAGGTCTCCTATGTAGTCATTCTCATTGAGTTATTTGTCTGCATCATTTACCCCCTCAGCTTGCTAATTCATACATGTCATAGTGTCTCTTAATACCTCTTTTGCTGTCTTCCGGGCTCTTTTTTTTTTTTTTTTTCTTTTTCTTTTTTTGCCTCTAACTTCAATTTGTGTTGTCCTTGGGTCATGTGTATTTGAAGCCACACTAAGAAGTAACCAGTTTTCCTGTGGTCTCCTGATCACTGTTTCTATATTCCCTTTCCTTTGTAAAAAAGATGGACAAGGCGTGAACAAACTGATTTCTATCGAGTTGTGTCGACCTTTGGTGTGGAGTATGACCCTGATACTATGCAGTTTCATTGGGATCGCTTCCGCACTTTTGCCCGACTGGACAAAAAAACAGACGAGAGCCTTACCAAGTACTTCCATGGCTTTGTGGCCATGTGCCGCCAGGTGTGCCGTCTTCCCCCTGCAGCTGGCGATGGTAAGTGAGACTTGGAGATTCTAGGGTGGGTGGGAGTGGATGGCAACAGAACCAAATCTTGGTTCATTTCTCCTTCTACCCTATCTCTTTTAGAACCCCCGGACCCTAATCTGTTCATTGAGCCTATCACTGAGGAGAGAGCCTCTCGGACTCTCTACCGTATTGAATTGCTTCGGCGCTTACGGGAACAAGTTTTGTGCCATCCTCTTTTGGAAGATAGGCTGTCGTTATGTCAGCCTCCAGGTCCTGAATTGCCCAAATGGTGGGAGCCTGTTCGGCACGATGGAGAGCTTCTACGAGGGGCAGCCCGCCATGGGGTGAGCCAAACAGACTGCAACATCATGCAGGACCCAGACTTCTCTTTTCTGGCTGCCCGTATGAATTATATGCAGAACTATCAGACAGGAGCACCAGCTCCATCCCTATCACGCTGCTCTACTCCACTGCTACACCAGCAGTATACCTCGCGCACTGCCTCACCACTGCCCCTGCGCCCAGATGTTCCTGTTGAAAAGCCACCTGAGGAGACAGCTGCCCAGATCCCCAGTCTGGAGAGTCTGACCTTAAAGCTAGAGCATGAGGTGGTGGCCAGGAGCCGACCAACCCCACAAGACTATGAGATGCGAGTAAACTCCTCTGATACTGCACCTCTGGTTTCCCGGAGTGTTCCACCAGTCAAACTGGAGGATGAGGATGATTCAGACTCTGAGCTGGACTTGAGCAAGCTGTCACCGTCATCCTCTTCCTCATCCTCATCCAGCTCCAGCTCCAGCACTGATGAGAGTGAGGACGAGAAGGAAGAGAAGCTAAGTGAGTGCATGTGACAGCAGTTGGCCCTCTTACCAATTTTCTACCTCCCTGCTCTTTCCTTTATTTTCTAAATGCGTCTTCTGAGAGAGACTCAGATTTTGATTTGATAGAATGTCAAGAGAGTTATGTTATTTTTTGGGCTTTCATTCATGGCCCATATAATACCATTTCTATATAACTTTCTTTTTCCATCTTTGCTCACACATTCTATGTGATCTCCAGCTGCTGACCGGTCCCATTCAAAGCTCTATGATGAAGAGAGTCTCCTGTCCCTCACTATGTCCCAAGATGGATTCCCAAATGAAGAGGGAGAACAAATGACCCCGGAGCTTCTGATGCTTCAGGAAAGACAAAGAGCCTCTGAGTGGCCCAAGGTAACAGCCTCATTCCTGGACATGCAAAGTTCAGAAATACAGCGTAACATTATATATAGGGAACAAAGAACAGATGGTTCTGGTTTTCTTTATTACCTGCATTTAGTGCTGTATGTTTTTTCATGCAACTCCTCCCAGTTGACTTAAGTGATCTGATAGCTTAGATTACCTCCATCCTTTCTGCCTTATGACTTTTACCCACACTGGTAACGACAGCACTATTGTTTGCACAGGATCATATAGCCGGTTCTCAGGCCCTAAAACCAGTATTGATTTGTTTTTCCCAATCAGGATCGTGTCCTGATAAACCGTATTGACCTCGTCTGCCAGGCTGTACTCTCAGGGAAGTGGCCTTCTAGCCGTCGGAACCAGGAAATGGTAACAGGAGGAATCTTGGGGCTGGGCAACCACTTGCTAGACAGTCCCTCATTGACCCCAGGAGAATATGGTGACTCTCCGGTCCCCACGCCACGAAGTAGCAGTGCAGCTTCCATGGCTGAGGAGGAAGCATCTGCAGTCAGCACAGCAGCAGCCCAGTTCACCAAACTTCGCCGAGGCGTGGATGAGAAGGAGTTTACAGTTCAGATCAAAGATGTAAGCACAGCATTTAGGCATTGGGAAGGGAGGAAGGAGGCTGTAATTCTTGCTAATGGTTTCACTAACAGGATACTGAACGCATGTGGTTAGCTAACTTTAAAAATGATACCTTACCATACCAGCTGCTGTTGAGTGGACTCCCAATTCATGGCGACCCCCCATGTGTCAGAGTGGAACTGTGAAGAGGAGGGAAGAAAAACTGTTAGAGGTCACAAAGATTAGTTTAGGAAAATCATTCAAGGGAAGAGTTCTTGACTTGTATCACCTGAGAACTAGATTAAAATAAAACCATATTTTTGAAGAAAATTTAATTGACCAAAGGATCCCTTTTGGTTGACTCATTTCTAGATCTAAAGCTGGTTTTTAAAAACTAAAGTAAAATTATGAGAAAGCTGTTAGAATGATACTTAAGCATTGTGGGCCTCATTAAAAATAAAAGGAATCATTCCTACCCAAATTACATCAGTGTTTTTTTTTGTTTTGAACCATATTAATTGGCCATTAAGTACTGAAACAGGAAAATTTTTAAATTAGTCTGTGACAGCAATATCAGGATTTTGCCCCTGTGATGAGTTGCCATGCTAATACTGAGACACCAGGGGGCTTTACCCAGCATTGGGTGTTATTGAGGTAAATTCTACTTCTCTTAAATCTACCTGAGGGGCACTAGGTTAAGAAATGAAATCTTTCTAAGGAAAAACTATGTAAGTTTCATTGTATTTCCAACTTCTACTCTTTAGTCAGATGGCTTTTCCTCTCACCATCATTGATCCAAGAGGGTGACCCTTAGCCCAGGTCCCCCAAGATTTACTCTGTACTTTAAAAACATGTGCTATATGATGTCTTGGGTATGTGGGGTATCTTCCTAGGAGGAAGGGGGATTGAAGTTAACATTCCAGAAGCACAAGTTGATGGCTAATGGAGTAATGGGAGATGGACATCCACTGTTTCATAAGAAGAAGGGGAATAGAAAGAAGCTAGTGGAGGTGAGTGGTGGTGAAGCTCTTCAAAATGATGATTAGATAAGATCTTTGTATTCCCAGTAATTGATGAAGGCAGTTGGGATTGAGGGACTGGAAGATATTAAGACTTATCTTATGGCTACCAATGGCTCTGCTCCCTCTCTTCTTCCTGCCCCAAAGAAGAGTATGTGCTCATGGGGGTGGATTCTGGGTTTGCAGCTGGAGGTGGAGTGCATGGAAGAGCCTAATCACCTTGATGTGGACCTGGAGACCCGGATCCCTGTCATCAATAAGGTGGATGGTACTTTGCTGGTGGGTGAGGATGCCCCTCGCCGGGCTGAACTGGAGATGTGGTTACAGGGTCATCCAGAGTTTGCTGTCGATCCCCGATTTCTAGCGGTGAGTGGCAGTTCCATCCAGCAGCATTTAAAGTCATTCTCTTGGTATTTAAGCTGTGCGAGAGGGAGAAAGCATGCCATATTATGTCATTGTTTCTGCATCTGCAAAATAATGGCAATACCCAATCTTCCTACCTCACAGAGTTGTTGTGAGGATCAAAATAAAATGTTAAAAAAGCACTTTACTTAAATTAAAAGCTATGTAAATGTTTACTATTAAACTATTATATAAATAAACCACCTCAATTTTTTTTTTTTTTTGGAAGATCCACTTGATAGCATTTTCCCACTAGGACTCATCATTTACAATAAACATTTATTACCAAACTAAAGACACAAGTAACTTAATAATTACTTTCAAGAAGATTTTTATACTTTTAGGATAACTCATATTCTTCTATTGCAGTATATGGAGGATCGCAGAAAACAGAAGTGGCAGAGGTGTAAAAAAAATAATAAGGCAGAATTTAACTGTTTGGGAGTGGAACCAGTACAGACAGCTAACTCTAGGAATGGAAAAAAGGTGAGAGAGACTAGAACATTGCTGTTCTCTTCCCTTGCTAGATATATTACAAGGCTTTGCAACATAGATTGTGGCTTGGATTTTTTTTTTTTTAATTGTACTTACAGGTAAAGGTTTACAGAATAAATAGTTTCTCATTAAACAGTAGTACACACATTGTTTTATGACATTGGTTAACAACCCCACGACATGTCAACCGTCTCCTTTCTCGACCGTTTTTTTTTTTTTTTTTGGTGAAAATATACATAGCCAAAGATACACCATTTCAAAAATTTCTACATGCACAGTTCAGTGACATCGACTA
>NW_004444209.1:672586-702374 GCF_000243295.1 Trichechus manatus latirostris
CAGTCCTTACTCAACCTTGGGTTCCCTATCACCAGCTTTCTGGTCCCCTTCTGCGGCTAGGAATTTTTTGATACTATTTATCTTTTCTTCAATGTATGTTTCTGAGAGCAATTATCTTCAGTTTACAAATAAGGAAACTGGGTATTTTATTGGTGTTTTTGCAGCCCTTTGGTGTCTTCATCTTTAGAACATAAAGTTCTCTAACACATTAATATGATATATTGGAAAGAACCTTTAGGGACTTATCCTGCTCTTCTACTGAATAACAAAGGGATTTGGGGCAACTCCTTTAACATCTCAATTTCTACATTCTGAAAAATGAGGGTTCTGGTTTCTTAAAATTTTGTGATTCTATTTATTTTAGGAATGATTGGGGGTGCCTAACAAGGAAAACACTCATGGGATTTCCCAACATATAAGAGGTTGAGAATCACTAATAACATGCCATTAATTAAAAAAAAAAAAAAAGACATGTTTTACAATTTATAATGACCATTTTGGTCATTCCATTATTTTCAGATGTACTTATGTTTTTATCATGGTTGTAGACTATTTTTTGGATTAAGTACCCATAGTTTCTTCTTCTTTCTCCCAAAATAGAACTGTAAATAGTTTCTCTTGGCTATATTTTCCTTACTTTGTACAGTAGTTGTTTTTTTGAAGCATATATAAATTATGGTTTGGTTTTGATAAGCAGTCATTTAAAATGGATTAGCACTTATGTATACTTCCCTTTATCTAATCATTTCTCATTTGATCTTTTATCTTTTTTTTTTAACCACATGATGTATCTTAACAAAACTAAGTTTTGCTGAACAATATCTTTTGCATTTTACAAATTACAAGGAGAATATTATTTCATACATACTATGTTTATTTGTAAGGTGAATTTATGAGGCTTATTTATTGTTTTTATATTGGTGAAAGTGGGTTTCATACAGTGATACCATGGAATAATTTTTAGATTTTTCTCTCTTAACCTCCATGGAACCAAGAGTGTAATAAGCAGAATGATAATGGGAAAGGCTGATGGCTAGAAGGCAAGTGCCATCTCTGTCTTGAATTTAACTAACATCATAGAACCACCTGTAAAAAAGGCTTTCCCTCAAGTAATTTTACCTTAATAATTCTAAGAAAGAACAATCATAGGAAATTGTAATATGACTGATACAGAATTCTTCATGCAAAATTGACAGTTAATCTAGCACTGCGTTATTACTTGGACCTGCAGGAGTTTAGGAGCTATTATAGTGATTTAAAAAGTCCACACATATCATATAGGAGTATTGAGATGTTTGTTTTTCCAAGTCAAAAAGGTATAGTCCCATGCAAGTGCTAGGCTTAAATTGAGACAGAATCCAGAGACACAGTTACCAGTTGTCTGAGTTTAATGGGAGTTTTACCCAGTGTTGTGCTTAGGCCAATAGCAAAACATAGGCACTAAAAATAATAAGAAAAGCTCCATCTTCAATGAATTTAACCAGAATTGGTAGTGAGAACATCTAGAAAAAGCAATTTAAAATTCAGCAAATTTGTAGGTTTTTTTAAATCAATGTGAAAAATAAACTTATTTTGTATTGAATTTGGTGAGAAGCTACCAACAATCATTTTAGTGTTCTAGACATCCGGAAGTCTTAATCCGACCTATCTTGAGTTTACCCTACTCTGATATGATAATGGAGGATAGTACAGTGAATTCAGTATAGTTTTGATGCACTTCACATGGTAAGGTCATGTGAACAACCTGCCATCAGTAAAGAATACACTTAAGTGAAGAATTCTTTTTCTGTGCATGTACTGATCCATTCACTGTCTTACCCAAACCCCTAATTAACAAAGGTAAGCATTTGTGAGATGGTTGGCTGGAGTAAGGGTTACAATAGTCATGGAAAAACAAAAACTCCTGGTTCACATGAGTATCTCTATCAAATCCTTGATCTCAGCTTCAGCATCAGAATGTTTCAACCAGCTGATTTTCCTCCTCCCCCTTACCAACACCACACCTAGTCTACTTGTTTTGCCCCTCCTATTCAGTGAAAATTATTTCCAAGCAAGGACTCTGTTGACCTTTTTTTTTTTTTCCTTTCTTTTGTTTTACTCTTTTCCTCTTGTTCCCTTCTCCCAGGGTCACCATGCTGAAACTGTGTTCAACCGGGTTTTGCCAGGGCCTGTTGCACCAGAGAGCAGCAAGAAGCGGTCCCGTAGGATGCAACCAGACCTTTCTAAGATGATGGCCCTGATGCAGGGTGGAGGCCCTGGGTCCCTATCTCTGCATAACACCTTCCAACACAGTAGTAGTGGCCTGCAGTCTGTGTCATCTCTGGGTCACAGCAGTGCTACTTCTGCATCTTTGCCTTTTATGCCGTTCGTGATGGGTGGTGCAGCATCATCCCCTCATGTAGACTCCAGCACCATGCTTCATCACCACCACCCCCACCCCCACCCCCACCATCACCACCATCATCATCCAGGCTTGAGAGCCACTGGCTACCCTTCTTCACCAGCTACTACCACCTCTGGCACTGCCTTGCGGTTGCCACCACTGCAACCTGAGGAGGACGATGAGGATGAGGATGAGGATGATGATGATGATTTATCTCAGGGCTATGATAGCTCAGAAAGGGACTTCTCACTCATTGATGATCCTATGATGCCAGCCAACTCAGACTCCAGTGAAGATGCTGATGATTGAAGCCCCAGCGTTGTCCCCATTGCTTGGGTGGCTCCTGTGTTTTCATTTACTCTGGCCCTTGGACTATGGAAAAGTGGAAAGGGCAGGGGAGATTTGGGGAGACCCAGGACTCCAGGAGGTGGAAAGGAAAAAAAAAAAAAACTTGTACCTGATTGCTCCCAGATCTGAGAGGATTGGGTGGGCAGGGGAACTCCTAAAGTTAATACACGACCACTTCCTCATTTCTGGGGAAGGAAAGGAGACTAGAGCAACTGGTGCGCTCACCCCTCCCTAGACACCTCCATTAACCACAGACTATGTAGCGTTGGCCCTAGCCTCTGGCAGAGCCTGTTCCTGGCCGAACTGTGGATACAGCTGGAGGGTCAGGAACTGTTACCTTCCTTCCCCTTGGCATTAATAAATTTAAGTTAATCCTTTTCCACTCTTCCCTTTTATATTTACTCAAACCCAATATAAATATTAATTCTAAAAATCAATGTTCATGGTGGGTAATTACCGTTTTCCTAAAGATCTAATACTGTTCGTACTAGTTACCTTGGTTAGGGCAGACAAGTCATCTGTACTCTGAAGGATATATATAAATGTAGGATGTCCACCCTGCTAAAAGCAAGGGAATGATTAAATTGTTAAAGATTAAATTGTAAGCAAAAATGTCCCAGATTCAAACTCCCAAGTTCTTAGAGGATATTCTCGAGAAGGAAGAATTTCATCAAAAACCACAAATATTTTGTTTCAAATTAACTGAAATAACGGTGCATTTTGGGAAGCCTTAAGAATGGTGTTACTTTTCATGAACTGTGCGCGGCAAGGGAACTGGCTGACTGGAACGACACTGTCACGACTTGGAATGGGGAGGAGGGTCGTGAGAAGGAACGGATAAAAAGTTTGTGGACCCTGTCAGGCACTTGTTTCCCACTACCCTCCTACCATTCCAGTGCCTAGATGAAGCCCGGGTGCTATTTTTACGGCGAAGTCCTTTGCCCATAGCTTGGGAAGTAGTTTCTCGGGAAAGCAAGCTCCGTCTCCCGGGTTTGAGCGTTGTGTACCCGCGCGGAGCCCTGGGCCAGCGTCCAGGCATCCAGTATTCTTCCAAACCCGAAGCAGCAGAAGCTTTCGCTTTCCCACCATTTGTAGGTTACGCTGTAGTCTTCCCACTCCACATCCCGCTCTTCCTACTTCTTTCTCTGGCCCATAGGGTGGGGCCATTATGTCCGCGCGTAGCAGTCCGACTCGGGCGGCGCTGGAGCGTCAAGCCTCCCGCCTCCGCAAACCCCAGCGGCCGCTTCCGAGGCGAAAAGTCGGCGCTCCTGTAAACCACCGCAGGACTGAGACTAAGGGCGGGGCATAGCGTCACGTGATGACGTCGACTTGCGCGGGGCTGTGGCGACGTTGATAAAACCCCGCGAAAAACTTGACCTTTTTTGGCGTTGCATGTTTTGTTGATTTCATTCGTCTTTTTCTTTCTTTCCTTCCCCCCAACCTCTTACAGCTGAATTTAAAAAAATTTTTAAAAAAACACCCTGTGGGGACCCGGAAGCGGAAAGGGTATTTTTGAGGTCGGTACTTCCGGGTCACTGGGGGAGTGCGGGATTCCGGGGCCGAGAGCGGGTGGTGGAGCCGGGACCTCGCGTGATTCTCGGAACCCGAGGAGGAGCGGCGTCTGGGGCTATGGCTGTGACTCTGGACAAAGACGCTTATTACCGGCGAGTGAAGAGACTGTATAGCAACTGGCGGGTGAGGAAGATCCCGTAATTTTTCCTGGGGAGCCCCCCCTCCACCATCCCATAATAACCCTGTTTTTGGGCGCCCTTTTTTCCCTTTCCATCGGGAATTCCCGGGTTCACTGTCGTGTCCTTTTCGTTTCTCCTAATCCTTCACCGCAGGCGGCTACGAGTGCTGCCTGGTAACAGGGACTCCCCCGCAATCGCCCTGCCCTGCGGCCACCACCATCTTCCCCGCGTGCAGGCCCCCGTCATGCATAACACCCACCTCTCGCAGTTTCTTCCCGCCCTAGAAGAGGCATCATCCTTTCCTCCCACTCCGTGATCACGTCTTGCTGCCCCCTCCTGCAGTGTTCACACACACCCACGCACTCGCGCTGCCCTTTCAGAACCACAGTATTCCGCCCCAGGGCCCGCCAGAATTATAATCATCTTCAGAAAGAAGGGGTAGAGTGGCAAGGAGGATGTGAGTTGGGCTGTTGATGTTTATCGTTTGCGGGGCTGTTGCTGGAGTTAAAAGAAATACTGCTCACGCGCAATCACCTCCTGTTCTAGGCCCTGCCGTGGGAAATACAGACCTAATGCTGAAAACTTGCAGGCATTAGTGATACAAAAAAACGATGTGCTGCCTAAAACCTCCTTGGTAGGGTATCCGTGCACGTGTTCACAAAAAGAGCTGTTGCAGTTCCCAGCCTTTTAAAGATGGGGCTATTTTGCTGCTTCAAAACGTCCATAGTTAAAATTCCTATTTGTGATAGTAATTGATCAACAAATGCTGGGTTGCGTTCTGTGGTGCAGCCTGAGCTGTCCAGCTTAAGTCTGGCCTCTGTGTCCCCTGTCACCCCGGGAAGAAATAACTAATACTTTTTTTTAAACTTGAAAAAACGACCCGACAAAAATTATCAGTTCTGATTTCAGCGTTGTAAATTACCTTTCAAATTAATTCTATACTGAAAACCAAGTTATTAAAATTGTATCGTTTCCCTGCCACTCATATTAAAGGTGCCTGTACATATTTCATCTTTCGAGGTTATTAGATAATTGAAAATAAAATGGATTCTCTGTTGCATTTTATGAAAGCGAGAATAAGAGTTCTATGGTAGATGAATGCTGGACATGTTATTTTTAAAATTTTTATTGGTTAATATCTGCCACATGTTTTTACAGCTTGTTTATCACGTATTTATACTTGAATGTGATCTATGTTACAAAGGTCTTTTAAAAGCATGATTTTTCTAAAGATTAGTAAATACTAGTGTGCTGTTAAAGTCAGAAGTCCTCTCCTCCACTTATGCCAAAGCAAAAAAAAACCAATTGCACTGCCCTCCAGTTAATTCCGACTCATAGTGACACTACAGGACAGAGTAGAACTGCCCCCATAGGATTTCCAAGGCTGTAAATCTTTACAGAAGCAGACTGCCACATCTTTCTGCTGTGAAGTGGCTGGAGGGTTCAAACTGCAGACCTTTTGTTTAGCAGCTGAGCACTTTAATTACTGTGCTACCAGGGCCCATCTTCCATTCATAGTCCCCAAAATTATGTACTTTTGATATGGAAGTTGTTTCTAGCCCTGGTGATTCAGAGTTTAATCAATTGATTCTTCATTCTCTCTAAACCATTCATGAAAACTAAGATTAATTTAGAGCTCAAAGTACTCCTCTGTGAATAGGTAAATTCAAAGCATGAAACCAGCCTGTGTAGGAAAAACAGGCCTGCAAACAGATGGGTGGACTTACCAAATGACAGTGTTTAAATCCACTGGGGGAAACAGAAGTTAAGTTACTGGCTTTCACTTCTCCTCCTACTACCCATTTTTTGTTTGTTTCTCAAAAATCATTAAAATTTATGGCCCTCTTATTTAACTTAATGACATCATTGGGGGGATGTTAGATATTGGTAAGTTATGAGTCAAGCCTATGTAAAAATTGCCAGTTAGCAAAATTTGTGGCTGCTTATTATCAAAGTCTTCTTTGAATAGACTTTCTACTTTTTTATAGCTGTACGTTTTAATAAATAAGCCAGCAACCCACCTGTAGAATTTCTTTTCAGGGTACAGTACTTTTATTCTGATGTGCTTCAGCAAAGATCATAGTTTTCTTGGGATAAATTTTGATTGCTTAGCTATCCTCTAAGCTGTAACAGAATGATAGTGGAATATATAAGTGCATTCTAAACTTTTTTTTCCTTTACGTCTTTTTTATTTCTGAATAAGAAACCACTACCATTTGCAATTCAGTCAATTACTATTTATGGTGACCTCATATGTGTCGGAGTAGAACTGTGCCCCAGAGAATTTTCAGTGGTTATTTTTCAGCAGTGCATCTCCAGGCCTCTCTTTCGGGTCACCTCCAGGTGGACTCAAACCTCCAGCCTTTCGATTAACAGCCAGGCAGTTAAATGTTTACACCACCAGGGACTCCAGTAAGGAAACTGGGATTGAAATATGATAACTTGAAGTTAGTTGTATAAATCCCAAGCCTCGTGTTGTCAGCTCACGTCTCCAAAGAAGTCTGTTATGACTTTAAAAGTGAACTGGTTTGGACTCCACATACACTTTTTATTTTTGGATACCCTTCAGCATAAGTCCTTCAAAACTGTGAGGTTGATCCTGGTATCTTTTCAACTCTTTCTTCATCTACATAGAGTTGTAGAGAACTGATAAGCTATTAAACCCTCCCCCCTTTTTTAAAAAAATAAGAGTAGGAACTAATGTGACTTCTAATTTCACTTATCTACAAGTTGAGCTTGGGTTAGATGTAAATTGTGGGGCTAATTTGGTAAAACATTTCTTAATTACAATTTCTCATAATTTATGTCCTAAAAATGATGGTAATACCACACAGCTATTTGAGTAGAAAGTTATAAAAACATTAAGCTCAGATTTGATAGTTTTATTATAGAGGTGAGAAGATGGGCTCAGTCAAAAATCAAACAGGAGACCTCTTTAGTGACTAGAACTTCTCAGATGTTTGAGTCTGGTCCATTCCTGCCCCCTATTTAAGTTAGAGCTGCTAAGAGCAGAAAGGGTTTGCAGCACCTCTCTCATTTCTGCATTGGAAAAGCACGGGGGTTAGTGGTGGGTCATAGGAATGGGCTGTGAGCTTCTCCTCTGTCCTTTTGTACTCACTGGGTCCTTTTTTTTAATTGTGAAAATATACACATCAAAACATTCAGCAGCACAACTTACACATTTACAATTCAATGACATTGATTGCATTTTTCAGATCATGCCACCATTAATGCTATACTTTTCCAAAATACTCCACCACCGTTAACATAAATGCAGTGCCTCCTCTCCCAAACAAAAAACTCCCTCTTTCCCTCTCCCACCCTACTGCTGGTAACCATTAATAATCTT
Source organism: Trichechus manatus latirostris (assembly GCF_000243295.1). Taxonomy (NCBI): domain Eukaryota; kingdom Metazoa; phylum Chordata; class Mammalia; order Sirenia; family Trichechidae; genus Trichechus; species Trichechus manatus. Next base: position 680,358 of record NW_004444209.1, read on the forward strand.
TGGTTTCTGTATATTTGTTTATTTCATATAAGTGAGAGAATACCATATTTTTCTTTTTGTTACTGACTTATTTCGCTCAGCATAATGTTTTCAAGCTTCATCCATGTTGTGGCATGCACCAGAACTTCATTTTTCTTTATGGCTGCGTAATACTGCATTGTATGGATAAACCACATTTTGTTTATCCATTCATTTGTTGATGGACATTTTAGTTGTTTCTACTTTTTGGCTATTATGAATAGTGCTACAATGAACATTGGTCTACAAGTTTCTGTTTGTGTTCCTGCCTTCACTTTTTCTGGGTATGTATCTAGTATTGGGGTTGCTGAGTCATCTGGTAATTCTGTGTTCAACTTTTTGAGGAATTGCCAAACTGCTTTCCACAATAGCTATACCATTTTACATTACCTCCAGCAATGGATGAGGGTTCCAGTTTCTTTACACCGTCACCAACACTTGTTTTCCAATTATGATTATTTTTAATCAAGTAATAAATTATAACTGCTCACTGGGGGAAACAAAACAGGCTACCCACCATCTCGGGGTTCCAGCTGCTCCAAGGACTGAAGGATACAATATCCAAGCATTCTGTAACTTATTTGAGACCTGCCTATTAGGATATCCTGCTATTGGTGAACTTTGATAACAGTCATCTGCCTTTTATTCCAGAAAAATTCTATAAAATGTCAAAATAGCAGCTGTTTTGGGAAAAGTCTTGATCGAATGCATTCATTCAGGTGTAAGCCAGCTGTCAGAACTAGGGTGGTGGGTGGCTACAACCCCAAGAAGAAAGTTTGTATCAGTGGAGAAAGCCAGTTAGCTATAGTGTCAGTACTTCTCTTGAGTGCTACTTTCTGGCTCTTTGCTGAGTTTATAGTGGCGTAGTTTCTGTTCTAAGTTGCTCTTCAAAACAAGGCAGCTGTCTTCTGTGGCTCAGAAAGGTTTTTTAAATGTAGGTAGTTCCTATATGACTTAGAGCAAGACAGTGGGTTACTTCCACCCATTTCGGTTCTTTATTGCTCTTTCTCTAGCTCTGCAGTGGGACAGAAAAGTTTGATGTTATGGCCTCATGAGTAGATAAGAGGGCTGGTTGGAAGTAAATGCCTGGAGAGGCTGAGATTTGTTTGTTCTGCCTTACTCAACTTTTATAGACTCCTTTAGTTATCTATATTTTATATTTTTATCTGCATTACCAAGTGTAGTGTCTGGCATGTAGTGTAGTCAGTGAGTGATGGTGACTTGATTACTGAGAATTTCATACATCTCTTTCTTGGTTTGAAGAGATTTCTGTCCACGCTAAAATTATGGTACTCATAAGTCCTGCTTTTCTCAGAACTGTTCATCCCTGTGTAATTGTTAATGACACACCCTTTTATTTTCAAAATTGTCTCTATTTGGATGATAAATTGCATGGTTTCCCTAACTAGAGACTTCAAAAATGTTCAGAGGAACATGGTCCTCTGTTGCAGTATTTCCCCAACTTTTATCATCCAACCCCTTGCATCTGTATTATTATTAATTTAGTTTTTTATTTATCTCTCACTTAAAAAAAAAGTTTTTGATCAAGTAGTGCACACATATCGTTGCTAAAACATCAAATAGTTCTGAAAGGTTTAAAATAAGAGCCACCAGTTAAGTACTTTCAGTTCTCCTAGTTATTTCTTTCATGTTTCTAAATACTGTTTGTATATTGCTATTTCTTTGTCAGTTTTATATGTTTGTTGTCTTGTTATGGTATATTAGGGTTTAAATTTAACTTTCTTATTCAGGCATACCTCATTCTATTGCGCTTCACTTTATTGCACTTTGCAGATACTGCATTTTTTATAAATTCAAGGTTCATGGCAACACTATGTCAAGTACCAGCACCATTTTTCCAAGGCATGTGCTTACTTCGTGTCTCTGTGTCACATATTGGTAATTCTTGCAGTATTTCAAACCTTTTCATTATCATATCTGTTATGGTGATCTATGATCTTTGATGTCACCATTGTAATTTTGGGGTGCCACGAACCACACCCATATAAGATAGATAACTTAATTGATAAATGTGTGTATTCTGACTGCTCCACCGACTGGCTGTTCCCTGCCTCTCTTCTGGGGCCTCCCTATTTCCTGAGACACAACATGATTGAAATTAGGCAAATTAATAACCCTAAAATGGCTTCTTAAGTGTTCAAGTGAAAGGAAGAGTTGCGCATCTCTCACTTTAAATCAAAAGCTAGATATGATTAAGCTTAGTGAGGAAGGCATGTCAAAAGCTGAGATAGGCTGAAAGCTAGGCCTCTTGTGCAACACAGTCAAGTTGTGAACACAAAGGAAAAGTTCTTGAAGGAAATTAAAAGTGCTGCTCCAGTGAATACACGAGTGATAAGAAAGTGAAACAGCCTTATTGCTGATATGGAGAAAGTTTTAGTGGTTGGATAGAAGATAAAACCAGCCACAACATTCCCTTAAACCAAAGCCTAATCCAGAAAAAGGCCCTAACTCTCTTTCATTCTGTGAAGGCTGAGAGAGGTGAGGAAACTGCAGAAGAAAAGTTTGAAGCTAGCAGAGGTTGGTTCATGAGGTTTAAGGAAAGAAGCTGTCTCCATAATATAAAAGTGCAACCAAGTGCTGATGTAGAAGTTGCAACAAGTTACCCGGAAGATCTAGCTAAGATAATTGATGAAAGTGGCTACACTAAACAACAGATTTTGAGTGTAGATGGAACAGCCTTGTATTGGAAGAAGATGCCATCTGGGACTTTGATAGCTAGAGAGGAAAAGTCAATACTTGGCTTCAAAGCTTCAAAGGACAGGCTGACTCTCTTATTAGGGGCTAATGCAGCTGATGACTTTAAGTTGAAGCCAACATTCATTTACCATTCTGAAAATCCTAGGGCCCTTAAGAATTAGACTAAATCTATCCTGCCTCTGCTCTATAAATGGAACAACAAAGCCTGGATGATAGCACATGCATTTACAACATGGTTCACTGAATATTTTAAGCCCACTGTTGAGACTTCTCAGAAAAAGAGATTCAAAATATTACTGTTCATTGACAATGCATCTGATCACCCAAGAGCTCTGATGTAGATCTACAAGGAGATTAATGTTGTTTTCATGCTTGCTAACATGGCATCCATTCTACAGCTCATGGATCAAGGAATAATTGCGACTTTCAAGTCTTATTATTTAAGAAATACATTTCATAAGGCTATAGCTGCCATGGAGCCCTGGTGGTGCAGTGGTTAAGAGCTCAGTTGCTAACCAAAAGGTCGGTAGTTCGAATCCACCAGTCAAATCTACCAGTTGCTCCTTGGAAACCCTATGGGGCAGTTCTGCTCTGTCTGTTAAGGTTGCTATGCGTTGGAATCAACTTGACGACAACGGGTTTTGTTTGGTTTATAACTGCCATAGATAGTGATTCCTCTGATGGAACTGGGCAAAGTAAATTGAAAACTTTCTGAAAAGGATTCACCATTCTAGAATGCCATTAGGAACATTCGTGATTCATGTGAAGAGGTCAGAATATCAGCATTAACAGGAGTTTGGAAGACGTTGATTCCAGCCCTCATGGATGTCTCTGAGGGGTTCAAGACTTCAGTGGAGGAAGTAACTGCAGATGTGGTGGAATAGCAAGAGAACTCAGAAGTGGGGCCTGAAGATGTAACTAAATTGCTGCAATCTCATGATAAAACTTTTACGGAGGAAGAGTTATTTTTCATGGATGAGCAAAGAAAGAGGTTTCTTGAGGTGGAATCTATTCCTGGTGAAGATACTGTGAACATTGTTGAAATGACAACAAAGGATTTAGGATATTACATCAACTTAGTTGATAAGGCAGTGGCAAGTTTTGAAAGGATTAACTCCAATTTTGAAAAAAGTTCTTCTCTGGGTAAAATGCTATCAAACAGCATCAAATGCTGCGGAGAAATCTTTCGTTAAAGCAAGAATCAATTGATATGGTGAACTTCATTTTTCTCTTATTTTAAGAAATTGCAACAGCCACCCGAACCTTCAGCAACCACCACCCTGATCAGTCAACAGCCATCAACATCGAGGCGGTACCCTCCACCAACAAAAATATTACGACTCGCCAAAGGCTCAGATGATGGTTAGCATTTTTTAGCGATGAAGTACTTAATTAAGGTATATACATTGTGTTTTCAGACATAATGCTGTTGCATACTTAATAAATTACGAAACCAAAACCACACCAGTTGTCGTCGAGTCGTTTCCAACTATAGCGACCTTACAGGACAGAGTAGAAGTGCCTCATAGGGTTTCCAAGGAGCAGCTAGTAGATTCAAACTGCCGACCTTTTGGTCAGCAGCCAGGCTCTTAATTACTGAGCCACTACAGCCTACAGTATAGTGTTAACATAACTTTTATTTGCACCGGGAAAACCAAAAAATTTGTGTGACTGTCTTTATTGCAGTATTTGCTTTATTGCAGTAGTCTGGAACCAAATCCGCAGTATCTCCGAGATATGGCTGTACCATCACACTCATTCCATATTCTCCTCCCCCACCTCCTGATGCTTTTTAAAAATTTTCCCAATATATTGTTATGAAAATTTTCAAACATGCAGAAAAGTTGAAAACTTTTTAAAGTGAACACGCATAGACTCATCACCTAGATTCTATAATTAACATTTTATTTTACTTGCTTTATCACACATCTGTCCTTCCTGATAAGGTTTTTCACAGTTTTTAGTAAAATCAGTTGTCAGTGTTTATGTTGTCATGCTCACGTAAATATTTTCACTGTTGGGTAAAGTAATAGAGTACGATTACCTTTCCTTTTCTCTACAGTTTTTAATTTTTCCTGCCATTAATGATCACTTCCGTTTTTCTTCTTGTTTATCTACCTGGCCTTAATTTTCTCCAGCCAATCTATCGTAATCTTATCTTTTATTCTAAAATTCTCATACCCACAGCTATCTTATTAATTCTGTGTTTGTTTTTCTAACTCACTGAACCTTGCATTATCTTGTTGTGTCTGTACAGGTTGCTTTCCAGGTTCTGTATCCTAGAACCCATGTCTTTTTGTTCATTTGTTTCCTTGGTTTGTTAAATGGCTTCTTAAGAAAGGATACACAGAATATAAATTTCTTGATCCCTTGTGTGTCTTAAAAAGTTTTGTTCTGCCCTCACTTTGTTTATAATTTAGTTCAGTAGGTACAAAATTCTAAGTTGACAGTTTTCTGCTCAGAATTTTGAAGCCATTGTTTGCCTTCAAGCTTTCAGTATTCCTTTTGAGAAGGCTAATGCAATTCTGTTTTGTGTTCCAATATCTAGGCCTGTTTTTCTCTCTGAAAACTTATAGAATCATCTCTTTATTCCTTGTGTTTTGTAATTTCACAGTGATGTGCCTTGGTATGAGTCTTTTTTCTCTTGCATTGATTTGGGAGCTGGGTGCCCTTTTTGTCTCAAGACTTACATCCTTCAGTTCTAGGAAAGTTTTCTTGTATTCTTTAGTAAATGTCTCTCCTCCATTTTCTCAGTGATTTTTATTTTTAGTTTTATTTTGACATTCCTATCTAGTAGGGTCTGCCTCTTGCATTGAATCTGTTGTTTATCTTTCAATTTTATTTCTAATATTTCTGTCTTCTACTTTCAGGGAGTGTTTCTTTACTTTCCCACCTTTCATTGAAATTTTTCTTTACTTCCACTATTATTTTTAATTTCTAAGATTTTCTGTTCTTGTTTCAGGGGTGTACTATATTTAGTTCTCTCTTATTAGAGGATGTTTCTATTTAATTTTTTTTTTTCCTGCCCTCTGTGTTGTCCATTTCTTCTGGGCTTGTTTGCTTCCTCTCTTAATATTGGAGACTTCTCAAAAACTAAAATAAGGCTTACTGGCTGTTCATTTTAAGAATAAGGCAGTAAAAAAACTGGAAGTGCTGCATGAATGGGGCTTCTCAACTGGTAGGCATCACTGTAGAGTGAACAGCCCAGCTTATTTCATGGACGACCCCAGATGTCAGGAGCTGGAAGCATGTCCTCAGAAGTCAATCAAGATGTTCTAAAAATAACCCTCTAATTCTTGTCTTTGGAGCATTTGTTTCCAATTATTGTCATTTAGAATGCAGACTTTAATTCTTCAATATGTAATCCTTGCCTTTCGCTGGACCTAATAACTGAATCTGGAGCTTTTCTGAGCTCATTTCTCCAGAGAATAAATCAAGTCTTTTGCAGAGGGATTAGGAGTTGTTTCAGGAATTCCCAGAACTGGAGTCCATCTCCAGAACTTACTGACCAGTCCTTCTGTTTTAGCCATGAAATCATGTACGTATATACATACTCCGTTCCCCTTCCCAATACGTGGTGCCTCTTAAGTTAAGAGCCTATCCGGGCTGTACAAGATATGCAGACTTCTCATCAGTATCCTTTCAGTGAGAGTGTTCGTTAAGCACTTCAGATATAATAACCAAAGCTCTGCTCATTTACTACTCTCCCTCTTTTCATCTTTCAAAAAACTGCTGAAGTTTTTAAACTTAAAATATGTTCAGAAAAGATACTTTAAATCACTGTAAATAGAAAATTGTTACTTCCCAAAAACAAAAAGTATCTGTTAAAAAATAAAAGTAATATGAGCACAACTATGTTATTAAATTGTAGCAGGTGTTAAAGACTAGCACCAAACAGATACATTCTTGATGTAATCAGGAGATTTTAGAAAGTATTGAAAAGTCTATAACTTTTTTTTGCTTTGTGATTGAATTATTTAAAGCCACATCTGGGTACCACCTAAAATCAACTGTGTGGGTTGTATACTTTCAGAAAGTCTATTCTGCTGTATGTATTTTATTCTGATTATGTAATCAACAGTTAATCCTTAATATAAGTATCAATAGAGGTACGGTATACACTACATTGTTAACAAATAGCCATTTCAGTCTTTAAAAATAATAATGGCAAACACCTGTATAGTAGTGTGAGCTAGGCACCATTCTAAGCACTTTAATACCTATTAACTCACTTCTCACAACAGCATTTACCAGTGATGTTGAGGAGACTAGAGCACAGAGAGGTTAGATCTGAATAAGTGGTGGAATCAAAGATCCAACCCAGGCAGTCTGGTATCAGGCTGAGCCTTTAACCACTAGGCATATTGTCTCTCTAACTACAGAAGACAAATCATCGGCTTGATTTCTACTATTTACCATTGGTGAAAGAGAAATTTGCAGTGAAATTAAGAAGTCAGCAATACTGACGTTCTACCTGAAAAAGATTGCCAAGTCAACCCAGGTCTCTTTACAGATAAAAATCAGATACCTTCCCCCAAACTCCATTTTCATCAATCCTTAGTGTAAGGACTGCCTATATGTTTGTGTGAAAGTTTAGAGCATGCCAGGCCTTGGTGGGGAGTTTTGAACGTGATGCATAATGCACCTAGATTTTTATTATGAGGATTACAAATAATAAATGCAAGGCACATGACATGACAAAAAGTGGCTACTATTACTAATCTCATCTGAAACACCTGTTTCAGCAAGACCAAGGTGGTAGGTGGAACAGACAGACTTGAAGGTGGTACAATTTGGCAAAATAGAAAATGTTTAGTGGTTATTGAGGGTCAGGGCAAACCAGGGGTCATTGCTACATGATGGCTCAGCTATAAAGGGGAGCATGGATATGATGGGGGCTCAAGTCTGAGTCCTAAAGATCAGAGCAAACAGAAGAGATCAGTGGGGATCTGGGGTAATTCAAGCATACTGACTTCAGTCCCCAGCTGCCTCTGATAGGCAGGCTGGCACTCGGAGCGCTGTGGGACTGATCCTGGGGCAAGCGATGCTGGCCCTGCTGGCTCTTTTTGCTTATTTTTAAACCAACTCCTTCCCCTCCAGACTGGTTTATTTTTAAACAAATCCCAGACATAATTTAATCTGAAAATATTTCGGTATTATATATAACTGTATTATCCTGCTACTTTGTTAACTTAGCATATAAATTTACAGATAGGTTATTAAGAAAATCTCCCACAAAATCAAAAGGCAATTTTTGGATATAATCTTTATAAGACATTTATGCTTCTTGTAAGATGTGTAAATACAAAATACCATCCCAGATTTTGTCGTCAAAACAGTATTTAGGTTTTATTGTAATCCTTTTCATTGAGTCACATTTTGAGAAAATTTTATTTAAATTCATTACCTTTAGATCTCTTAAACTCTGCAGACACTACATTTATTTCTTCTTGGGTGAGAGTTTACCTATTTTTATAAGGAGAGAATCAACAGTATTCTATGAAATGGTCAAAGTAACTGGTTTACAAGACAAATTAGGATTCATTCTCTCACCTTCTTGATCAGCAGTGGAAAACTGAGCATCTTTATGAATTGAAATCCTCAAGATTTGTTGGGTTTGTTTCCCATATCTTCATAGAAAGGTATATGGGTCTTTTTTTCCTCTGAGCCTGTTTTCAATGGCCACCACATTTCTGTCAGTTTGTCATACTGTGGTGGCTTGCATGTTGCTGTGATGCTGGAAGCTATGCCATCAGTGCTTGAAATACCAGCAGGAGTCACCCATGGAGGACAGGTTTCAGCAGAGCTTCCAGACTAAGACAGACTAGGAAAAAGGACCTAGTGGTCTACTTCTGAAAAAAATTGGCCAGTGAAAACTTTATAAATAGCAGCAGAACATTGCTGTAGTGCTGGAAGTTGAGCTCCTCAGGTTGGAAGGCATTCAAAATAGGACTGGGGAAAAGCTGCCTCCTCAAAGTAGAGTTAGCCTTAATAATGTGAATAGATTGAAGCTTTCAGGACCTTCATTTGCTGATGTGGCAAGACTCAAAATGAGAAGGAAAGTGCAAAAATCCATTCATAATCAGAATGTGGAATGTATGAAGTATGAATCTAGGGAAATTGGAAATCATCAAAAATGAAATGAAAAGCATAAAAATTGATATCCTAGGCATCAGTGAGCTGAAATGGACTGGTATTGGCCATTTTGAATCAGAAAATCTTATCATCTGTTATGCCAGGAATGAAAAATTGAAGATAAATGACATCATTCATTCAAGAATATTTCACTATTTCAGTATATTATTGAAGTACAACGCTGTCGGTGATAGGATAATATTCATACACCTGCAAGGAAGATCAGTTAATAAGACTATTCAAATTTACACACCAATCATTAATACCAAAGATGAATAAATTGAAGATTTTTCACCAACTTCTGCAATCTGAAATTGATCAAACATGCAATCAAGATGCATTAGTAATTACTGGTGATTGTAATGCGAAAGTTGGAAACGAAGGATCAGTAACTGGAAAATATGGCCTTGGTGATAGAAATGACTCTGGTGATTGCATGATAGAATTTTAAAGACCAACAACTTATTCATTGCAGATACCTTTTTTCACCAACATAAATGGTGACTACACATGCGGACCTCACCAGATGGAATACACAGGAATCAAATCGACTACATCTGTGGAAAGAGATGGTAGAGAAGCTCAATATCATCAGTCAACAAGGCCAGAGGCCCAAATGCAAAGCAGACCATCAATTGCTCATATGCAAGTTGAAGCGAAGACAATTAAAACAAGTTCACGAAAACCAAAATACAACCTTGAGTGTATCCCAAATGAATTGGACACTATCTCAAGAATAGATTTGATTCATTGAATACTAATCACTGAAGACCAAACGAGTTGTGGGATGACATCAAGGAAGAAAGCAAAGGGTCATTAAAAAGACAGGAAAAAAAGAAAAGACCAAAATGGATGTCAGAAGAGACTCTGTAACTTGCTCTTGAATGTAGAGTAGCTAAAGCAAATGGAAGAAATGATAAGTAAGAGAGCTGAACAGATTTCAAAGGGTAACTTGAGATAATGAAATGTGCAAAGACCTGGAGTTAGAAAACCAAAATGGAAGAACATGCTTCTCATTTCTCAAGCTGAAAGAACTGAAGAAAAAAATTCAAGACTCAAGTTACAATTTTGAAGGATTCTATGGGCAAAATATTGAATGATGTAGGAAGTATTAAAAGAAGATGGAAGGAATGCAGAGACGCTGCACCAAAAAGAGGAAACCCTGATGGCATAGTGATTAAGAGTTTGGCTGCTAACCAAAAGGTCGGCACTTCAGATCCACTGGGTGCTCCTTGGAAACCCTAAGGGGCAGTTCTACCTTGTCCTGTAGGGTCGCGATGAGTAGGAATTGACTCGATGGCAGTGGGTTTGGTTTGGGTTTTTTTGGTGCCAGAAAGAATTGGTTGATGTTCAACCATTTCAGGAGATAGCATATGATCAAGAACCCTGGTACTGAAGGAAGAAGTCCAAGTTGCACTGAAGGCATTGGTGAAAAACAAGGCTCCAGGAATTGACAGAATACCAATTGAGATATTTCAACAAACTGATGCAACACTAGAAGTGCTCACTTATCTATGCCAAGAAATTTGGGAGACAGCTACCTGGCCGACCAGCAGGCAGAGATCCATATTTGTGTCTATTCCAAAGAAAGGTGGTCCAACAGAATGTGGAAATTTTCGAACAATATGCCTACCACATGCAGGTAAGATTTTGCTGAAAGTAATTCAGAAATGGTTGCAGCAGTACATTGTTACGGAACTGCCAAAAATTCAAGCTGGATTCAGAAGAGGGCACGGAATGAGTGGTATCATTGCCCATGTCAGATGGATCTTGGCTGAAAGCAAAGAATACCAGAAAGATGTTTATCTGTGTTTTATTGACTAAGCAAAGGCATTCAACTGTGTGGATCATAACAAATTATGAATAACATTGTGAAGAATGGGAATTCCAGAACACTTAATTATGCTCAGGAGGCACCTGTACCTAGACCAAGAGGCAGTCGCTCAGACAGAACAAGGGGATACTGCGTGGTTTAAAACCAGGAAAGATGTGTGTCACAGTTTCTATCTTTTCACCATACTTATTCAGCCTGCATTCTGAGCAAATAATCTGAGAAGCTGGACTATATGAAGAAGAACCAAGGCATCAGGATTGGAGAAAGACTCATTAACAACCTGCAATAGGCAGATAACACAACCTTGCTTGCTGAAAGCAAAGAGGACTTGAAACACTGATAAAGATCAAAGACTACAGCTTCCAATACGGATTACACCTCAACATAAAACAAAAATCCTCCCAACCGGACCAGTAAGCAACATCGTGATAAATGAAGAAAGTGTTGAAGTTGTCGAGGATTTCGTTTTGCTTGGATCCATAATCAACACCCGTGGAAGCTGCAGTCAGGAAATCAAAGGACGCATTGCATTGGGCAGACCTGCTGCAAAAGACCTCTTTAAAGTGTTAGAGAAGGTATTACTGTGAGGATTAAGGTGCACCTGATCCAAGCCATGATATTTTCAGTTGCCTCATATGCGTGCAAAAGCTGGACATTGAATAATGAAGACTGAAGAAGAATTGATGGCTTTGAATTATGGTGTTGGCAAAAAATATTGAATATACCATGGACTGCCAGAAGAATGAACAAGTCTGTCTTGTAAGAAGTACAGCCAGAGTGCTGCTTGCAAGAGAGGATGGGGAGACTTCATCGCATATACTTTGGACATGTTATCAGGAGGGACCAGTCCCTGGAGAACGACATTATGCTTGGTAAGATAGAGGCTCAGCAAAAAAGAAAAAAGACCCTCAGAGATTGACACAGCGGCTGTGACAGTGGGCTCAAGCATAGCAGCAATTGTGGGGATGGCACAGAACTGGACAGTTTTTCGTTCTGTTGTGCGTGGCGTCCCTATGAGTCGAAGCTGACTCGATGGCACCTAACAACAAATTTTCAATTGATAATATTCCTATATTATTCATGATTGTGTTACATGATTTGCATTCTTTGTATACTTTTTAAAAATGTGCTACTATGTATTTTGAAATTTTATACATGTTGATACCTTTTACTATGCTGAAATTTGTTTCCTTTTGACCAAATTTCAAGTACCAAAAAAATACTAAAAAGGACTTTATTAGTTTAGTGGGGTTTTTTTGCAGACACATGTTCAAGGGTAAAATTATACATCTGTGTCCAGAACACATGGCATTAAATATAAAGGAGTGCTTGTTGATAATTTTGGGAGGTTGTCAAGGTAATAGTAATATAATTGCTTTTATTAAATCCCTTTTTTACAGACAAATTGGGATATGTGTGTTTAACAAAAAAATTGAGAGGAGGAGAATGATCCTAAAATTAATATAATGTGTTATCGGAATCATACAACACAGTGGTCCTCAATCTTTTTGGATCAGAACCCCTTTGCATTCTTAAATTACTCAGTACCCCAAAGTGTCTTTGTTTCTGCGGGTTGTATAAAATATATATAGAAAACTTGGCTTCGTACATATATGAAGCTGGAAAAGGGAGTATTTTAATAACCTTCCCAGATGATTGTGGATATTCTTTTGTTACTACAGTAAAACTCTAGAAGTGATCATCTCTTAAAAGTAGCAGTGTGGAATCTGATACCACAACATTGAACTTTTCATACTCAAGTTACATTAAGATCTATTGGTCTCTCTTGCGCTTTGGGTCTTTCACCCATGGGTGACTTCATGAATTGCTTATTTAGAAAATACGGGGTTTTGCATATATTTTCCTTGAGTTTTGCATACCTTCCTGATGTTGACACATTTCGTTATGCAAATTACATATTGTAAATACACTGTCAGAACCAGATACATTAATGTCACCACTGATCTCATCAGAAAAGTCTTGAATAAGTAGAGAATATGTCAGGTTCACAGTGATAAAGATAAGTTCTTGAAAATTTTAAGTTTTGCTGGAAAACCCAAATTTTATCTTTGGCAACAAATCGCCAGTTGTTTTCCTTAAAGTGACAGGATTACTTCATTCATGTTCAAGAACATGTCTGCCAGATGCCCAAGTCTGTTTAAGTTCAGCTTCTACTCCAGTATTGTATGAGTGCTTTTACTTGAGACAACCATCATACTTCAGTGTGCAACAGAATTGCTTTGTGTACTTCCCATTTCTTTACACAGAATATTGAAAAGTCACGTACTCAAGGGCTAGGATTTCATAGTATTGATCATTTTTATAGCATTGAGAATATTCTTAAATGAAACAGCCTTTTTTTCTTTCTGTGAGTGTGTGGTAGTGAAGAAGTACTGTTGGTACTCCTACCTTGACCTGTACTAATGAACTAGCAGTTCTACCTATCATTGCTTTTGTATCATCAGTGAGAACTGATGGTAAACCTTTTTACCAACCTGAAGTAATACATTTTCGCACTGAAAATCAATGGGGTAATACATAAAGTTTTTATGTAGTAATCTTTTTGAGTTATGTATTTTGTTGTGGTAGAGAGATAGAACTGTTGATTGCTACTTTCATCTAAATGTAACAATAGTTACATTCTTACTGGCAACTAGAAGTCTTAAAATTTGGGAGGGTATTTTGTAAGTTTTCCTTGACTTTACAGGAGAAGCCAGAAATTTGACTTCTTAGTGTGGAATTACCAGTCCTTTGGTCTTACAGAGAGAGCCCCGGTGGCACAGTGGTTAAAATGCTCTGCTGCTAACTGGAAAGTTGGTGGTTTGAACCCCCAAGCCAATCTGCGGGAGAGAGATGTGGCAGTCTGCTTCTGTAAAGATTTACAGCCTTGGAAACCCTATGGGACAGTTCTGCGCTGTCCTTTAGGGTCACTGTGAGTCGGAATTGAATTGACAACAGTGAGTTTTGGTTTGGCCTTACAGAGCTGTCCAGAGTAGCTAATGGACCTCCATGAACAACTGCTTCTTTTGCCATGAGACCAGAGGAACTGTATGGTGCCTGACTACCATTAAAGCATTTTGATCAAAGATTTCTATAGAATAATCCTGATCAACGGGAGTGAGGGAGGAATGTAGAGCAGAATTTCAAATTCTCATGGAATCCAGAATTTCATGGTGGCTAGGTGAACCCCTTAAACTATTGCTCTGAGATAAATCTTTAAACCTTAAACCAAAAATATCCACTTAAGTCTTCTTAAAACGAAGCAATAGTTTTGCTTAACTAGTAAAAAATGTCTGCCTTCAGCATTGTGCTTTCTTTAAAAAGAAAAAAGAAAAACCCGTTGCCGTCAAGTTGACTCCGACTCATAGCAACCCTATAAGACAGAGTGGAACTGCCCCATAGGGTTTCCAAGGAGCACCTGGTAGTTTTGAACTGCTAACCTTTTGGTTAGCAGCTATAGCACTTAACCACTACACAGCCGGTGTTTCCGTGTGCTCTTCTAAGAAGTAACTATTTGGGATCAAATTGATAACAGAAACTCAAAAGATGAGATAGGAGACTTAGGAGGTGGTGAGTTTCTGTTAATGGGGAAGGAACAATTTGGAAAAGGAAGGTGAGAATGGTTGCACAACTTGAAGAATGTAATCAGTGTCACTGAATTGTGCATGTAGAAAGTGTTGAATTGGTATATGTTCGGCTGTATATATTCTCAACAACAGCAAAAAAAAAAAAGAGTAGCCAGTGGTCGGAGAACTCATAGTTGTGTTTTCAAAACCTACTACAAATCTATAGTCATCAAAACAGTGTGATACTGGCACAAGGATAGACTTAACAGATCAACGGAATAGAACTGTGAGTTCAGAAATAAACCCCCACAGTTACGGTCAATTGATTTTCAACAAGGGCACCAAGACATTTCAGTGGGGAAAAAATAGTCTCTTCAACAAGCGGTGCTGGGACAACTGGATATTCACATGCAAAAAAGTGAAGTTGAGCCCCTGCCTCACCCCATGTGCAAAAATTGACTCAAAATGAATCATAGATCTAAGTGTAACAACAGCTAAAGCTATAAAACTTTTGTAGAAGAAAACATAAGAATAAATCTTTGTGACCTTGGGTTGGGCAAAGCCTTCTTAGATATGTCACTAAAAGCACAAAAAAGTAGATAAATTGGGCTTAATCAAAATTGAAAACACTTGTGCTTCAACGAACACCATCAAGAAAGTGAAAAGACAGCCTCACAGAATGGGAGAAAATATTTGTAAATCATATCTGATAAAGGGCTTGTATCTGAAGTATATCTAGAATATAAAAAATCTTACAACTCAAAAAGACAATAGTGCAATTGAAAGTGGGCAAAGGATCTGAGTAGATATTTCTCCAAAAACAATATATAAATGATCAGTAAGCACATGAAAAGATGCTCAACCTCATTAGTGATCAAGGAAATGCAAATCAAAACCACAATGAGATACTACTTCACACCCACTGTTGTTAGCTGCCATCTCAAGGTGACCCCGTGTACGATGTAATGAAATGCCGCAGAACGCTGCCTGGTGCTCTGCCATCCACATGATAGGTTAGGGATCAGATAGTTGTGATCCATAGGGTATTCACTGGATGATTTTTGGAAGTAGATTACCAGGCCTTTCTTCCTAGTCCATCTTAATTTGGAAGCTCCAATGAAACCTCTTCATCATAGCACCACACAAGCCTCCAGTGACAGACAGATTGTGGCTACACATGAAGTGCATTGGACTGGAATTGAACCTGGGTCTCCCACATGAAAGGTGGAAATTCTAGCACTGAACCACCAGGATGTCTGTAATCAAAAAATGGATAGTAAGAAGTGTTGGCAAGGATGTGGAGAAATCGGACTCCTCATATATTGCTGTTGGGAATGTAAAGTAGTACATTTTGGAAAACCATCTAGCGGTTCCTCAGAAGGTTAAGCATAGTTATGTATGACCCAGCAATTCCACCAAAACATACCTTCACATAAAAACTTTTACATGAATGTTCATATTCATAATAGCTAAAAAGTGGAAACAACCCAAATGTCTATCAACTGATGAATGGATAAATAAAATGTATATACAATGGAATATTATTCAGCAGTAAAAAGAATGAAGTACTGATACATACTTCAGCATAGATGAACCTTGAAAACATTATTCTGAGTGAAAAAAACCAAACACAAAAGGCCACATATTGTATGATTACATTTTTTTCAAGTGTCCAGGATAGGCAAATCCATAGAGACAGTAGATTAGTGGTAGTCTAGGGCTGCGGGAAAGTGGAGAGAGATGAGAGATGACTGCACATGGGCACAGGGTTTCTTTTTGGGGTGATAAAAATGCTCTAAAATTGGATTGTGTTGATGGTTGCATAATTCTGAATATGCTAAAAAACCACTGAATTATATACTTTAAGTGGGTGAGTTGTATGGTATGTGAACCATATCTCAATAAAGCTGTTTTTAAAAATAGTAACTAAGGGCTATGAAGTTGCAAAGCTAATGTATACTCTAAACTTAGAATTATTAGGGAAAAATTACTACAAAATTTGAATACTGAGGTCTGTATTCCTGTTTTGCTAGTGGGAAAAGAAAGTGACCAGATTACCTTTTCCTTATTTTTCAGAAAGGAGAAGATGAGTATGCCAATGTTGATGCCATTGTTGTATCAGTGGGTGTTGATGAAGAAATTGTTTATGCCAAATCAACTGCCTTACAGGTGAGAGATTTATAGCAATTTTTAGCCCTGGGGGGTCATTGAACTACCTATTGTACTGGTCAATACAGTAGCCACTAGTCACATTAAAAATTCATCAGTCCCACTAGTTGTGTTTCAGGTTCTCAGTGAACACACGTAACTAATGACTACGGTATTAAATCAAGCAGATAATGGAACATTTCCATCATCACAGAAAATTCAGATGGACAGCACTGATTTGGAACATAAGGAAAAAGAAGGAAAGCGTGTCAGTTAGGATGGATTTAACTGCATATACCAGAAAATACTAAATAACAGTGGCTTAAACAAAATATTTATTTTTCTTGTATGTATTCTTCAGAGATCCAGGCCTCATTCAGGTCTACTCTGCCATCCATAGACTATAGCCCTCATGTTCTTAGTACAGAACAGTTGCTAGAGCTCCAGCTATCCCATCTGTATTCCGTGCAAAAAGATGGAAAAAGGGATGACAATGGAAGACCACCTTTTAAGATTTGTTTGAGGGCCCACACAAATCTTCCAATTTTATTGCCAAAATTTAGTCTCATAGCCATACTTAGCCGCAAGGAAGGATGGGAAATAGTGTTTTTGCTGAGCAGTGTGCAAGCTAAAAATCACGAGTTTATTTTGAGAGAGGAGGGAATAATTGGTAGGTAACTATCAGTCTTTGGAGAAGTAGAACGCACAGTTCTCTGAGGTATTACTGTAGCTCTTATTTTATGTATTTCTGTGTTATTAACCAATGATATAGTTCACATTGATATAAACACAAATTATCCAAGTGATTTAATGGTTTTTATTATTAAATATTCATATTTATTATTAAATATTATTAAATATTCATATTCAATATGAATAACATATTGAACCCGCATGTACCCATCATCCAGTTCCAATAAATTATCAACTCCTGGTCAATCTCATTTCATTAAATTCACATCCAGGTATCCCCACCCCAGATTATTTTAAAGCAAATCTCAGTTATCATATTTTATCTACAGATATTTCAGTATGAATCTGTTACATTTTTTATCTGTTAAATACTGTTGTTACTGTTGTCTCTTCCCATAGACATGGCTCTTTGGTTATGAACTAACTGATACTATCATGGTCTTCTGTGATGACAAAATCATCTTTATGGCCAGCAAGAAAAAAGTGGAGTTCTTAAAACAGATTGCCAACACTAAGGGCAATGAGAATGCTAACGGAGCCCCTGCCATCACACTGCTGATACGAGAAAAGGTCAGGAGAAACAAAGAATATGACATAAATGTGAAAAAATGTTTAAAAGTGAGAAACAGAAATGCTGTATAGGAATTTCAAAAGAACGCAAGGGGAAGGTTTTAGTAGGCTGTGGTTGTAATTACAAAGTTCTGTCACATTGTTGGGAAGAGGAGAGTTCAATAACTCTTATCAGTTCTGTGGCAAAACGAAGGGACTCTGGAATTCTAGTGAACACTAACTTTATCTGTCCATTCTCAAGGACACTGACAGTTTGTTTCTTTTTCATCGGAGTGCCTTAATTAGAGCAAATAGCCTTAAATATCCTTAAGAAAACTTAGTCAGGACTATGGGACATAAAATTATACTCGTGAAGATTGTGCTTCTTAGCTCAAGTAGATACATGAGACTAACTGGGCAGCTCCTGTCCAGAGGTGAGATAAGAAGGCAGAGAGGGTCAGGAGCTGGTTGAATGGACACAGGAAATCAGGTGGAAAGGAGAAGTGTGCTGTCACAGTATAGAGAGAGCAATTAGGGTCGCATAACAACGTACGTATAAATTTTTGTATGAGAGACTAACTTGAATTATAAACTTCCACTTAAAGTACAACAATAAAATAAAATTAAGAAAAAGAAACAGTCATATTTCAGTTTTAGTTTTTATCAAATGTGATCTCTTTTGTCATACTGCCTACCTGACCTAAGGATTTTCTCTCAGAATATTGTTCACTTAGTGTATGAGTTTCTTAACTGTTCCTGAAGAAAAGAATAATCTTGTTACTATCTGTAACACTTTCACTTAAGTATATAAAAATGAACAAACAAATTTGTGTAACTTTTGGTGTGTTACTATCTGCCCTAGAAAAGTGGGTGGAGGGTGGGAGGAGTTATTCTTTCTACAGTTCATAATATTCCTCTCTCTGCCTATTACTAGTAGATCATAGCTGTTTAAGTCTAAAACTAATTCACAAGCCCCTTTTCTTTCTTTTGGCACTTAACAGAATGAGAGTAATAAGAGCAGCTTTGACAAAATGATTGAAGCCATTAAGGAAAGCAAGAATGGCAAGAAGATTGGAGTGTTCAGCAAAGACAAATTCCCTGGAGAGTTCATGAAGAGCTGGAATGACTGTCTCAACAAAGAGGGCTTTGACAAAGTAAGAAAACTGGAAACAAGCAAATTGGGAGTTTAGAAGACAAAAGTGTGACGGGGTTCCATAACAGAAAGTGTAGGGAATTTGTTTTGAGAAAACCATTGTGTTCATTTCCATTTCCTTTTTTTTATTCTCTTTGGCTGAGCAGTAAAATCTTCTAGTCCAAAAGAAATTTTTTTTTTTCCTTTTTCCCTGCCCTTCTGCCTGTCTTCCTTCTTCAGCCTTTAGAAAAACCTCAGAGAGGAAGATTTACATTTTACATGGTGCATTAGCTTATGGCTTTTTAGACCACACACGAAGCAATACCAAAGAGCTATTTCATTGTTTGTTCAATCCAAGAAGAGAATATTTAGATATTCCACAGACCACTGATGAGTAGTTTGCTGAATAACCAAATATTATTATAATATTCAAATTGGAAGAAATGGATTTCTTCAGTAATTCTATGTTTGCATGTTAGAAGTTCTTGTCACTTTAATTGCAGATAGATATCAGTGCAGTTGTGGCATATACCATCGCTGTAAAGGAGGATGGAGAGCTCAACCTAATGAAAAAGGCAGCCAGCATCACTTCTGAGGTCTTCAACAAATTCTTCAAGGAAAGAGTTATGGAAATAGTTGATGCAGATGAGGTAAAATGGGAGGGGAGAGTCTTTTTACTGTTTTAATGGAGCAGAAATAAGTCCCTACCACATGATTTTTTTTGGTGCTTTTTCAGCTTTCTTTGAAATTAAGCCTTTGATACCTAAGTTGGTGATGTGTAATTGTGCCGTATCTCTTTCGAAATAACTAAACCTATACTATGGTTTTTGAGGTTACCTAGTATTTGACTTGAGGAATCTTTGAATGCTTGTAAATTCCTCTACTGTTCTCTAAAGTTGCTTCACATGTATACCAAATATTACCCGACACATGAGCCATGCTATAAGGCTTTTATATAATCCTTAATGGTGTCAGAATAGACGTTGCCTTCAAATGATAATGCCCCAAAACTCAACACCCCTCTTTAGCACCTCTAGTAAGTGTTATTTTATTTCTTGGTACTCTTACAGAAAGTTAGACACAGCAAACTGGCTGAGTCTGTGGAAAAGGCCATTGAAGAGAAGAAATACCTAGCAGGGGCAGATCCCTCTACTGTGGAAATGTGTTATCCTCCTATCATCCAGAGTGGTGGCAACTATAATCTCAAGTTCAGTGTGGTGAGGTAAGTATGAGAACGTCAAATCTAACCACAACCAGAGCATTTCTGTCTTTAGAATTTATTTTGTCTTTGACTCAGTCTAGTGATTTTGTTTTTCTTATTATAAAAGTAATTCATGATCCTTATAGAGAATTTAAAAAAGCAGGAGAGAGAATAACCAGTTGTCTGCCTTTTACGTTTTCTTGTCTGTTTTTTTCTGTACGTATTTCTATTTTGTTTCACGTAGTTACTAGTTCCTTTAACATTTCAATGTATTTTTCCAAATTATTACAAAGGCTGGAAAAATGGAAGACATGCTGAAAAAAACCATTAAAATGATATTAGATGTACCATAATATAATTCCCCTTCTAATTTTTAAAATACTGTAAAGAATGCTGGTCATTCTGATGGGATTAATTATAACCCACAATTGATAGTGGGCTGATGAATGAGTGACTCCTTGCTGCCATGCGATTAGACTATAAAAAATACAGTTTCAGTGTATCCTTTGCCTGTTTAGAATACAATAATTCAGCTTTTCACTGGATTTTTATCTTAAAAGTTCTGGTACCCAGTTCTTACTCTAGAGTTTTAATAAACTGCAGTTTACTTACTTAAAAAAAAAAAAATTTTTTTTTTTTTGTTCGTTATCCCACATCAGCTTTGGGATATAGCAGGGAAAGGTATCATAGATGTCGTGTGCCAATGATGCTAAGGACTTCACTAGTTTCGGTAGTGACATGTTTTCCTCCTTTGGGTCTCTAGTGACAAGAATCACATGCATTTTGGAGCCATCACTTGTGCCATGGGTATCCGCTTCAAATCTTACTGCTCCAACCTTGTTCGTACCTTGATGGTTGACCCTTCTCAGGAAGTTCAAGAGAATTACAACTTTTTGCTCCAGCTTCAAGAGGAGCTGCTAAAGGAATTAAGACATGGTGAGATGCCTTAGAAAAGAAGGTTTGGAGATAATCTAGCAAAAATGTCATTAGTGTTTATGTGAGTTTATATCCTTGAGGCTGTCCTGCTATAGATATAATTAGATTTTACTAACCTCGAATCATCCTAACATTTAGTTCTTAATTTACTTTTTTTTCAGGCATGAGTGGTCATGGTGATTTTACTGGTGCTTACAAAAACCTCTCTTTTGTATTAGGCCTCTGTGTCCAAATTTTTATGAAATACATTGTATTACTGTTCTTTTAGAAAGTTTTGAGAATTAGTATCTTTACCAGCAGGATATATAATATTAATCCTATAGTTAATGAATACCAAGGATACCAAGACTCTTAGTATGAAAACTGGACTGGTAGGAACTTTGCTAAGCAAGCAAGTAGATACCTTAAAAGAAAGCAGAGTGCTTAACTTCTCTTTTACCTTAAGATTCTGCACACCTAAATTGACTAAATGAAACTTTTTGTTTGCCCCCTTTAAACTACTTTGTAAGCCCACCCATGTTGCCCAGAGCTTCCAGACACCATTCCTCCGTGATAATCACCAAGTCAGTCGTGAGAAGTTCTGTTGGAAATCATGATACAGACTCCTCTGGGGTCACCATATCTAGACAACTCTGGCTTGAAATAGCCATTCATAGCCTAGGTCTTGAAAAACTAAGGCCAGAGTCCTTCTTAACGGTTAACACTTAACAGTTAACGTTTAAAAGTCCTGTTTTCCAAAATGTATAATAAGTTTAATGTTATACTATTTACCTAACTCTTAAAAAATTATTTTGCTTCACTGAGACCAACTGGTATACCACAATCCCCTTGGGTCAGTGATTCTCAAGTAGTATAATTAAGAATGATTGGGTGATGTATTTTTTAAAATGCAAATTTCTGGGCCCTGCCATCCCTGAGACTACATTCCTTAGATCACACTTTGTTTCTCAAGTATGCTTTAGTGGGAAAAAATTTAATTTAAAAAAATGTTGGGTGAGATTGTTAACCATTGTCATAGGGCAACATTTGTAGTAACTGTTAAATGGGAGACTATTTTGTCCTGTAAGCCTTCATCTTAAGTGAGAAT
>NW_004444209.1:702478-722500 GCF_000243295.1 Trichechus manatus latirostris
TAAAATAAAATAAAAAGTTGTGTTTTTTTTTTTTCCCTGAAAGATACTTTAGTGTCCCGTTTCTGTCTTGTTATTAGGTGTGAAGATATGTGACGTGTATAATGCTGTCATGGATTTGGTTAAAAAGCAGAAACCAGAGCTGCTGAACAAAATTACCAAAAACCTGGGGTAAGATGCTCTGATGTGCATTGTCACACTGAGTCAATTTCCATGACCGGCAGCGCGCAGGAGACATACTCTTAAATCAGTTGATTCAGTCAACCAACATTTATGGGGTATCAAACTTACTGTGTGCCAAACACAGAGAAACTGAGAAAGACTTGGGTAGTGTAATGCTTAAACACTCTATTACTAACCAAAAGGTTGGCGGTTTGAACTTACCCAGAGGGCCTCATAAGAAAGGCCTAATGATCTGCTTCTGAAAGGTCACAGCCTTGAAACCCTGTGGAGCAGTTCTACTCTGTACACAGTAGGGTCTCCATGAGTCGGAATCAACTCAATGGCAGTGAGTTTGGTTTTTTTTAACAGTGCCTGCTAAGTTGTTCAGAGGAAAACTCCTAACTTGATTTCATGATAGATTAAAATTTAAGTGTGGGTAAGTAAGCTAAAACAAAGAGGGCTTGATAAAATAAATGTTAGGAAAGGTACTGAATTAGGAAATTATTTTTCAACTTAGGATTATACAACATATTAAGAGCCCAAAGACTGTCCTTGAGCCCTATTTCTTACCCAACTAATCAATCAGCAAGGTAAATCACTTAAATATGTTTTTGCCTGCCTCATCTCGAAAATTGACATAGAATACATTATACTTGACCCATGTTAGAGATTTTTTTGCCTATTGCTGAAGTTTCTTTTTATTCCTTTTCAGGTTTGGGATGGGAATTGAATTCCGTGAAGGCTCTCTAGTAATCAATAGTAAAAATCAGTACAAATTGAAGAAAGGTGAGTGCGTCCATAGAACGGGAATTTTTTTTTTTAAATAATTTCCTTTAGCTTCATCTCCTTTTTGATGTCAAATCTTACATCTTACCCATCCTTTCACAGCCATAGGCTGATCCATGTTTTGCTGTTTTAGGGATGGTTTTCAGCATCAATTTGGGATTCTCAGACCTGACTAATAAGGATGGGAAGAAACCAGAAGAGAAAACCTATGCCCTATTCATTGGTGACACAGTACTTGTGGATGAAGTATGTATTGACTCTTAAACCTATGAGTGTTCATGAACTGACTTTTGAGGCACATTTTGGACTCTGATTTTTTTCTTGTCTTTGTTAAATGCTACTCAAGGGTAGAGATCCATGTAACAGATGGACCTAATAGAGATTGTTAGTCCAGGTACAGGGAAGATTTGAACCAAGCTGAATATCATGTTGTGGCTTGAACCTTGATAATGATTTTAATAATGGAACTGATTTCTTTTTTTATAACAGCTTTATTGAAACATAATTCACATATCATGCAGTTCACCGGTTTAAATTGTACAGTTCATTTTTAGTATGTTCACAGAGTTGTGCGACATCACCGCAGTCTTAATTTTAGAACGTTTTCATCACTCCGGAAAGAAACCTCATACCCATTAGCAGTCATTGCCCATTTTTCCTCAAATCCCCCAGCCCTAGACAGCCACTAACCTACTTTCTGTCTCTAGATTTGCCTATTCTGGATGTTTCGTATAAATGAAATCATACAATATGTGGTTTTTGTGATTGGCTTCTTTCACTTAGCAGGAACTATTTTTAATAATAACAGTAGTAATCACAGACATTTCAGTGTTTTTGTTATAATCTAAGCACTTTGATGAATTATTTCATTGAATCCTTACTACAGCCCTATGAAATAGATATTCTTATTATCCCCAGTCTACAGATAAAGAAGCTGAGGAACAGAGAGGTTTAAGTAACTTGCAGATCTCACATAGATGGAAAATGAGCTAGGATTCAAATCAAGCCTGCATTCTTAACCATTACCCCAATGTTGAGTACCAAATTATTGTTTCTAATGAGAGGTTAAAACCAAACTTGTTGCCGTTGAGTCGATTCCAACTCATAGCGATCCAAAGAACAGAGTAGAAATGCCCCACAGGGTTTCCAAGGAGCGGCTGGTGGATTCAAACTGCTGACCTTTTGGTTAGCAGCTGAGCTCTTACCTACTACACCACCAGGGCTCCAATGAGAGGTCGGGAGGATAAAAATTGTGTTTATTTATTGCGAAAGATTTTAGTGTCCAGAAGGTTGAAAGCAGTGTCCAGCTATATACTAGGTTAGAAGGTGTTAAAGTGCTTTCATTCAAAAGTTCTTACAGTTGTATGACTTCTCCCTTTATTCTAGGATGGCCCAGCCACTGTTCTCACTTCTGTGAAGAAAAAAGTGAAGAATGTGGGAATTTTTCTAAAGGTGAGAGAGCCTAGGAAGAAGACAAATTAATGATGTGGGAAGCTAGGTGCATTGAAGAGGTTAAATAATGTTGGCTAAAAAATTAAAACTTGATTTTCTGATTACAACCTTTTCCTATAGAATGAAGATGAGGAAGAGGAGGAGGAGGAGAAAGATGAGGCTGAGGACCTTCTGGGAAGAGGTTCTCGGGCAGCATTACTTACAGAAAGAACACGTGTAAGTTCACTGTTATATATTACTTTGATCTCATATCTGTCATACAGTTCACATGTTCTGATAACTTTGGTTTTCGCTTCACTAGAATGAGATGACTGCTGAAGAGAAGCGAAGAGCACATCAAAAAGAATTGGCTGCTCAACTCAATGAGGAAGCAAAGAGGCGACTGACTGAACAGAAGGGAGAGCAGCAGATCCAGAAGTAAGTTTGTTTGCACTGAGCAATGAAATTACCTTTGGTTTATGGGTGATTGCTGATGTTTCTCAGTGTTTTTTTTTTTTTTTATTCTTATTCCCGCTCCAGAGCTCGGAAATCTAATGTATCCTATAAAAACCCGTCTCTGATGCCTAAGGAACCACATATTCGGGAAATGAAGATCTATATTGATAAGAAATACGAGACTGTAATAATGCCTGTGTTTGGCATTGCAACACCTTTTCACATTGCTACAATCAAGGTAACTCACATTCATTGAATCAGGTCTTTCAAACTATTTCATAAACTATTAATTGTGCTTCCCCACAGATAATCGTTATGCCTGCACCATCTCTCCAGGACTTCTAACCCGTTCTGCCCAGTTCAGTCATGGCTGAGGAAGCAGCAGCAGAACAGACCCAAATTTTTTCAGTTACGGTGAACTAGAAAGAACCACAACAGGAAAAATTCTGGGTCAAAGCCCTGCTAGAAGCTTAATCTCCCTCTTAGAGAACAAGGGCAGCGTGTGCATTACGTAGCAACCAAATCTCTTGCCCTAGAATTTTGAGGAGTCTGAAGCAGTGCTGCTCCACTCAAAAGATAGCGGTGCCCCACTCAAATATGGCAGCCAACTGGGCAACTTTGAATGTCTTTGCTCTCCTATAGTCTTGCCAATAATCCAGTCTCACACATCAGGCTTCTGAAAGGACTTGCTACACTTCTTCCGAGTCTCCCATTCCAGGGCTTCAACTTGTAATTTTTACCATTCTGGGTACCGTGTGGAATCTGCCAAATTATAAAATTTCAGGTGTGTTCCTGTTTTGCTTCATAGGCCATGACTGAACCAGTTTAAATAGGTTCGATGCCTTGCGTCTCTCCCACTTTCTGCCCCTTCGAGTTCTACCCGTCTCATTTTACTGTTTTCTCCCTCTCTCCGTTAATCTACCATTCTTTCCTCTTCTAGGTCTCACTTCCTAGAAAGCTAAATAGTCTATAAACGTAATTTGCTTGTCTTTCCTTGAACTTTAGGCATTATTTAACCTGTAGCTATATACTTAGCACAAGGTACTTTGAGAATTCAGTGATTCTTTTGGGAAACAGTCATAGAAAACAATGAGTTAAAATGTAGTTTGTTGGATTTACCTTAAGTTTTTACACACTAGACTCTTAAGAGCAGTTGACTCCTAACAGTAGCAAAAAGATGGAAACAGCATAAGTGCCCATCAACAAATGAATGGATAAACTAGGGTACATACACACAATGGAATACTATGTAACTATAAACAAAAATGATGAATCTGCAAAACATCTAACAACATGGGTGTTAGGCTGACTAAGTCAATCACAAACGGACAAATGTATGCTATTATAAAACCACGAAAACGTTTCCACACAGAAAGAAACAATCTTTGATGGTTATCGGGGTTGGGAGGGCAAGGGGACACTAACTGGATAGTAGATAAGTGGTCTTTGGTGAAGGCTAAGACAGTACACAATTTAGGGGAAGTCAGCACATTTTGACCAGGGCAAAGTCATAGAAGTTTCACAGACACATCCAGATGCCCTGAGGGACCGAGTTACTGGGCTGAGGGCTGGGGACCATGGTCTCGGGGAACATCTAGCTCAATTGTCATAACATAGTATATAAAGAAAATGTTCTACATCCAGCTGGTGAGTAGCATCTGGGATCTTAAATATACATCTACTGTTCCCATCCCCACTGGAACAAAGGAGAATGAAGAAAACCAAAGACACATAGGAAAGATCAGAGGACTAATGGACCACAACTGCCACAACCTCCACCAGACTAAGCCCAGAACAACTAGATGGTGCCCAGTTAAACCACCACTGACTACTCTGGCAGGGATCACAATACAGAGGTTCCTAGACAGAGTGGGAGAAAAGTGTAGAAAAAAATTCAAGTTCACCCACAGAAAAAAGACCAGCCTTGCTGATCTGACAGAGATGGAAGAAACCCTGAGAGCATAGCCCCCCAGACACCCTTTTAACTCAGTTTTGAAGTCACTCCTGAAGTTCACCCTTCAGCCAAAGATTAGACAGGTCTATAGGGCCAACAATAACACATTGTTGGGCCTGCTTCATAGTTCAAAGAACATACTTCATAGTTCAATCATGTATACGAGACTAATGGTCACACCAGCCCAGAAGCACAGAAGAGAGGGCAAGAAGGGTCGGGAAAACTGGACGAGTGGAAACGGAACCTAGGGTAGAGAAGGGGAGAGTGTTGACACGTCAGGGTTGGCAACCATTGTCACAGAACAATTTGTGTTATTAACTGTTTAATGAGAAACTAATTTGCTCTGTAAAGTTTAACCTAAAGCACAATAAATTAAAAAAAATTAACTGCTAACTTTTAACACCACTGTAACGACTAAACTTTATTTAGGGAAGAAACTTGTTTGCCAAAGCGTTTTTTAATGCTTTTTTCTTTCTTTGAACAGAATATAAGTATGTCCGTGGAAGGAGACTATACTTACTTGCGAATCAACTTCTATTGTCCAGGCAGTGCTCTGGGCAGGAATGAGGGCAACATCTTTCCTAACCCAGAAGCCACTTTTGTCAAGGAAATGTGAGTCCCCAGGAAAACACCCATTCCCAAATCCTCGCTGGCTGTAGTGGCACCCTCAGAAGCATTTTGTTCTCCGTGTTGTATCCTCCCCTATCTAGTGAATAGGCAAAGCTTCCCTCAGTGGCACTTTTTTAGGATCACCTTGTTGACTTTGAACTATTTTGAGTGATGGAACCTAATTTTGAAACCTCATGAAAATATTTTGTACATACTACACGTATTTTGTCATAGAATTCTCAAATAAGAAAATGTTTGCTACGTTGGATTCTGTTTCCTTCATGGTGTCAAATGGGATTATTTGGGGATGTTAGCCAGATTTTAATGGATTAGCCATTTAAAATAGTCTCCATTTAAGAATGGTATCCATTTAGTGATACGTTTTTCTCTTAAAAGATAGTAAGCTAGTTCTAAAATACAGGAACAGGTACTAGTTACTTGGCCTGGTAAAGAAACTTCTGTAACTGTCTCCTCTTTTTTATAGTACGTACCGAGCTTCAAATATGAAGGCACCCGGAGAACAGACAGTGCCAGCCTTGAACCTTCAGAATGCTTTCCGAATTATAAAAGAAGTACAGAAACGTTATAAGACTCGGGAAGCAGAGGAGAAGGAGAAAGAGGTGAGCCTGAACATAGACAGAGCACCTCTGTGCTAAAGGACATGTGTATGGTTTTAGGGGGACATGTGAGGCTACATGAGGGGTCACGTTAATGGTCTCTTTCCTCAGGGCATTGTGAAACAAGACTCACTGGTGATCAATCTCAACCGGAGTAATCCCAAACTGAAAGATTTGTACATTCGCCCAAACATTGCCCAGAAGAGGATGCAAGGCTCACTGGAAGCCCATGTCAATGGTATGGATGATCTCTCATGTGCCTGAGCTTCCTCATGGCCACATTTGCAGGAATAACAGATCAGATAACATAGCGTGGGCAGGAGAATGCTGTGAGGACCCTCCTTACTTTGCTTTGTGGCTGGAAGGAAAGGAAGCTCTGTGCAGGTGCTGCCTTTTCCTCTGACCCTGCAGCAGGGAAAAATGCAGTGCCCTTTGCCTGACCTAATGATGCTGCTTGACACTTAGCCCCATTTCTTTTTTTCCAGGGTTTCGCTTCACATCTGTTCGAGGGGACAAAGTGGATATTCTGTACAATAACATCAAGCATGCATTGTTCCAGCCCTGTGATGGAGAAATGATTATTGTCTTGCACTTTCACCTTAAGGTATACCTTTCTGCTGAGTAGCCGTCTGATCTTGGACACAAACTTAATTTCATTAGCCTCTTTCCTATAAAACAGTGATGGAAAAGATTATCTGTCATATAATAAGGATTGAATAAGTAATATTTACAAAGTCCACTGTGCCTAGCATGTAGGTGGTGCTTATAAGCAGGTCTGGGTTAAGGCATGTAGGGCCCTAAACACTGATAATCTGTGGTACCCCCTCCTCTGCTTACTCATGCATTCCAGTAGGATATAAGTTACATACACGTGTGTGTGTGTTAGCTATCCATGTTGTAACTTCTTTTTAAGTGCAACTATAATAAGAGCAATTGAATGCAGAAGTGGGATGCCATTTAGCAGAATGAGATAAACTGGATTATAAAATTTTTAGTGGATGCAGGGTACTAATATTTTTACTATATACCACATTGTCTACAAAAAGAATATTCCATATGTTTTATAACAAAGATGAGTCAGTGAACTTAGTTGTTTCAGTAATCAATATAAAATTCTGTTGATCACCACAGCAAAAAATTTGACTTTCACCAGTTTTGCTTTAAACAGCTCATACTTGAATTTTGATGCTTGTTTTGTAATAAATGCTGTAATTATAAATGAACAAATGAAAAGATGTCATAACAGAAAATTTAATGTGTCCTGTCAGCTTGGCATCTATGGGTCTTTGCTTTGGACAACTGGTGCCCCTATTTTGTTGATGCCCTACGCATGTGCTTACCTTGCTTATTGGGTAATCCATCCCTGTTTATGTTTGTTCCTTTGGTGTGATATATACTGAGCATCAGAACATACAAACTCTTCTCCAGATTCCTGTTTCTGAGATAGAAAATTGTTGCTTGAGACAAAATTTGTTACCAGCGTAATACCCAAAGTCTATTCTAAGAAATAGGAGTACTTCTTAAAACTTACTCTTTCACAATACTAAAAATCATTATTTATAATGACACCAGTGATGGTTTAACTGTTTTTACCTGCATGCTGTGGGGGCCCAAATTTGGATCACAGAGAATTCCAACATAGGTACTTTTGTACTTTTGTGTTTGGTTTCTTGGTTCTTGCATCTTTATTATGTATCCTAAGTCTTCTGACTTCTTTCTTCTTCTTTCTGCATTATGCCCTCAGAACGCCATCATGTTTGGAAAGAAGCGGCACACGGATGTGCAGTTCTACACAGAAGTGGGAGAGATCACCACAGACCTGGGAAAACATCAGCATATGCATGACCGCGATGACCTCTATGCTGAGCAGGCCAGTGAAATTCAGTATTTGTATTTGCAGGGTAATGAGGTAGGATAAGGTCTAAATCTGAGGTCAGGAATTGTTATATTTTATACACAAGCCCTGCACCTATCTGAGCAGAACAACTCAAGTATCTGCTGAGGTGGCATAGTGCTGTGGCTTATGGATTAGACTTAGGTTGCTGGCTCAGCTCTCCAGTTAATGCGGTGGTGGCCTTTGATACGTTGTATGTTAGTGTCATGGTTATAAGAATTAAAGACTACAAAAGCACTTCCGACTTTTTTAGGGGAGATACTATTAACAAGTGAAGAGGTGGCAAATAGTTAAATTTTTTTTTTTATCTTCAACAGATGGAACGAGAAATGAGGCACAAACTGAAAACAGCCTTTAAAAATTTCATTGAGAAAGTAGAGGCTCTAACTAAGGAGGAACTGGAATTTGAAGTGCCTTTCAGGGACTTGGGGTAATGTATCTTTTTGACTTGAAGTTTCATCAATCTACCTTTTAGAAAAATTGGTTATTCTTCCTTTGTTAATTTAGTATCACGTATCGTACCATTTTTCCTTTGAGATGTTCACTCCTTGAAAATTTGTAAGGATTGAGTGAGTGGCTGAAACCTAGAGGCTTCCTCTGGAAATGAGTGTGCTGAAGGCATATTTGGTGTGGGGAAAGGAACGGATTTTTATCTCTTGGGGCAGTGGCACTTTCTCTTGTGATGAGCCCAGCCTCATGTGAGTTTCTAATCTTACTCTCTTTCAGATTTAATGGTGCTCCCTACAGGAGTACCTGCCTCCTTCAGCCCACTAGTAGTGCGCTGGTAAATGCTACAGAATGGGTGAGTATTTCTTTTATTCTTTTAATTAGAAAATTGTTAGAGAATAGAAAGCAGGAGGGTGGGTGTTTTGAAAATAAGATCTTAATTATTTTTTCTGATTTTCATTTTTGATATTTATCTTAAAATTAAGACTCATGGAACAAATGATTCCTAAAGTAGTCTCTCTAAATAGTTTTTCTTTTAATAATTTCATTTCATAAGTGCCTTGAATTTATTCTCCTTGAGGGAAGAATTTGGCTTTTTGCACGTCCTTTTACTGTTTTTCTTTTTAGTATATTGCACTGGCTGCAGTCTTTACCAAAAGAAAAAAAAAACAGTTCAGTTGTCCTGTGTGTAGTGATTTTTTTTCCTGAAAGTACTTGGAAATAATAATGCTTTAGGGGAAATGTTTATAAGATAATGATCCAGTTCCTCCCTGACAGCCACCTTTTGTGGTGACATTGGATGAAGTGGAGCTGATCCACTTTGAAAGGGTCCAGTTTCACCTGAAGAACTTTGATATGGTAATAGTCTACAAGGACTACAGCAAGAAAGTGACGATGATCAATGCCATTCCTGTAGCCTCTCTTGACCCCATCAAGGAATGGTTAAAGTAAGTAAACCTGCCAGCAAGCTCCTGTTCACCCGCAGGAACCCTATATTGTAGAATTTGTTTCTGCTGCCTTCCTCCAAGTGTGGTATGTTGTACATAAAATCTGCTGATGTGCATAAAGTAAGATTGCCTTTAGGTTGAGTTACAGACCAGAACTTGAATTTCCTGAGTACCCAGCAATACTCCGCAATGAAAATCAAAATCTAATCTTTTTCTGACTTTACTTGATACATGTGTAAAAAGATCTAAAAGCATATATAGAATATCTTAACATTTCTTAGGCTTTGACATCCATATGCTCACATTTCATGTAGAAGAATTTCTCCTAGAAGTACCAGAGCCCCAGTAAACAGAGAAATGTCACCCTCTAGAGAAGAGGTGAGACTTGGGTAGCCATGAGTATAGTTCCCTAATCCCCTCCTCCAGTAACTGGGAACTGGGAGGTGCTATAAATCTCCTCTTGGGAAATTGATTTAGAGCTGAGAAATAAACTGTGAGAAAAATTGAAATTTATGGTCTCCATAAGGATTTTCTTACGAAATATATGCAGGTAGTTGATGTAGGATCACAAATACTACGTACAAATGTATATGACTTTTTAAAACCAGCATTATCAAAGTACAATTATCATGTAATAAAATTCACCAATTTAAATAGTTGATGAGTTTTAACAAATGTATACAGTCTTGTATCTACCAGCATAATCAGGATGTACAACGTTTTCATCACTCCAGAAAGTTCCTTTGTGCTCCTTTGAAGTTAGTCTCTTCCCCTCACCTGGTTTCTGTCACTGTACATTTTGCTTCTTCTGAAATTTTACAGAAAAGGAATCACAGAGTATGAAATCTTTCTTCTTTCACTTAGTATAACGTTTTTGAAATTTACCCAAGTTGTGTGTTTCAGTACTATATTCCCTTTTATTATTGAGTAGTATTTCATTAACTGTTAAAGTGCTCAGCTGCTAACTGAAAGATTGGGAGTTCAAACCTGCCCAGCAGCTCCACAGGAGAAAGACTTGGCAGTCTGCTTACGTAAAGGTTACAGCCAAGAGAACCCTATGGGGCAGTTCTACTCTGTGACGTAGGGTCGCTTTGGGTCGGAAATTTACTCGACAGCACCTAACAACAGCAGTATTCTGTCATATGGATACACCACAAGCAACATTTTGTTTATGCATTCGCCAGTTAAAAGACATCTGTTTCTGTTGATTGATTTTTCTCCTGCTTCATTGCCAGCCTGGAAATTTGTGATTGATTGCCAGACTGTGACTCCACATTATTGGGTGCTGGACTTTGTTACATTATTTAATTTGGGGGTTTTATTCTAGCATAAAGTTAAGTTACTTGGATTCCATTTGATCTTTCAAATTTTGTTAGTTTAGAACAGCCTTTAGTTTAGAGCTTACCTGGCACCACTACCAAGGCAGTACTCTTCTGAGGACTCTGCCTGATGCCCCATCTGTATATGAGGTCTTCCCACTCTACCCGGTGGCAACAGGGATTGTTTCCAGTTCTGTGTGAGATCTGGGGGTTGTTTGGCCTACTCCTCTCCACTGCTGGCTTGCCCAGCTTCAGTCAGTTTCTTCTCATGCAAGTGCAGATCCGCCCTCAGCGAAGGACTTGAAAGGACCCGTCGGCAGATCTCCCTGCGTAGCTCTCTCCTCCAGTACTCTGCCCCACATATTCTAGCTATCTTAACCTCCCTGAACCCCTTTCGTTCTCACCTCTCACCAGGTTCTGGTTGGTTCTCCTCTTCTGCACAGCAGCCTGAGAACTGCCTCCAGACAGAAAACTGGGGCAACTGTAAAATAAAACCTTGTTTCCTTTCTCTCGGGGATTATAGTTTTGTGCTGCCTTTTAGCCAGTGTTTGAAAACCATGATTACATACTTTGTCTGGTTTTTCTAGTTGTTTAAGGTGGAAAGGTAAATCTAGTCCTTGTTTCTCCATCATGGCTAGAGGCAGAAGTTTACATATATATGATAGTGGTTATATGGGATTATGCAATGGTTCTCAGGCACATTTTATGCTGAAATTTTATTGTTGCTATCCTTACTGTTGTCATTTTCTTTGTTTTTCTTTTCTCTTCTTCCACACCCACTGCAATTGATTAACCTATCAATAAAAGTGGATAGCAGAAAGTCAGATGAAAATCATCTGACCACCTTCTAAATACAGGGCACTTTAGGTACTAAAAACAAATGTAGTCCCTACCTTCAAATAGACCTTGCATCAAATAAACAAGACATAGGAGAACAGTGGAAGGTTGAAGAGGGAGAGCTAGGTCCAGTGAAAATTGTCCCTATTTTTTGCAGTAGTAGTTACAATAGCATGAATGATCAGAGCTGGGGGGACAATGGCAGAATTGGTTACAAGTTGAGACTACTTGCTAATAAAAATGGAGTCAGTGAGAGAGGGGAAAACATGGGTGAGTAGGAGGGAAGGCTAGTGAAAAACAGGGAAATTGGTGCTTAAGGAAGAAAATGGAAGAGACGGGGAAAGCATGAGGTCGGGGTTGGCTGAGGGAGGAATAGGTTTGCTTCAGCTGGACTGCTGCTCTGTCATGAGGGCTAGTGCTCTGGGAGAGCAGATAGTAGCCATTTGGGCATGCTGTAGTGGCATAGTACAAAAAATACCTGCTCTCGTGTACTTAGGGAAAGGTTATCTGCTTTTCAGGGATGCTAATGACCACGCAAGAAGACATTAGACGTTTCAAGAAAATATCAAGGCTTGATTTTGACTTTGTAATGTCATTTCTCTCAGTTCCTGTGACCTAAAGTACACAGAAGGAGTACAGTCCCTCAACTGGACTAAAATAATGAAGACCATTGTTGATGACCCTGAGGGCTTCTTCGAGCAAGGTGGCTGGTCTTTCCTGGAGCCTGAGGGTGAGGTGCGTGAGTGCGAGGTTTCTGTTCTGGTACACAGTGTTGACCACTATCATTTGGGCAGCTAGGAGAAGGACATATAAGCAGCATGTGAGGATCAGACTGCATTTTTGTTTTTCCAAATTAGTCTTACGGAAAAATGATAGACTGATTGGACGTTGATCCCCACTGACAAGATTTCTTTGCGGTTATGAAAACTGTCCTCTCCATGAGTTTCTCAGTATTTGGAAAAAATTCTTCAGGGCATTTGGCAAAAATTGTTTTCTAAAAAATGGTCCTCCTACCTCGGCGTAATGCGTTATTACCAGTTGTCTATTTCTGTGGTTAATGACCCTGGATAAGGAAGGATGACGTGACTCTTTCAGAAATATGAATTAGGAAGATAACAATAGAGAGGGTGCTACTTCTAAGTTCCAGTGCTTAGAGCTCAGTTCTTCACTTTGCACCTTACCAGTAATTTTAGATACATCTTTTTATCTCATGGTCACTTGGGTTTTTCCACGTGAAATTGAAATAATGCTGGTGTACTAAGTGGGTTGAATTAATGCATTAAATTAATAAAGTGAGTGTACAAAAAAAAAAAAAATCAGTAAACAGCATTATGCTCTAACTCACCAGGGAAGTGATGCTGAGGAAGGGGATTCAGAGTCTGAAATTGAAGATGAGACTTTTAACCCTTCGGAAGATGACTATGAAGAGGAAGAGGAGGATAGCGATGAAGACTATTCATCTGAAGCAGAAGAATCAGGTTAATCTTTTTAAGAAAAAATTTGTTAAGGCCTCTTAATTTAATATCGTTTGTGTAAACTACTTTTTTAGAAGGGAAGAATTCTGTCATTCCATTCCTGTCTAATGGCTAATACTTCATCAATTTATTTCAGACTATTCCAAGGAATCATTGGGCAGTGAAGAAGAGAGTGGAAAGGATTGGGATGAACTAGAAGAAGAAGCCCGAAAAGGTAATTTTTTTGTTTTCGGGGTGGGGGGGCTTCATTTATTTGTTTTATTTTTGCTAGTGTACAGATTTCTAGCACATTTCAGTATTTTGGGATGTTGATAGCCAAATAAGAGTTAAAGGAGTTCTGGTGGCGCAATAGTTAAGCACTCAGTTGCTAAACGAAAGGTTGGCAGTTCAAACCCACCAGCAGCTCCGAGGGAGAAAAGGCCTGGTGATCTGCTTCTATAAAGATTACAGCCTAGGAAACCCTATGGGGCAGTTCTGCTCTGTCCTATAAGGTCGCTATGAGTTTGAGTCAACTCAGTGGCACACAGCAACAGTAAGAATTAACAAAAGCACACAGTAAAACATTTGGACAATAGCCAAAAGGTGGAAAAACCACCAAAATGTCCATCAGTAGATGCATGAATAAACAAAATGTGGTATAGCCATACAATGGAATATTAAGCAGCTGTAAAGAGAAATGAGGTTTTCGTGCATGCCATAACATGGATAAACTTGAAAACATGCTGAGTGAAATAATAATCAGTTTTATGATCTCACTTATATGAAATAAGCAAATGTATAGAAACCAAAGATTATTAATGGTTATCAGAGGTGGGAAGGAGGGGGAAAGGGAGAGTTTTTTTTGGAGGCATTAAGTTTATGTTACTGGTGGTAGAATATTTTGGAAAAAGATAGTGAGAATGGTGACACAACCTGAAAAATGTAATCAGTGTCCTTGAATTGTTAATGTGGAAGTTGTGCTGGCAAATGTTTTGGTGTGTATATTTTCACTACAATTTTAAAAGACTTTTTTGGAACTACAGTTACAACTTCATTGACGAAAGGGGAAAAAATGAGGCCTGGAATTCGTCCAAGTAGGCATGATTTTGCCTAACTGCATTCTTTCTTCATCTACTCAAGCCCCAAGGTTGCTGTAGCCAAGATAGCCACATGTCATATATGGCTCCAGAATTAGGCAATTCAGTTTCCAAACCCAAGTCTTGTATTTGTCTAACTTCCTGGGTCTCTTCCAGATTAGAAATATTTTCATAGTACTAGTTTAGTTTCTCTGAAACCAAAGCCCAAATATAAGTTATAGATGAAAAAAATATTTATTATCTACTGTGTCCCAAACATTGTGATAGGTGTTTTGCAGAGGTTACCTTATTTAATCCTAAAATAATTCTCCATTTTATAAATAAACCAAAGCTTACAAAGGTTAAGTACGTGCTCAAGGCCACATAGCTAGTAAGTGCCTGAGTAATGATTAAAACTCAGATCTGATTCCAAAGTACATTCTCTGCACCATTTTATGTTATCCAGTTCTGTTAGGTTTATAGCTAATTAAAAATGCCTCTTTCTCTCCTATTTAGCGGACCGTGAAAGTCGTTACGAGGAAGAAGAAGAACACAGTCGAAGTATGAGCCGGAAGAGGAAGGCATCTGTGCACAGTTCAGGCCGAGGCTCTAACCGTGGTTCCAGACACAGCTCTGCACCACCCAAGAAAAAGAGGAAGTAACTTCTGAACTTTGGCTCTGAGCTCCATTCTTCCTCCAGCCAACCCCTGAAAATTTTACATGACATAGAAACTGTATTTTTCCTTTTGTTTTCTTTTGAAGTTTTGCCATTTGTGTTTATGGGTTTAGGGGGCCATTTGTGCGGACCAATCTACTTGAGGAATTCCAGGCCCACCAGGACACGTGCCAATGGCCCCATCCAGATGGCAAGGGAGGAGATGTTCTTGAAGAAGGCAGAGGCTTCCGCTGTTAATAAATATTGTTTATTCCTCTCTCTTCCTGTCACCTTCTGCCAGGACATCAGTGGCTTCCGACATCTTATTCTTTGGTGTCTCGAAGCTGTATTTCCAAGACATTGGTACATGGTGACCCTTAAGTACCTGTACCATGGTTCTTGACCAGCAAATTTGATCCTTCATCCTACCCTACTGCCATGACCTTCCTCACCACTCTGTAAGTTCTGTCTTTGCAGTACTCAAGAAAAGGCTCTTGGAATTTGCTAATGGTTTGTGATAATCGAAACACCTTGAGCTAGTGAGGCAGATTGGGCTGGTGCCTCCATCAGAGTTTGCCTGCTTTCTTGCCTCATGCAGATTCTGAGGTATTTCTGCTGCCTTGGAGGACATAAGAAGCAGTGACACTCCCGGGCCTGGTTTCGTCCTGTACAAATTCACACATGACAATGGTAGAAGACAAAATTACCACTGTCTCCTTTCTTTTCTGACATTTTATCTGAGGAAGAATGGTTGTGCCTCCTCCTGCTTCTAGTGAAATCTAGAGGTGGCTCAAAGGAGTCAACATTTAGATTTGGAAAGGGGCAAGTCATGCCTTGGGCCTAGAATACCCTGATGAGAAAAGAGAAGAGGAAGGGAGGCCGCATCTACAGCAAAGCCTCTCGTCACTGCTGCTCCTTATTTTTACTTGTCTTGCATTGTCCTGTATTTATCACAGTTTCTGTTGAACTGCTTTTTTAAGTATTTGGGGAGTTAATCTTGCCATCTTCCCCCTCCTGGTTCTCTGTACCCACCTGTCCCACTGCACTTCCTTCTGTGTTCTGTGACTTTAAGAGAAGGGGTGGGGGGTCTTGGATTTTGTTTGTTTTTTCTCCTTAGCAGTAGGACTTGATATTTTCGATTTTGGAAGAACTAAAAGATAAATAAACTGGTTTTTTTTTTTGTTGTTGTTGTTGTTTCGTTTGTGTAATTCACCTTTTGTGACAGTTCTTTTGTAGTTCCTGAAAGCAAGCCTGCTCCTCATCTGGTAAGGCACTAAGGCCTTACAAAAATGCCTTTATCAAGTTAGTATCACAAAGATAACTTTCATCATTCTAAGCTTTCATTCTTAAGAGAGATACTAGACATCACACAGACCAAATTCATGGTATAGCAAGTTACTTTATAAGAAACTTTTACTATGGTTCCCTCAGATTTTAGAATGGAATAGTACTTGTTCCAT
This sequence comes from Trichechus manatus latirostris, assembly GCF_000243295.1. Lineage (NCBI taxonomy): Eukaryota > Metazoa > Chordata > Mammalia > Sirenia > Trichechidae > Trichechus > Trichechus manatus. The sequence continues at coordinate 718,580 of NW_004444209.1, forward strand.
CACAAAAACAAATCTTCAGTCATCTCCTTGTAAATAGCATGGAGGGCAGCAGCAGCTTGTAGGGAAACCTTCAGCGTTCCTATTGGGGTGACTTGGTCTTTGGGGCTGACAACTGTTGGGAAAGAAAAAAAAGTGTCAGCCAGCATCACTCAATTAAAAAACACTTGAATACCTGGTGTTTGTCATGTTAGGTGCCAGAGATACTAAATGAACTAAGTTACTATACCACTTTGTAGGGGATTCTAGTCTAGTGGGGGAGAAAGGAAAATTAAAAGTGATCACAATATAGTATGCTAGGTGCTATGATGAATGAAAGCTCAAGCTGCTTTGGGGACACACAGAAGCAGCACCTAACCCAGAATGGAGGGATTAGAAAAGACTTTCTGGAGACCATCCCCAAGGTAAGTCTTAAAAACATTCTAAGTATGTGCCAAAACATAAGAACAGGCCGGTTTGGAAAATTACAGGGAGTGGCAGAAATGAAACTGTCCAGCCATGCAGGGACCAGATCATGAAGGTCCGTGTGTGTCTTCTAAGGAGTTTAGCTTTAATTAAAGGTATTAGAAGTGACTGTTTTTATTTGGGTTCTAGAAACATTATTATTTGGAGAATATTTTGGAAGGGGGCACAAGTAGATCAGGGAGGTGGTTAGGCTATTATAGTAATTCAGGGAAGAAATGAAAAGGGTTTAAAGTGTACAGTGGGAGTGTAGAGATAGGGGACAGATTGAAAACAGGTGAAATCAATGGAATTTTGTGATTGAATATCAGGAGTTAAGAAAAAGGTTGGAATTGATCATTCTGGCTTAGGTAACAAGGTGGATGGAGAGTGGCATTCGCTCTGAGGAAATAAAGGGACAGAGTGGTAGTCGGGGAAGTTTGAGGTACCAATGTAGCATACAAGTAGGGACGTTTATTGATTTGCTGTAAGTCTAGTTTTATTAAAAATCTGGGCAAGAAACTTAGATTTGAGATAATTCCTAAGTTATAATTAAAACCCTGGGGCAGATGCAATCACTTAGGAAGAGAGTACTTGGAGAAAAAAGGATTGAACCAGGGAAATCCAACATTTAAAGGAATAGACCAGAAAGAACCTGTAAAGGAAACAGAAGGATCACCCAGAGAAGGATTTGGAAAGTCAAAATGTCCTGAAAACAGCATTTAAAAAGGAGAATGAGCAATGATACCAAGGTTTAGAAAGGTAAAGTAAGATGAGTAATGAAAACTAATTGGCAAAATGGCAGGAGTGGATTTCAGTAGAGTGCTTGGGATGGAAATAATGCTCTTAGGAGGTGCAGAAATATAAACAGTACTGTGGGTTGATCATTCAGCAAATGTTTCAAGGAGCTGAGTTCATAAGTGATAAGAGAAAAGACATATGCAGGGCTAGAGAGGAGAGTTTTGTTTTTAAAGTCAGAGACCAGCATGTTTAAAGCCTGTACAAAGGGAGTCCATGACTAGGAGATTACTGTTTTTCTGTTAATGGTTAAAAATTCAAAAAGTTGTGAAGCATTCATTGGCTTAGTGATTCTGACCAAGGTCACTGGACAAGACAAGGAAATTTTCCTTAAGTATAAAAAACAAAGAGGCCTGGAAGAGCATGGCCATGTTTGGGGAATGGGCACAAGGAGTAGAAATTGGGAATGAAAGTTGTAGAAGAATTGCTAATACAGAGATGGCACTTACCACATGCCAGACACTGTCCTAAGTAGTTATGTTAACTCCTTTGGTCCTCACAACAACCCTATGAGGTAGGTACTGCTATTATCCCCATTTTATATTTGCAGAAACTGAGAGGTTAAATAGCTTGCTGAAGAGCACAGTTTGAAAGTACTAGAGGAATATAATGAATCTTGTCTTCAAGATCAACTTTGCAGTGTTAACTAGGTACTGAAGGTAGAACAAGAAAAATATTAGGATGGTTTCCTTAAATGGAAGAAAGAAGCACAATAATTTTGAACAATCATGTATTACTCACTGTCTAGCTCTTGCTGTAGAATGTCTCTTCCTGATTCCAGGATCTGCCACAGTTCAATATATGCATATCCTACTTCTTGACATTCATTCTTTTCGTCATCCATAGGGTCACTTACCACTGTAAACTTCAAACTAAAGAAAAAAAAAGTTCATTTAACTCAACACTACTGATACCCTTAGGCTTTAAAAATAAAATAAGGATAAAAGCAATCATAAATGATACAATGTCTTTGCCTCCATTTTATAAGATTACAATGGCAGAAAAGCTAGGAATCAGTATGCTTTGAAGGAACAACAGGCCTTGAGAAGAGGAAACCAAGACTCTTGAGATAGTGCAGTTGATCAAGTTGTCTCAAAACTGTCAAGGTATAACTCCTAGTATGATTGTTTACAATTTGATGAGAGATTTTTCTATGATAGTGGAGATGTTGCACAAAAACCAAGATTACAGAAGAAATTAGAGGGAGAGGTTTTAAACTTTTAAATAAAAGTTGAGTGTCAACCCTGTTTCCTTAGAGGAAACAGAAGGAATGCAGAATTGCAAATTGAGTATAAAACCTGTTCTTTAGAGTTGGTTTGAGTCTTGAAAGATGGTGCTGCAAGTGTGCAGCACAGTGCCTCACAAGCAGTGAGCAGTCAGTAAAAATCATTGTGACCTTGACTTGTTAGGTGCTGTTGAGTCGATTCCAACTCATAATGACCCTATGTACAACAGAATGAAACACTGCCCAGTCCTGCGCCATCCTCACGATTGTTGCTATGCTTGAGCTCGTTGTTACAACCACTGTGTCAGTCCATCTCGTTGAGGGTCTTCCTCTTTTTTTGCTGACCCTCTACCTTACCAAGCATGATGTCCTTCTCCAGGAACTAGTCCCTCCTGATAACATGTCCAAAGTATGTAAGATGGAGTCTCGCCTTGACTTAGCCTAGCAAAGAATGATACTGAGTCCAGAAACTGGTACAAATCTATAATAATTCTATTAATTTTTTTTTAGATTTATTTTAAAAAAATGTTTATTGTTTTAAGCCAAAGATTTGCAAGCTACAGCCTGCAGGCAAAATATGGCCCATTGCCTGTTTTTCTTTTCTTTTTTTTGGTTTTTGTTGTTGTTGTTAATTACGGTGAAAATAAATATAAATAAAACATTTGCCAATTTCAGCAGTTTTACATTAATTTTTTAAATTGAGATAAAATTCCCAAACAGTCAACAATTACTTTAAAACAAAGATGAGAATGTAAGGGGGCAGGGAAACTAGATGAATGGAAACAGAAACAAACCAAAACCAAACTTGATGCCGTGGAGTCGACTCCAACTTACAGCAACCCCACAGGACAGAGTAGAACTGCCCTGAAGGGTTTCCAAGGAGTGGTTGGTGGATTCAAACTGCTGACCATTTGGTTAGCAGCCGAACTCTTAAACACTACACCACCAGGGGTCCGGAAACGGAACAACCAGACAGAAATAATGAGAATATTCACAAATTGTGACGAATGCAACCAATGTCACTGAACAACTTGTATAGAAATTGTTGAATGGGAACCTAAACTGCTGTGTAAACCTTCACCAAAAACATAAATATTATTTAAAAAATTTTTGAAACCCCGAGAGTATGGCCCCCAGACACACTTTTAGCTCAGTGGTGAAGTCACTTCCGAGGTTCACAGTTCTGCCTGGGATTGGACAGGCCCATAAAACAAAATGGGACTAATGAGGCACAGCAGTCCAGAGACAAGGACTGGAAGGTAGAAAGAGACAGGAAAGCTGGTGACAGGGAACCCAACGTTGAGTAAGGACAGTGTTGACATGTAGGGTTGTTAACCATTGTCATAGGGCAACGTGTACTAACTGTTTAATGAGAAACTATTTTGTTCTGTAAACCTTAATCTAAAGGGAGAATAGCAGCACAACTGGAAGAACGTAATCGATGTCACTGAACTGTGCAT
>NW_004444209.1:722600-733403 GCF_000243295.1 Trichechus manatus latirostris
AAAAAAAAAAAAAAAAGTCAAGAAGGGAGAGGGTTGACATGTCATGGGGTTGTTAACCAACATCATAAAACAATATGTGCACTGACTGTTCAATGAGAAACTATTTGTTCTATAAACCTTCACCTAAAGTACAATAATAATAAAAAAAACTGTAAAAAAAATTTTTGGAGATAAAAACTTAACCTTTTAAAGTGTACAATTAAATGTTTTTTAGTATAGTCACAGTGCTGTGCAATCATCCCCACTCTGTAATTCCAGAATATTTTCATCACCTCAAAAGGAAACTCCGTATCCATTAGCATTCACTCCCCATTCTCCTCTCCTTCCCCCAGCCCTACCCCCCCACCCCCCAGCCCTATCCCCCAACCCCCCAGCCCTATCCCCCAACCCCCCAGCTCCTGGCAACCTCTGCTCTACTTTCTGCTGCTAGGGATTTGCCTGTTGTGGACATTTCACATTGCTATTAATCTTGTAAAAGCAGATATTAGAGAATGGCTAATAGAGAGTGCTAAAGGAGCAGGAGTAGGACTAAAAATTCAAGTTCTTAAAAGCACAGTCACACACGGTTAAGCTGAAAAGGAATTACTGAAAACGATCGATTCTCAGACCACTACACAATATTCGTTTGTTATTAGGTTTCTGTATCGTAACTGAGAACTTCAACAATGAAAAGGGATAATGCTGCCCCCTAACCCCAATTTTCTCAGGGAAGGGAAGGCAGCCCACATGACTACATGCCAGGCACCATACTATGTGCTTTACCTATGTTATCTCAATTTTATCCTCATAAGAGCCTTCAAGTTTAGTAATATCTCAAAGATCATAGAGCTAGTAAGTGGAGGAGTCAGGATTCAAAACCAGCTCTATCTGATTACAAAGCCAGAGTTCTGTCCACTATACCATACTGGCAAAAAAGGAAGTCGAGGGCAAAAGCAATTCAAACCTGAGGGGATAGGAGCTAAAACTGAGTAGAAAAAGGTTACCCCTGTGAGGGAAAAAAGGAACGCTGGAGGGGAGGGGGGTTCTAAATTTAACAATTGCACAGAAGGGAAAAATCAAATCACTTTGCATTTCCAAAGTCACCAAGGAGGTTATATCTGTTTAAGTCCACAGTGATATTGAAGTCAGATTCACTGTTTACTTCTGCTGGCTCCTTTTTCAGTCCTTCCTAAGACTGAGACAAAGTAAATGTAGATTAAACAAATTAATTGGGCCTTTAGAAAATTAATGAATTAAAACATCAGCCCCCATTTCTACCCACATGCACATAAAAGAACTAGATTTAGCTTAACAAAACAAAACAAATACACAGTGCCCTTATTTGTCTTGTTTAGCTAAATACCAGTTATATTTGAATTTTTTAGTATAAGCATGTCCCAGGTATTTTATCTGGAAACTCTAAAAGGAAGCCTTCTCCGATTACAGGAATAATAAGGACAATTGAGTTTCCTAAAATTTTAAGATCTAGAATTTACTTCAGCTATGCCAAAGTCAAAATATTTCTGTAAATAATTTAAAATCTAAATCTAAAATTAATATTATAAAGGCATAATATTTGGTAAGGAGCAATAGCACTGTGTGTATGAGAAAAAAATCAAATTATCTTAGAATGTCAAAACATTTTGTCCATTTCATATAGGGCACTGTTTGTATTCAATTAAATCACTGCCACAAAAACAGTCCCCATTGGGGCTGGCATGGTTGAGAACTGAACTAAATCTATGAAATTATATAATTGATCAAGTTGTCACAAACATAAATTAGACTGAAGAAGACTGGAAATTCATTAAGGGTAAATTACTTGAAAGAAGTCATCAAAATATTCAGCATCAGCATGAAACCAAACTTCAACTACAGAACTCCTGTCTAAACATCTCGTTTCTTCCAAAGTGGAAAAGCAGGTACTTACTATCCTTGCTCAGGATCTTGTCCATTCAACATGGTGAACAGAAATTGCCTTCGACCTTTTTGCTCCAGTGGGTCCAGGTCTATCACTGTGTAAAGCAAAAGCAAAAAAAAAAAAAAAAAAGTCATATGCAGTTGCTGTTTGGGCACTAAGACTCTCATAGCAGTAAAACAGTGATAAAAGCAGAAGTTGGCAAACTATGGCCCACAGGCTGTCCCCGTTTTTGTAAATAAAGTTTTATTGGAACACAGCCACGTCCATTTATTTACATTGTGTATGGATGTTTTCAAGCTACACTGGCAGAGCTGAGTGGTTGTGACAGAGACTGTATGGCCCATAAAGCTTAAAATATGTACTATCTGGCCTTTTGAGAAAAAGTTGGTTGTTCCTTATAAACTGTATGTAAAGCAATTATGCTACATGCTAAAATAAATGTCTCCTACCACTCCACAGCTGGAAGAATTCTGAGGAGGCTGACATTTTGGGCCACCTGGAGATTTGGGTTTGTGGCAGGTTCAATTCACTTATCTCAACATCCATTCTCCCTTACCTCCTCATTTTTATATGGGAATATTGCAGCTCAAATAAATTAGCCTATATTTCGCAGCCTCCTTTTTAGCTAGAAATGGCCAAGTGATTAAGCTCTGGCCATTGTGTTGTGTGAAACCTTTGGGAAAACTGCTTAAAAGGCTCAGCTGAGAGGTATTCTTCAATTCCCCAGCAGCCATCAAGGTCCATAGGTAACCAAAAGGTTGGAAGGCAGGTGCTTAGATGATGGGGATCCCTAGATAGCACAAATGCTTAAGAGCTGGACTTCTAAGTGAAAGGTTGACAGTTAAACCTACCCAGAGACATCTCAAAAGTAAGGCCTGGCAATCTGCTTCAGAAAAGTCACAGCCTAAAAACCCTCAGGAGTGCAGTTCTACTCTGCACACATGGAGTCACCATGAGTCAGATTTACTCGATGGCAACTAACAACAATAACAACAACAAGATGATAAAAAGAAATACAGAAGTTTTGGATCCCTGATGGTATCATGTAGTGGCCATGATAGCCCTGGACTTTGAACTTGTTTAACATGAATGAGAAGTAAACTTCTATCTTGTCTGATATAATATAATATAAATATACAAATATATAATATATATATAAATATAATAATATAAACGAGATATACTGGGAAAAAAAAAGAAATCGAGAACAAAAAAGAGCCCTTAGAAATTAAAAATAAATGTTTAATAGATGGCTGGAAGATAAAATTAACGAAATCTCCCAAAAAGAAAAAAAGACAGGTGGAATTATAGGATGAAAATTATAAGAAAATTAGAGGATCAATTTGGAAGACCCAACATTCTACTAAGAAAAAGAGAAAATGTTGGGGAGAAAATTATCAAGGAAATAAAATTTCCCAGAACAAAAAGCCATAAGCTTCCACACTGAAAGAGCCTACTGAATGGCCAGAACAATTAAAAGAAAAATATGCACTGAAATTTGAGAACACTAGAAATAACGAGAAAATCTTTATCTTCTAAGAATTGAGGATAGGCGGGGCGTGCTAGTTTTCATACAAAAGGTAAGACTTTTCACCTGTATCTAGATCATAGATCAATTGCATTGAAGTTCTGAGTGAAAATGTTTTCAGCCTAGATTTGTTTGGTCAAAAAGTCAGTCGAATGTGATGGTGGAATAAAGAGACTTCATGTGTGAATATTTACTTCCCATGTAGCCTTTCTTAAGAAGTTGCTAGAAAATGTGATTCATTATGTTGTTGTTAGGTGCCCTTGAGTCAGTTCTGACAAATAGTGACCCTATATACAACAGAAAGAAACACTGCCCAGTCCTGTGCCATCCTCACAATCGTTGCTATGTTTGAGCCCATTATTGCAGCCACTGTGTCAATCCATCTTGTTGAGGGTTTTCTTCTTTTTTGCCGACCTTCTACTTTACCAAGCATGATGTCCTTCTCCAGGGACTGTCCCCTCCTGACAGCAAGTTCAAAGTACGTGGGACGAAGTCTCACCATCCTTGCTTCTAAGGGAATCCTGGCTGTACTTCTTCCAAGACAGATTTGGCATTCTGACACTCCATAGTATATTCAATATTTTTCGCCAACACAATAATTCAGATGTATCAATTCTGCTTCAGTCTTCCTTATTCATTGCCCAGCTTTCGTATGCATATGAGGCGATTGAAAATTGCATGGCTTGGGTCAGGCGCACTTTAGTCCTCGAAGTCACATCTTTACTATTCAACACTTTAAAGAGGTATTTTGCAGCAGATTTGCCCAATGCAATGCATGGTTTGATTTCTTGACTGCTGCTTCCATGGGCGTTGGTTGTGGATCCAAGTAAAATGAAATCCTTGACAACTTCAATATTTTCTCCCTTTATCATGATGTTGGTTATTGGTCTAGTTATGTGGATTTTTGTTTTCTTTATGTTGAGGTATGATCCATGCTGAAGAATGCAGTCTTGACCTTCATCAGTACTGTATATTTTGCAAATAACATACCCATAAATAACATGCCCACACATATAACGTGCATAGAGTACCTAGGAAAATAATGTGCAAGGGGGATGCCCAGTTGACAAAAATGTATAACACCCATGTTATTTGTGCAAAAATATGGTAAGTGCCTCAAGTCCTCTTCACTTTCAGCAAGCAAGATTGTGTCATCTGCATATCAAAGGTTGTTAATAAGTCTTCCTCCAATCCTAATGCCAAATTCTTTTTCATATAGTCTAGCTTCTCAGATTATTTCCTCAGCATACAGGTCAAATAAATATGGTGAAAGAATACAACCCTGACACACACCTTTCCTGATTTTAAACCACGCAGTAACCCCTTGTTCTGTTTGAACGACTGCCTCTTGATCTATGTACAGGTTCCTCAGGAGCACAATTAAGTGTTCTGGAATTCCCATTCTTTGCAATGTTATCCATAATTTGTTATGATCCACACATTTATGCATTTACATAGTCAATACAACACAGGTAAGCATCTTTCTGGTATTCTCTGTTTTCAGCCAACATCCATCTGACATCAGCAATGATATCTCTCATTCCACCTCTTCTTCTGAATCTGGCTTGAATTTCTGTCAGTTCCCTGTTGATGTACTGCTGCAAACTGTTTTACTTGTGTGTGATATTCATGATACTGTTTGATAATTTCTGAATTTTGTTGGATCACCTTTCTTTGGAATGGGCACAAATATGGATCTCTTCTGGTCAGTTGGCCAGTAGCTATCTTCCAAATTTCTTGGCATAGACGAGTGAGCACTTCCAGCGTTGCATCCCTTTGTTGAAACATCTCAATTGGTATTCTGTCAATTCCTGGAGGCTTGTTTTTCACCAGTGCCTTCAGTGCAACTTAGACTTTTTCCTTCAGTACCGTCGGTTCTTGATGATATGCTAGCTCCTGAAGTTGTTGAATATCGACTAATTCTTTTTGGTATAGTGACTGTGTATTTATTCCATCTTCTTCTGATGCTTCCTGCATCATTCACTATTTTGTCCATGGAATCTTCAATATTGCAACTCAAGGCTTGATTTTTTTCTTCAGTTCTTTCAGCTTGAGAAATGCTGCGTATGTTCTTTCCTTTTAGTCTTCTAACTCCAGGTGTTTGCACATTTCATTTTAATACTTTACTTTGTCTTCTTGAGCCACCCTTTCTGTTCAGCTCTTTTCACTTCATCATTTCTTCCATTTGTTTTAGCTACTTACTGTACGTTCAAGAGTAAGTTTCAGAGTCTCTTTTGACATCTGTTTTGGTCTTTTCTTTCTTTCCTGTCTTTTTAAAGACCTTTTGATTTCTTCATGTATGATGTCCTTGATGTCATCCCACAACTCGCCTGGTTTTCAGTCATTAGTGTTCAAAGAGTGAAATCTACTCTTGAGATGCTCTCTAAATTCAGGTGGGATATACTCAAGATCATACTTTGGCTCTTGTGGACTTGTTTCAATTTTCTTCATCTTCAGCTTGAACTTACATATGGGCAATTGATGGTCTGTTTCGCAGTAGGGCCCTTGGCCTTGTTCTCACTGATGAGATTGAGCTTCTCCATCGTGTCTTTCCACAGAAGTAGTTGATTTGATTCCTGTGTATTCCATCTGGTGAGGTCCATGTGTACAGTCACCGATTATGTTGTTGGGAGAAAAAGTACTTCCAATGAATAAATAGGTCGTTGGTCTTGCAAAATTCTATCATGTGATCTCCCGCATTGTTTTTATCACCAATGCCATATTTTCCAACTACCAATCCTTCCTCTTTGTTTCCAACTTTTGCTTTCCAATTACCAGTAATTATCACTGCATCTTAAAGGCATGTTTGATCAATTTCAGACTGCAGAAGTTGGTAAAAAATCTTCAATTTCTTCATTTTTGGCATTAGTGGTTAGTATGTAGATTTGAATAATAGTCATATTAACTGGTCTTCCTTGTAGGTGTATGGATATTATCCTATCACTGACTGCGTTGTACTTCAGGATAGATCTTGAAATATTCTTTTTGACAATTAATGTAATGCCATTCCTCTTCGTTTTGTCATTCCCAGCATAGTAGACCATAGATTGTCCAATTCAAAATGGTGAATACCAGTCCATTTCAGCCCACTAATACCTAAGATATCTATCTTCAAGCGTTCCAAATCAGTTTTGACGACTTCCAATTTTCCTAGATTCATACTTTGTACTTGCACATTCTGATTATTAATGGATGTTTGCAGCTGTTTCTTCTCATTTTGAGTTGTGCCATACTGGCAAATGAAAGTTCCGAAAGCCTTACCCCATCCACGTTATTAAGGTTGACTCTACTTTGAGGAGGCAGCTCTTCCCCAGTCTTATTTTAAGTGCCTTCTAACCTGAGGGCTCATCTTCTGGCACTATAGCAGATGATGTTCTGCTGCTATTCATAAGGTGTTCCCTGGCCAATTTTTTCAGAAATAGACTGCCAGGTCCTTCTTCCTAGTCTGTCTTAGTCTGGAAGCTCCTCTGAAACCTGTCCACAAAGGGTGACCCTGCTGGTATTTGAAATACCGGTGGCATAGCTTCTAGCATCACAGCAACGTGCAAGCCACCACAGTACAACAAACCGACAGATGAGTGCTGGATGATCCATTACAATAAGGAAATTAATGAAGACAGAGCTTGTTACAGGATCTAGGAGACAGGAAAGCCAGTATAGAAGAGAATTAAATCAAATTCTTGGGATGGCAGCAGTGGGATAAAACCTAAACAATGGGCTAGAGGAGAACAAGAGGATGGAGAGAATTCCTCCAGAAAAAAAAAAAGGATAAATGCGTAAATTATTTAATAGGTTTGATTACTTGAGGCTGTTAGAGAATGTGAAAAGAATTATCAATACATATAATGAAAATAAAGCAAATGAAAAATTGAGGCAAACAAAATAGTAAACAAGGAAAAAATATAGTCATGGTCATACTACTTGGCTCTGCAATACTTAATATTTACATATTCATAATAATGTAAACAAAATTGGTTTAAATAAAAATTATGATCAAACTATATGGGAGGGAAGGAACATGGGTGTGGTGAAAGAGATCTAAATTTATGTTCCAGGATAGGAAGCCAGTGGACAATGTCTAAAATTGAAGCATTAGGAAATCTCAATAGAAACATTATTTAGAAATATGGAGGTAAATATCAGAAATAGCTGAAAAAGTTAAAAGTGGTTGTGGTGGACTGCGGTGGGGGTTGGTTTGTGGAGAAGGCTGGGGTAAAGGACTGATTATTTTTAATTAAAATCTTTTTTGGCCTATTTGATTTTGTAAAACCATATGCATATAGGATATTTGATAAATAAAATAAAATGATTGAATTAACCCCGTAAGAAGTCCAGTGCTAGTTCTGATCGGTCATTCTAAGCATTTGTCAGCATCCTCTTCCCATAACCACACACAGTGCCTCACCCTTGCTAAAATGGAAGTGAATCTCTTCTCCTGCCCTCGGCTTCCTCAGGGATACTGGAGTCTCTGTCTCCAACAAGGGTAGATCATAGAATTTGTACTCCACGTACACCTGTTTTATATTCTCATCAGACATCACTTCAGCCTCTGGGTGGAAGGCCAGGGAGACAATTTCAATGCACATCTTCTCTGAATCCTGATAAGAAAAATATTTATTTCCTAAAGGTTAGTGATGCTCCAAGCATTGTACTCCATCTAATTAACACATTACGCTCTAGAAATCAGTCATAGGCACCCTCCGTCCAACATATTACTCTTTGAGAATCAATTATAGGTAAAACTGGCACCAAGAGGCAAGTTGACTGAATTGCCACAGCTCATCTGGGGAAAATTTGTAAAGAGAACCCAGTTGTTCTATTTCCCAGTCCAGTGAATCATGCCAGCCCAGCCTTTCCCAGCCATCTCCACATACAAAACAATCAAGAAAATTTCTCAACAGATATCTTTTCTTAAGCTCTCTCAATGAAAACCAAGCCGTATTTCCCCAAAGTTAGGACTTAAGAGACCTATACATTGATAACGAAGATTTAGTAGCTGCTTTGGCCACTAGGGAAGCCCTCATGGCGCAGTGGTTAAGAGCTTTGGCTGTTAACCATAAAGGTCAGCATTCTGAATCCACCAGGTGCTCCTTGGAAACCCTATGGGGCAGTTCTACTCTGTCCTATAGGGTCACTGTGAGTCGGAATCGACTCAACGGCAAAGGGTTTTGGTTTTGGTTAGCCACTATAGCAAATAACTGCTTCTTGGGTGCACCTAAGTACAGGCCATCAGAGTATCCCACCCTCCACAGCAACTCCAGTACTTTCATTTCTGCTTCAGAGTAGCTGCCACACCACTACTCACTCTCTTGATTGTCCCTGTGTCCACTTTGGCATTAGGGCTACCAGGAGGAGACTGACATCTCTCTAGCTTCAAGAAGTCAAATGAGCTCAACATAAGTCCCCTCTTTCCATAGTGGGGCAGCAAGTCAATGTCATGACACTACTAATGAGTCAACCCAGGATGGCTCCCTATTCCCTTCCATCTCTAAGTGCCCACCAGGCTGCTTCTTTTCTCTGGGTTGCCAGGTCAATGCTTGCTACTTCTCTTAAGGCCTGCCCTTCCCCCCTCCCCAATCTCTTCTTCCCTTAGGAAGCAAGTTGAGCTCTTGGGCCTTCTCCTAGGAAGCTTAGCAGGCATGATTTCTCATAGTCCTGGGGTCAACTGCATCAGAATCTTCCGGGGTTGCCTTTTAAAAGGAAGATGATACTACTTGGGGTTTTCCTCTCAAAACCCTTCCACAAGACCCACTGCATACACTATTGACTCTATACAGTGTTTTCCAAAATGTGGGCTTTCACTCTTTGATGGATCAGTTCAGTGGGTTTCACTAACATTTTCTAAAAACGAAACAATAGAACAGAAGAAAATAGAAAACATGAGAATGCACAGCAACTGGTAAGGGTAAGCATTGCTTCTTTTTTTTTTTTTAATTTAGAAGTTTTATTTTAATTATTCACAGATCATTTTAACTGATACAATTTAAAAGGAAGGCTACTTTACCTGACTTTAAAAGGTTATATATGTAACTATCTATAAACAATATTAATAACTTACTGACACTATGTACAGTAAAACCTGTGAAAACCGGACCCTGTGTAAGGCAGAAACCTGTCAGAGAAGGAAAATGCAAATATTTTCTACTAAAAGGAGAGATAGAAAATTGTTAAGACGGTACCCTGTCAAAGGAGAAAAACTTGTGAGACCCAGAAAAACAAGGCAGTCCCACTGAGTTCTAGCTCTCTCAGGTTTCACTTATCTTTTTTTATGGGGGGAGGGCTGACAAAAATCTGTATTATTTATTTATTTATTAAAATAATATTTTATTGTGTTTTCAGTCAAAGTTTACACAGCAAATTAGGTTTCCATTTAACAATTACTACACAAATTGTTTAGAGAGATGTATTCCAAAATTCAAAACAATGGTTTTCTTGGCAAAGAGAGAGCACAGATTGTGGGTGCTGGTCAAAGGAGAATTAATTTTATCTGTAATATTCTAATTTTTTAAAGAAAAATGTATTCCTATCTTGCTTGTGGAACTCTGGTGGCGTAGTGATTAAGAGCTATGGCTGCTAACCAAAAGGTCGGCAGTTCAAATCCACCAGCCACTCCTTGGAAACCCTATTGGGCAGTTCTACTCTGTCCTATAGGGTCACTATGAGTCAGAATTGACTTGACGGCAATGGATTGGTTTCGGTTTGGATCTTACTTGTGTTAATTTTTGGAAATTTTAAACAAGCCAATTATCCTGGGCCAAATATCAGAAATCCATAATTATGCAGACTGTATCAATTTTATTCTGACAACAAAGGTTAATTAGCAGGATCCATGCTTGATAAATAAGATTCAAATTTGAGCCAGGTGCACATGGAGGCTTTATTCATACCCTGTCTGCAGGGTCGCTACGAGTTGGAATTGACTTGATGGCAAAGGGTATGACAGAGTAGAACTGCCCCATAGGGTTTCCAAGGAGCAGCTGGTGGATTAGAACTGCTGACCTTTTAGATAGCAGCCAAACTCTTAACCACTTCACCACCAGGGCTCCCCCTTCTTACAAAAGACAAAAAAACCAAACCCATTGCCATCGAGTCTATTCTGACTCTTAGCAACCCTATAGGACAGGGTAGAACGGCTCTATAGGATTGCCAAGAAGCAGCTGGTGGATTGAAACTGCCAACCTTTTGGTTAGCGGCCTGAGCTCTTAACCACTGCACCATCAGGGCTCCTATGAAATCGTATTTAGGAGCCTTTAATTTAGGACAATATATATATATATTTTTTGTACTTCAGGTGAAGGCTTACAGAACAAATAGTTTCTCATGAAACAGTAGTACACATATTGTTTTATGACATTGGTTAACAACCCCACAACAC
>NW_004444209.1:733820-809510 GCF_000243295.1 Trichechus manatus latirostris
CTTTAGGCCAGTAAATCTGGTCTTTTTTTTGTGAGTTAGAATTATGTTCTACATCCGTCTCCAGCTCTGTCCAGAACCCTCTGTTGTAATCCTGGTCAGAGCAGTCAGTGGTGGTAGCCAGGCACCGTCTAGCTGTACTGGACTCAGTCTGGTAGAGGCCTTGGTAGCTGTGGACAATTAGTCCTTCGGACTAATCTGTCCTTGTATCCTGTTCTCTTCATTCTCCCTTGCTTCCGAAGGTATGAGACCAGTGGAGTATCTTAGATGACCGCTCACAGGCTTTTAAGACCCCAGACACTACTCACCAAGGTAGAATGTAGAGCATTGTCTTTATAAGCTGTGTCATGCCAGTTGAGCTAGATGTTAGGATAATATTTTTAATGTAATCTGACTGACCTGTTATAGTTCAAAATTTTGCTGATCAGTTGGCTGCTTTTTGGGTTGATCTGAGAAGTTGCATGATTTAGAAACCTTGACTGGAGTTCTAGCTCTGTCACTAACTAGCTCTATAATCCGGGACACATCATTTAATCTTCTTCACCTTTATGATAATATTCAAGGGGTTGCCTAATTCTAACATTCTGTGGTTCTAAACTGCCTTCTAAATATTTGCCAAGATATTAATTATATACTGTCTGAAAAAAGATAAGATAGACAAAATTTCAGAAGATAGACTTAAATATTTGTCATATTAAATGTTAAGTCTACTGACTTTGAGTTGTTTCTCCCCACTCTAATATTCTTCATTTTCCTGCAAGTCCTCAGCACAAGTTCTGACTTCCAAGGAAGGTTTTTCTGACCTCTACAAAAGCAACAAACCTTACAAACCTAGAATTTACGTCACATAATCTAGCCACTTGATTTTGGGTCATCTTGTATTATTATTTTCTATTGTTTCCCATGAGGTTCATAATCCTCAAATTCGATTTTAATCTTTCATTCAGCCCCTCATCCAACAAACGTTTTTTGAGAACCTAGGTAGCATTCTAGTGGCTCAAGAAAAGTGATTATGTTTTCTACCTCATTTGTAACCCCAACAATGATTGCTGAAAATTGTTGATACATCTATGGATATCTATTCATATATATCTATATCTACATCTACATCCATCTATCTGTCTACCTACCTATCTATTCATTAGTTCCAAAAGAGATTTGAGGCTAAAATTTTTAATAAACAATTGTAATTAAAGGTTTTATAGCTTTAAAAGTTGAGTCAAAAACTACAGAAACTGATCTCTTTGTGCCCTCCCACGCAGTCCTTTCCTCTCTTTCAGCCTCCACTTCCAAGTGTAAACCTGCTCTCCTTAGGTGGATGTAAAGGGCCATCATTCAGACTTGGGATGAAACACAGAACACAATGAAGGGTATGGGAACAAGAGGAGGTTGGCAAGGGACCCAAATAGGCAGACAGAAGAGTTGAAGCAAGTCCTCATTGACACCAAATGAAGAAAATGATCCTTTAACCCTACTGTATCAATAGACTTCTATTCACACTTAATGTAAATTTAACTAAATAACTTGAATTTCCCATCAAGTTCATTAAAATTGGATTTGAACTTCACATAGGTTAGTTATTAAGCACATTAACTGTAATTGCTTACAATATACTACTTACTGCCTTAGGATATTTTTGAAATATGGGCGTCACTATGACGTCATCGCTATCTGTAGTTAGTGTTTCACTGACTTCAGAAGCTTCTTCACAGGATTCTTTACCTGCTAGAGAAGAAGCTGGAGTTACATAACTGTTTCAGAGCACCCTGTCCAACCCAAGAAAAGACATAGTACCCGTATGGCCAACCCATTATCTGGTTACTAGTTAAGCATATCTAGATTTTGGCTGCATTTACTCAGAATCAAGACCTCTTTTTCAAAGATTCAATTATTTGGAAATTTGCCAAATACACAGGTTTCATTTCTGAAAAGAAAGGAAGGAAGGAAAGAGAGCAAGAGAGAGAAAGAAAGAAAAGGGAGGGAAGAAGGAAGGAAAGGGAGATCATTCTTTTGCAGGGGCTAGAGAAAATAACCAAGCCAAGAAAAAGCAGTATAACCAGAGTGTGGCAGATTGTATTTCCCAAAGATGGCCTCAAACAATATCTCTCATCTCACATGCTCTTCTTAGTGTGACCTTGAAACTCCCCCCATTAAGTAGTAGGGTCTGTGTGCCCTGCCCTTAAACTGAGGTGGACCTTTGAGATCGCCTCAACCAAGAGTATGGTGGAAGTGATGTTAAGTGGCTTCCGAGGCTAGAATGTAAAAATGCCATGCACCTCCACCTCATTCTTTTAGGACCCTCTTCTTGGAACCCAGCCACCAAGCTGTGAGGAAGCCCTAGCAACCTACAGAGGGCCCAGCTGAACTCCCAGTTGACAGCCAGGACCAATTTGCCAGACATTAGAGTGGGCCATCTTGAAAATGGATCCACCAGCTCTAGTTCAGCTGTCCAATCAAAAGCTTCCACTGGACGTTGTTCCTCAGGTATCCCACTGAGGACCACTGGGAAGAGTCACCTTGTTCATAAGGGTCTTGCTTGGCTGAGTGGAGCCCTGGAACTTGCGTTTTATTATATAGGAGCATAATGCCCACAGGCAGAAGTGGTGCCAGCTGCACCATTCAGGGCCCCAAACTATAGCTATTGCAAATAACTATAGATTTTTTTTCATTTTTGTTGGTACATTAGTATTTCATTATGTGAATAAACCATAATTTATTTATCTATTTTATTGCTGATGGTGATCCTATGAGTGCCAGAGTAGAACTGTGCTCCATAGGGTTTTCAATGGATGATTCTTCTGAAATAGATCACCAGGCTTTTCTTCCAAGAAGTCTCTGGGTGGACTCAAACATCCAACCTTTCAGTTAGCAGCTGAGTGCATGAGTCAGAATCAGCTCAATGGCAACTGGTAAAAAACTTGATGGGCATCTGTGTTGCTTACACTATTTTGCTCTAAATAACAAGTGTCATGGTACCTATAAGCATATTTCTGGACTAAATCCCACTTGGTCAAGGTATGCAGTCTGTTTTATAGTTTTGTATTTTGCTGGACTTAGTTTGCTAATATTTGTTCAGGATATTGCACCTATGTTTATGATGGATATAAGTCTGTAGTTGTTTTTTGTTTTTGTTTTTTTGAAAAAATGTCTTTAGTTTGTTTTGGTATTAAGGTAATACTAACTTTATAATAAGAACCCTGGTGGTGCAGTGGTTAAGCTCTCAGCTGCTAAGAGGTTAGCGATTTGAACCCACCAGCCACTCCACGGGAGAAAGATGCAGCAGTCTGCTTCTGTAAAGATTTCCAGCCTTGGAAACCCTATAGGGCAGTTCTACTCTGTCCTATAGGGTCACTATATTTGACTTGACAGCAATTGATTGACTTTATAATAGGAACCCTGGTGGCACAGTAGTTACGGGCTTGGCTGCTAGCCAAAAGGTCAGCAGTTTAAACCCACCAGCCACTCCACGGGAGAAAGATGTAGAAGTCTGCTTCCGCAAAGCCTTAGAAACCCTATAGGGGCAGTTCTACTCTGTCCTATAGGGTTGCTATGAGTCAGGATCCACTCAACAGCACACAACAGCTTTATAGTTGGATGAGTTGGGAAGTTTTCCCTCCTATTTTCTAAAAAAGTTTGCAAAGGATTGGCATTATTTCCTTTAAATACTTGAGAGGATTCACCAACAAAGTCATCTGGGCCTGACTTTCTGTTGTCAGAAGATTTTTAATTAGTAATTCATTGTCTTTACTTCTAATAGGTCAACACTAATCTTTCTTTTTCTAGCTTCTTCAGATAGAAGCTTAGGTTATTGACTTTCACTCTTTATTGTTGTATTTTAATTTTAATTCAGCTCAAGATATTTTCAAATTATCCTTGGAATTTTTTCTTTGATTCACAGATTATTTTGAAATGTGTTGTTTAATTTCCAAATATTGGTTATTATCTGTTTTAGTTTCCTACAGCTGCCATCGCTATGAGTTGGAACTGACTCGACGGCACATAACAACAACAACGTGGCTGCCATAACAAATTACCACACACTTGGTGGCTTAAAACAATAGGAATTTATTCTCTCACAGTTCTGGTGGCCAAAAGTCTGAAATCAAAGTGTCAGCAGTGCTGTGCTCCCTTGGAAGGCTCTAGGCTAGGACAATTCATTCCTTGCCTGTTCCAACTTGTGGTATTTCATGGCTTGTGGCTGCGTCACTCCAGTTTTTGCCTTCATGGTCACATTGCCTCCTTCTCTTTTCTATGTATCTAAGAATACTTGTCATCAGATTTAGGACCCACTTGGATAGTCCAGGATGATGTCCATCTCAAGACCCTTAACTACATCTGCAAAGACACTTTTTACAAATAATGTCACATTCACTGGTTCTGGGGATTAGGGCATAGACATATCTTTTGGGGGTCCATCATTCAAACCATTTGAAGATCAAAGACTACAGCCTTCATTATGGATTACAGCTCAACATTAAGAAAACAAAAATCCTCAAAACTAGACCAGTGAGCTACATCACGATAAACTGAGAAAAGGTTGAAGTTGTCAAGGATTTCATTTTACTTGGATCCACAATCAACAGTCATGGAAGCAGCAGTCAAGAAATCAAACCACGCATTACATCGGGTAAATCTGCTGCAAGACCTCTTTACAATGTTAAAAAGCAAAGAGGTCACCTTGAAGACTAAGGTGCACCTGACCCAAGCCAGAGTGTTTTCACTCGCCTCATATACATGTGAAAGCTGGACGAAAAATAGGAAAGACTGAAGAAGAATTGATGCCTTTGAATTATGATGTTGGTGAAGAATATTGAATATACCATGGACTACCAGAAGAACGAACAAATCTGTCTTGGAAGAAGTACAGCCAGAATGTTCCTTAGAAGCATGGATGGCCAGACTACGTCTCACGTCTCACATACTTTGGACATGTTATCGGGAGAGATCAGTCCCTGGAGAAGGACATCATGGTTGATAAAGTAGAGGGCCAGTGAAAAAGAAGACTCTCAACAAGCTGGATTGACACAGTGGCTGTAACAATGGGCTCAAGCATAACAATGATTGTGAGGATGGTGCAGGACTGGGCAGTATTTCGTTCTATTGTACATAGGGTTGCTATGTACAAGTTATAATGTTTTTTCTTTTATTTCCTGCATTTCTACTCTGATATGTCTGATTTGGATTTATTTCTACTTACCCTGCTTGAGTTTCATTTCATTGAATTTTAATATTCTTTATTAGTTCTGAGAAAGTTGAAGTCATTATCATTTTAAATATCATCTCTGCCCCTTCTCTCTCCTCTCCTATATCTAATTAAATATGACATAGACCTTCTCATTGTATCCTTTATGTCTCTTTTTCTCTTTTGTATTTTCCATCTTGTTGTCTCTCCTTGCTTCATTCTGGAATCTTCCTCATTTCTCCCTTCAAGTGTGTTTAATCTCCTTCTAACCCATCTCTTTCTCTCTGATAAATGCCTATATTTAGCACTTCTATAATTTTTATTGATTCAATTCCAAATTTTCAGTGACTTTTGCAATCATTACTGTAATATTTGATTCATAAAAAAAAATGAATACCAAAATTATCAGGTAAAATTTGATGAGAAACAAGATATTGGTAAAGTCTCCATATATCTTCTCATAGAGAACTTAAAAATTATAAAGGGAAAAATGGTAACATTACAGTGGAAAAACCTGACAGATGCTTCCTAACTAAATGATCAAAGTTAACATCACCAATAATGGGACAAACTGACATCACATACCTCCTAATGTGATGCAGTGAGAGGGACGTAACATTACTTCTGTGGTAGTCCTGTGAAAAATTCATAACCTGAATCTAATCATGAAAAAACAGCAGACCAATCTAAACTGAGAGACAGTCTACGGAATAACTGGCCTATACTCTTCATAAGTGTCAATATCATATGAGTGACAGAGAAGAACTGAGGAATTATTCCAGATTAAAGAAGACTAAAGAGACATGACTAATCGCAATGCATGTTCCTGGACTGGTTAAGGAAAAAGCAAAAATGAACAAAAAAAATCTGCCATAATAGACATTATTGGGACAATTAGCAAATCTGAATATGGACTGGACATTAGATAATAATGTATCTATGTTAAATTTTGCAAATTTGATAACTGTACTGTGGTTACATAATAGAATTTCCTTTTTATTAGGACAATAAATACTGAAACATATAGTAGTAAGGGGGCATGATGCTTGCAACTTATTCACAAATACTTCAGAAAAAATATGAAAATGATAAGGCAAAAACTTAAAAGTTGGTGAATTTGGGTGAAGGATATATGGAAATTTTTTGTCCTATTCTTGCAACATTTATGTAAGTTTTTTTAATCACTTATGTAAGTTTGCAATAATTTTAAAATAAAACATATTTTTGAACTTATGATATCAATTTCCATAATATCCTGTCCTTGCTGAAAATTTAAAGCACAGCTTTTACCCACATGAACCTTGTCAGCACAGCTGTTGTATAGTTTGTATCTGATAACTCCCACTATCTGGAGTCCTAGAGGGAATCAGGTCAGCCCTTGTCCCTGTATCTTTGCAAGAGTCCCCAAAGTAGAGTTCTACCTTGCAGAGAAAAAGGGCTCAGAATGGTGCTGCCTTCAGGATTGCAGAGAAGAGCATGGGCAATTTGCCAGGGTTCCTACCCTGGGTAGACACCAGACGCAGACTGTCATCACCCCAACAGTCCACCACAAACATGGTTATACCTCTCCACTGCCTTTGCCAGACGGACAATGTCCCAGGGCTAAATCTCCAATCATCTCTCTGATGTAGGCTAGGTAATTCCTCCCTCTCTTGTTGGCTCTTTGATGCTTTTAAGAAGCATTTATAAGATTAATTTTAATGTATTAACTTTAGCTTTTTAGCTGTCATCAATGGAGAGTTGGTCTGGAATTATGTCTACTTTTCATATAACACAAAATTTTACCTTAATTTAAGAAAAATTTGGATTAACATCACAAATGAGCCAATCACACTCCTCCTATTTCTTTGTAACCATAATTCACAAGACCTTGGAGCAAGTTAACATTTTATAGATACAATGTAACTAAACTACCTAGTAAGCTAGATATAAGTATATAGAAAGTTACTTTCTTTGAGCATTCCAGCCTTGTTGGCATAACCATCACACTTGCAACATAAAACTGAGCCTATGGTCTTCTTAAGTATTAATTTTCCATGAAAAGTTTAGTAGTGCAAGATGAAGGAAGAAAGCAAACAATTGGCCTGATAAAATAATTTGATAATCAAATAGGAGAATGAGATTTCAAATAGACAATACCATTTACAGGATGTTCCTTCTCTTTCAATACTGAGCAGGCTGATGTCATAGCCTCTTCCTTTTGCTGATTTGTTTTTAAATCATCATCCATGGAGACTTTAAGCCCCGAGAATTTCCACTCAGTGTAGTTCATCTGCTTCAGAGTAAGACAACAATACTGTTGTTGGTAATATCTTGGTTTTCTTTTTCTCCCTCTCTTTCTTTCTCTCTCCTTTTTTCTTTTTTAACATTAGCTATTTTTAACTTAATATTTGTTTTTAAATAAATACAAGGTTAATGCATGTTCCAATTAGAAAATAATTTCAAAAAAACGTTGGTAAGTGATGGTAGGGTGGAGTTTAGGTGCTACATAGTGACTTTAATCTAGTTCTCTATGCAGAAATGGTAGTATCCAGCACAGAGTAGGTGCACAATAAATACGATTCCTTAATTACTTCCACTTAGAGTTGAAGTGACTAGTTAGGACAGTGGTACTAAAGTTCTAGCATAAACTGGAGAATACATAATCTGCTGAATGATATGAAATGGAAATGAACAGTCCAGGTTTTATTAAACTACTTGTGGTTGTGAAAACACACGCTAATCACAAATAGTCATGCCTATCGTTTCTCTTGTGCATCTGCTTCTGCATCTATCTTGAGAATAATACATTCAGGGACACTGCAACCCACATTTTAGCTCTTCAGGGTTTCTATGGTTTTACCTGTAGTACACTTCCACTAAAGATGCTACGACTAAGGTACTCCATTCTGTTCTTTCCTTGGATGCCTGCTCTTTTGCCATGTTTTCGTCTTGAGTAGCTCTCAATCTGGTGTTGCTTTTCCTTTCTTTCTCCCATCTGAGGAGGTTTTCTCTGTATGTGATACTGGCCAGCTTCAATGGGAATCTCAACAGATGCCATCTGGTCCTAAGTAGAAGGATCAGAGACAGTCTTATAAGATGATAGTTTAACCTTGATACTCAAGAAAAGGATTTGTGAACTAGCATTAGACATCATTCCTCTCCTCCCACAGAGTTGAGAGATGCCATCTCTCTCTACTTCCCAAAATAAAACCCAGGGCTTTGCTCCATCAATAGCCTCATGGCATTATGAGGGATGCAGATTAAATTCACAGAACACACATCACATTCAGAGAAGGAACTTCTTTCACTATAATTTTAATACTGTTTCCCTCAAATCCGCTCCATAGGATTGGTGAAGATATGCTACCTGGGGAGGAAAGGAAGCCATTTCCTCTTCAGATAAGGTGTCTAAACTGTCCTTGATGTCATTCTCCTCAGTATGAGCTTCTGGTTTCAGGAAGTTTTCAGGGGGCAGGTAGTGAGACTTCCAATTCAGTTTCATCTGAATAGATCCATTGGGTTTCCCCTCAGAGTCAGTGAGGTTAAAATCACCTGAGAGATACACAGACATTAATAAGATCTGATCACATAAAACAGACAAACTACCATTTACCAGCACCTCACTTATTCCTCCAGTTTTGAATTTCATGATGTTTTGTTAGTAACTGATTGTTGCTGTTGCTGGGTGCCATCAAGTCAATTCCAACTCACAGCAACCCTAGGTCTCAGAGTAGAACTGCTCCATACGGTGTTCTTGGCTGTAATCTTTACAGAAGTAGATCTCCAGGTCTTTCTCCTGCAGAGCTGCTGGGTAAGTTCAAACTGCCAACTTTTCAGTTAACAGCCAAGCACTTAGCCTTTATGCCACCAGGGCTCCTTAGTAATTGACTAACATCAATCAAATAATCATGATGCTAATACACTCATAGGTAACATAAAATTACAGTGTGTTTAGAATGTTTATAGGGGAAGGTGAGTATTTCCAGGTTTCAGGAAGAGATAGTCAAAAGACGTATAGAGAGGAATACAGCTTGCTTGTTAACAGTCACCCCGCCAATAAGCAAGACTGCATTACTATTACAAAATGCTTACTATGCCTTAGTCATACCAAGAAAACCATTGTCTACACTCAAGTAGTCCCTATTTCTAAATTAACAAAATCCAGAAAACTTAAGCAAATGCCAAATTGTCCAACGTCAGGCTTCCAAATTATAACAGATGGTTCACACTGCCTCTCCTCTTTTGCAAAGGAGGAGTTGTGGGCAGAAGCATCACCCATTTTTTAGCAGTTATGGTATCGGGAGGAGGGAGGCCTCACTCAATTCATAAACATCCAGAAGCTTGTTAAATATGGTTGGTACCAGCTGTACCCATGCATACTTCCCAGTTAGAGCATGGGTACTCCTGCCTCATCCTCCCATGGCTGTGGCCAGAGGGTCAAACCCTCCTAGGTGTACCTACAAAGTTTGGGTGTGAAAGTAAGGAAGGTAGTATTAAAACATCCCAAGAAATTTGCCTTTGTCATGACCTGGCATGGAAGTTTCTCTAACTAGTATCTGAAGTTTAAAAGAATCCAGAGAACATATTAAAGGGGGAATGTTAAAGTCACAGCTTATGCTCAGATATTTAGTCATGTACTAAAAAAGCAACTGGCCTTAAGTAAAGACAAATACTGAAAAGAACTAGAGAGTTTAAAAAAGTCTGTTCAGAGATAGAGGGTGTGAAATTCAGGTTGGTGGTTCTACCAATTTAAGAATCTTGTTTTTGTTGCTGAAAAGAAGCAGAAGCTACTGTTTCCATATAAGGAGTGAGGCTCTAAGTTTTCTGTTTTGCTGCTCTTGATAGTATTCTAAAATCATTTCAGTAGGCTTTAAGATAGACTGTTCCAAGCAAGTAATCAGAGAAAGGTAGACTTAGGACAGGGGAACAACACTGAGCAGACAGCATAGGAATATATCTTGAATTCCCACCTTTAATAGATTTGTTTTGTGCAAGAGGCAGCAAGGGCACTTGGACTTGGCCAAGGTACGAGCCAGGCTCTGAGTCTTCATCATCAAACACATACACAAGTAGGTCTTCCCGCCTCAGATACTGATTCAGGTCAGAGGTCACAAGCACTGGAAATCGAGCCTGGTCTTTAAAGTAGGGATTGTTACTGGCTGGAACGATGGCAGTGTCATGGTCAGCAAAGGTGAAGAAGCGGTACATGGCATATGGACTGGGTTGAGTTCCCAGCCGTTGACTCCGGAGGCCACAACACCTGATGATCTCCACCCACAGCTCATTCTGATGCTTCCAAGCCTCTGATCTGGACTGGAAAGATGTTGGTCTTGGGTTGAGGAAGAGAGAGTTGTTCTGGGTGGAGCTCAGCACTCTTGGTGAGGAAGAGCTACAACCTGGAGAATTGCTGTATACTGACTAAGGGGTATAGAGAAACTTAATGACCTTCACCTGCCTGGAAGCTGGCTCTGGCGGATGGTTACCTGAGGGAGATGCTAGTACTCATGCCTTACTCTTAGAGAATGGAACAAAGAATTTTTTTTTTTCCCCCAGAGCAAGGAAAGGTAGCTAGCCCCAAGGACATGATTTCATCTCAAACTTAAGCTTGACCAAGGAAAGAATCTGGACTAGTTGTGACATGACAGTTATTCTCTTTCATTCTCATTCAACAAATGCTTATTGAGAGTGGAGGACTGAGCTATTCTTATGAGCTGCATGGTTGAGGATCCTTTGAGATGCATGAGTTCATCCTTTTTCTCACCTCCTCATCCTTCTGGGCCTCCCAGGCTCCAAGCACATTAGCTGACAGGTAGGTCTGGGCTTTCTTTCGTTTACTGCCTGCCTGTAGGCTGCATCTTATAGGGAAGCGAAGCCTCATCCAATACTCTAACACTCCAAAGTCTTCTCCACCAGCTCCTGGGTAGCAGAAAGTATGAAAGGCATGGAGGATATAGATGGCATGGCAAGGATCAAGAATAAAGGCAGAGGCTTTGGGAAATTCTGCTTTAGTCCTAGAAGCTGCTGGAAGCAAACAGCACTTACCAGTAAGTGTGGTAGAGCCATGGACTCTCTCCACAGTGTCCAGAACCCTGTCAAAGCAAATCCAACTGGCTGCAAGGGTGTGGTGCTCACTGGCCACAGCCTGGTGAAGATCAAGCCGGGCTGAAGCCCCTTGAAGGTAGTGCAAGAAAAGGGAGTCTATCTCCACCACGTACTGGGACGTGAAGTCATAGTGGGGCTGTGGCCCCACAGCTAGTGGGGTACAGTGAGTTTCAAAATCATAGAAGGAATACGTGCAAAAAGTAGTAGGTTGGGTATCTCCAGCCTGAGCCAGGGCAGCAGATGTCAGGAAGGCTTGGTGGAGGTGCAGTTCAAAAAGATTTTCACTTTGATGCAGCAGAGAAATGTCTACTTTATCCTCATCACTATTGGCTGGTAATGTTTCCAGACATAACGACAATTGTTGGGTGCCATAAGCCACATCTTTGAGCTGTTCTAGAGGAGAAAGAAAACTGCCTATCCATTAAATGGTACAGTGGTCTTCCCTAGTGTAATGGAGTGTGGATAGAAAGAGACTAAAATAATGGTAAAATTCTAATTTGTGATTATTTGAAGAAACTATGTGATTCAAAAGGAAAAGCAATCGAATGACACAAGGAAATTTGAATTCTGATAACTAAATAATTCAATGTTTCCTTTAGACAGAAGGAACAAAATGAGTGGATCGGAAAGCAAATGCTAAGCTCAGGAAAACACTGGAAGCACAATTTCACCATATAGATGACATTGTTTGGGTTTACAGCAAGATCCCATTAATTGGTAATTCCCTTACCGAAGCACCAGAAGCACCATAAATATTTCCAATAAAGAGAATAAGTCTGGGATATTGGCTATGGAGAGAATAGCAAGTTATAGCCACAGTGTCTATTACATTGAGTCCTCCCAAGAAATGCTTCCCCTTCTCCAGCCAGATCAGAAGAGTCTTCATTCTGTTAATACTTTTGCTTCATAGTAAGAAGGCAAAAAATCCATACTAAGTCAAAGACTCACGGAGTAAGAAGTGGGGTGGGGAGACTTACTAGAAAGAGGTTGAAAATACTGGCAATGGGATGAAAAGATACGTAGATCATCTATCGAACTGGGCATTACCTTCCATGTCCAACCATTCAGAAACTTCGATATATAGTTTGCTTAAAATTGCAGGGTGTTAGAGTTGCCACAGTGTTTTGACAGTGAAGGTCCTGTTTTAAGAGTTAAAGCAGTAAAATAAAAATATTCTAGATACATAAGAACGTCTTCATGTCCAAAATAATGAAGAGATTAACTAATGGCTTTTTGATTGATAAGATTAATACAACTAAAGAAAATATATTTAAACTTTGTATTACATGACACAGGGTTAATAATCTTAGCACATAAAGAACTTCTACAAATCAGAGGCGGGGCCAAGATGGCAGAGTAGTCAGATGCTTCTGGTGGACCCGCTTACAACAAAGACCAGAAAAAACAAGTGATTTGATTATATATGGCAATCTGGGAGCCCTGAACATCAAAGGTAGAGTTGAGGAACTGGACTGAGCGGCAGGGGGAGGGAGAGACCGTTCTGAAGCAGTGAGGAGTTGCCAGACCTGACCTGGCGAGAGCCTGAGCCGTTTAGGCCTGATCAGCTCAGGGGGTGAGCAGTGAGACAGGTAAATGGCAGTGCTCGGGAGGTGCGTTTTCTGCACCAGGAGAGACCCAGCACCAGAGAGTCTACGCAGCCACCCAGAACCAGTGAGAAGCAGCCCTCACTGGCGAAAGATAAGTACTTGCGTATGGCCTACCACATGGATCAAAAACACCCCCCCCCTTAGGGAAAAACCTCTCTCCCGTTTACCTCCCCCCTCCCTGCTCCACACTGCGTCCTGGGCCAGCTTTAGCAATTGCTGAGTCCCCTGGGCTGGAAGTAGGATCCATCACATGCCCTGAGCCATTTTCCCAGCCTTGGAGAGTGAACAAATTAATGAACAGAGGAAAAAATAAACTGCAAGCTCCCCTAAGCCAGGAACCCAGGGTAGGCACAGCTCCTTTGCCTAGGCACAGGCATAAGGGATCCACAGACTTTGAGTGCCTTTCCCCCTGCAGAGACTTGTGTGGGCCCATCTCAGCAGCGTAGGCCCTCATTACTGCAGTACAACAGGGTATATACCTGAAGTCTAACTTCAACTGTTTCAGCTGTGAAGTGGCAGTTTCTTGACATTTGACACTGCTCTGCCCATTAAGCAGGGTCTTCACCCACCCACACCAGGGGCCTGAGGACTGATGGCTGCACCCACGCCACCTAGCCATCTGCTACAGGTGCCCAAGAATAAGAGGTGCCCCCCAGTCCTTACAGCCAACAGCATTAGGTGCTAATAGTCTGGCTGCAAAACGAACACACCTACACACTCTAGGGAACAGGGACATGCCTTCCTCCTGGACACTCGGGGGCAGCTGTCAGCCCCCTGCCTTGCTAAGAGTGTGTCCTCCTGCTGCAGCCAGATGCCTATGCCTACACCAATCACCCACGCCTGTCTAGGACTGTAAGTGAGAGCCTACACCACACACTTGGTGGCTATCTACCTAGGCACCTGAGCTGAATCCATACAGGAGGAGTGGGTGGACTCCTGATCTCACATAACTAGTAACAGATCTAACCACCTGGTGGCAGGACATTAGAGCTTCAAAGATGCCAATAATCAAACTAGCTCATATGAGCAGCCTATTTGGGCATATCAAAACAAAACAAGAAGCTAGGACACAGTAAGCAAACATAAAAGAAATAAATACAATAACTTATTGATGGCTCAGAGACAACAGTCAATAAAAATCACGTAAAAAGGCGATCCATGATGGCTTCAGCAAGCTCCCAAAACACAGAATCTAGAAATTTTCCAGAGGAGGAAAATTTCTTGGAATTACCAGAGGCACAATACAAAAGATTAATATACAGAACTCTTCAAGAAATTAGGAAAGAAATTAAGCAAAACTCAAAACACACAATAGAGGAAATTAAAAAGATTAGAGAAGAGCATAATGACAAATTTAACAGGCTGCAAGAATCCATAGAGAGAGAGCAATCAGAAATCCAGAAGATTAACAATAAAATTCCAGAATTAGACAACTCAGTAGAAAGTCATAAGAGCAGAACTGAGGCAATGGAAGTCAGAATTAGTGAGATTGAAGATAAAGCACTTGACACCAACTTATTTGAGGAAAAATCAGATAAAAGGATTTTAGAAAATGAAGAAACCCTAAAAATTATGTGGTATTCTTTCAAGAGGAATAATCTACGAGTAATTGGAGTACCAGAACAGGGTGGGGGCGGATAAGAGAAAATACAGAGAGAATTGCTGAAGATTTGTTGGCACAAAACTTCCCTGATATCATGAAAGATGACAAGATATCTATTCAAGAACTTCTACAAATCAGTAAAATACTATTAAGAAATAGACAAAGGACAGGAATAGGTAATTCTCAAAAAAAAAAAAAATAATAATACAAATAACTGATAAACATATGAAAAACTCTTTAGCTTTACCAGTAACCAAAGAAATATAAGTTAAAACAAATGAATCTTCAGAAGTAGAAACGATATTTATTCTGTACTGTCCTTGGAGAAAGACCCTGAATTTGAATGACATGAGAATTTCAATCCAAGGATGAGTTTCCTTTGTTTTATGGTAGTGGCCTTTTATCATATTCACCCTGGCATAGATAAACCATGCTCCAAAATGATCCACCTCCCTTTATTCTAGTTCCACGCTCACTAAAAAATCTGATTCTGCTTTCTAGAGGGAATGTCCTGAGTAGTGGTTTCAAGTAGTCTAATGACAGCAATGGAACAGCTACTATTATAAAATGATAAATGAAAATTTGGAATTAAATATCTGTCTCTGGTGAGTTTGGTTAGTGTTAGTCATGTCTCTCCCTGCTGGGTATAACACAGTGAAGTTTTTTGATGTAAAAGGCTGAGACCAGACCCTGGTCAGCAATGCCTGTACTAAATAGGAAATACCACAGTATGAAATCTTCATAAACGTCCAGCCATCTCCTCTGCCACTGTCATCATCCTCAAACTGCAACTAAATTTTAGAAACTTTTACAGAGATACCACAGAAAAGGATGATGGAAGAAGAGTGATGAAGCTCTATTATCTACAAAAACTGCTTTATAGGTCTGGGTTGAGGAAACAATCTCAAGAGAGTGTATTACATCACTCAAGGGCTGACACTGACACACATTTTCAAAACAGAATCAACTCACTGAAGCAGTTGCTTATCCCTAGTGAAACTCTCCATAGAAACCAGAGAAACACATTGACATGATGGAAGAAGAGAAGTTGCTAAGCTGCATATTAAAACAACAAAAATGATAGGACCAAGAAGAATAGGAGGAATAAGTCACATGCCAAGGTCATAAGAGGTAGTCCTTAAATGGGCACACAAAGAGGAATATATGCGTTAGCTGTGTGAAGAGTCCCAAGATGAGGATAACAAAGTGCTAAGACTTGCCAGATGTTGGAAGGCCATGGCTTCTTAAAATACCTTCCAGCTGCTTGATACGATTGTTCTTGAGGTCTAGAAGTTGATTCAACCTCTCCAGTTTCTCTTTGTTATCTTTCTTTTCATTATCAGCTTTTGTCATCAATGCCTCCAGTTCCTCCTGAAACAAAATAATGTCTGAGATTTTCTATCTCAGTGGCCCAGACCTAAAGAGCCCAGATAAAAAGTAGTATTGCTGGGTAAAGGAGACTCTGCTATCTCTTTAGCAGGGCAGATTCATCCACTAGAAAAGCTCGGGTTCCTCACTGACCCCTCCAAGACCAGTAGTGCTATTAGTGCCATAGGGTACTATGGGACTGGCAAAAAGTGAAGCAGAAGCTCCACACCCACCATTTTCATTAGCTGGCCCCTTTATTGCTTCTATTGCCAAGGTGCCATAGGCATGTGCGAGTCCTCAAGTTCTTCAAAGAACAACACCTTCTGTGTTTGTACAGGACAGCAGATCACCTTGTATCAGCCCTGGAAACTCAGGCCTTGCTTCATTCCCAGTCTTGTAAGTGGTGCCCACGTGCCCATTTATCTATCCCCTTCCTATACCATGTTTTTTGCACCTTATAACACTCGTTGATTTTGCTCTGCAGAAGAAGCATGTCTCTGGTCTTGTCTAGTTCCAACGTGGTCTCTGCATGTGATGCTTGCAATTCGCTTAACATCTGGGACAGTTTCTGTTCTTCTTGGTTTCTTGATTCATAGGGCTACAGTGGGAAAAGCATTGGTAAAAGGGAGTATAAATATGATAGATACAGTAATAACTATTCTCCATAAAGAAGTTTAGTAGATAAAATGCCAGAAGCAGAATTTACTCCAAAATGTAAACGAGGACTTGTATTAGTTCACAAGTGCTCTCTTCCCTAGTTCTTCATGTCCAGCAGCAGCACTGAAGGAAGGGTATATAATGTTCTAATGGGCTGCTGGCTCTTCAGCAGATCATTTCAAGTCCTCATCTGAAAAAAGATTCTAAATTATATGAGCTGTAAAGGGTGGAAAAAAAGGATGGAGCTCATGAAGCTATCTCTACTCTCAGCCTTCTCAGATCCTTCCAAATATTGTCCTCATTCTGGTCAAAATATTACTCAGTATCTTTTCCAGGAATATTTTCCAGAGATCCCTCTATAGAGTGGACTTGTTTGTTTAAAGAGGCTCTTACCTCTATCTGAGCAGCCTCTTGGAATAGAGTTGGGTGAGTGGCTGGTTCTGATTGCCCTCCAGGAGACTGGGAAATTGTGTTTTTCTTTTGAAGGCTCTCTATCTCCTGTTGATGCTTCAGAATCAAGTTGGTGACTTCAAGCTTCAGATCCTGGTTTTGGGCTGGGAAAAAAAATAACCCAGTTACCAGAGTTGAATCAATTGTAAATTAGATTTTCCCACTAATGTTTAATACGTTTTATAAATTTGCCCTTAGAGAAGCAATTTTCTCTCATTTCTACAAAGGAGTTCTAGCTTACTGACTCAGTAACATGAGTTGACTCTTGCACTACAGACATAGAGTGGAGGGGAGAACAACAACAACAGCAAAGCTACTTGGCTAACTGGGATAGTCCAAATCTTTTGACAGCACCCTCCATACCAGCATTTCACCAACTCTGTTCCCATTGCGTTCTGACTTCTAGGCTGCTGGTTCTCTGTGGAACTCATCTCCACACCTACTCTGACCTGGAGAAAGGATGGGCATTTCATTATGTGTGTGTTTGTGTATGTGTGTGTGTGTTTCAGGGAAGGAAGATAATCTATTTTTAGTGTGTGGGAATCTATGTATTAGAGAGGGGGTTAGATTAGATTACCGCTAAGACTTCACTTGTACTTCATACCTACCACCACAGGGTCCTTAGCATGTGCTCCTAAGCTTTATCTTCTTATGGTTCCTGCCTCTAGTTTTCTTGGATGTCATATTCCTTTTCCTTCACTTTCCTATTTGAATATACTAGAATGTGATGCAATATAAATTTGATAAAGCTAAATATCAAGATCCAGGCAGGCAAAAAGAAGTCAGATGAAGGTCTTTTTTTTTACAATGTTTTAAAATCTCCAGAATAACTATCTCTTGTAATTCAAGAGTTAAGTTGGTGGTGGGTGGGGGAGTGACAGTGGTAGCCAAGAGTCGTAATTTTCTTCTCATTTTCAGGTATCCAGTACTCAAAAAAGTTGGCTCCCAATCACCTCTAAACTGATTGAGAATAATAAAGGCAGAGAAATTAATTTTCAATACTTTCAATAAATAATGTAAATATTTAAAAACATAATAAATTAAAAATTGGCATCCCCTCAAATGGAAAGAAATTACACAGGGAAAAGCATACGTATTACATGTTTTCCTGATTGTAAATATGATTTGATTTTCAGTGTTCTTATTCTAGTTATCTATGACCCATAGGATCAAGAATAGGATCAAGTGTAGGGATGGGGGAAATGATGGCCCAAGTTCCCTTTTCCCAAAGCAGATGTAGAGGATGCCACATTTGAGAGAACTCTTAAAGGCCCAACCTACCTTTTTCTCTGTCCAACTGAAGTAACATTTTTCTCTTCTCCTCCAGCTCAGCATTCAGCTGATCCTGCAACTGAGAGACTTTCTCCTGTAGCTGTTCTCCTATGAGCTCATTGCCCCATTGAGGCAGAGTACTGCTGTCCAGCATGCTGAAAATGGGAAGTGAGCAAGGAGGGAGGGGAGAGTTGTCAGATGGACACTTGAAGGTATGTGATATGACGTCTTGATTACACAGTTTCAGCATCTCCTGGGCCTAGTTCATCACTCATTCCCCTACATGTTTTTTTCTGCCCCTGCTTTATTTGTAACTGTCATTTACCAACTGCCTTGGAACTTTTGGATCCTATTGAGGGGTTGCTCAATATTACTTCTGTTTAAGTCTCAAGTATTCAGCTGAGCAAACACCCCAAGTCATATCCATTTCCCAAGGAACTTATCCCGCATGATGGATGGCTTTCTTTAGGCAGGGAACTGTGTACCGAGATGTTCTCAGGCCTGCAAGATCAGAAATAATGAACAAGGTATTCCTCTTCTCTTTGTTTCATTCCTCCATCTGCCTTCACCAATGGCTAGTTTTGAGAATATTTGCCTTTGAACTAGATTAAAATTACTATTCCAGAGGGCAGGAGCTAGACTTTTCAGTGACTTTACCCTGCACCCCAAGGTCCCTAGGTGATGCAAATAGTTTGCACTTGACTTTGGTTTGAACCCACCCAGAGGTACTGTGGAAGAAAAGGCCTGGCAATCTGCTTCCATTAAGATTACAGCCAAGAAAACCCTATGGAGCAATTGTACTCTGTAACACATGGGATCACCATGAGTCAGAATCAACTTGTGGCAAGTAACAAGAACAACCCTGCACCCCATAGCATTTTTTTGGTGACCCCGTAGTATTTTAGCTGTGAAGGCAGACCCATTCTGAGTATAAAATATACATGGCTAATTCTTGATTATTTACACAAATAAAGAGGCACTGATAATCAAACATTTATTTCTGTTCATGTCTTTTCCTTATTTACCATTTTAATAAATGTGGTCTGAGAAGAACTTGCTTAGGCTAGTATTAAGATTGCTTGGCACTTCCTGACCATACATCACATGATGACCCAAGAAGACAATGTTATGAGTGATAAAGGGAACAAGACTATAGTAATGTTTGTCCCAGGGGGTCCTCCACGTAGATATCCCAACGCCTCTTTGTTTCACTGCATTGAAGTGCATCGTTTGTTCCCGTGATACTCTCATACAACTTCCCCAATCTGCCCACTACTGCCTTTAACTGGATCAGAAGGCACTTTTAATTTTTTAAACCATCCAGATGTTTTTAATTACAAAAGACATATATGGATACATGTTCGTTGTAAAAAACTAAAATAATATAGAAGTATATAAAATAAAAGTGAAGATGCCCTTTTACCCTACTCCAAACCTCTTCATAGCTCCAGAACTAACCTCATTAAGTTTGTGTATCCATACATGCACATAACATAAATTAGATCAGCATTAACATACTCTTTTATAACTCGCTTTTTTCTTTTAATAATAAGTATATCTTAGACATGTAGATCTACCTCATTTCTAACAGCTATATAGAATTTCACTGTAGGGATGCAACATGACTTAATCAAACCCCTATCAGTGGAAATTTGGGTGGTTTCCTTTTTTTTTTTACGAACAATGCAGTAATTAACATTCTTATTATACAGATATCTTTGCACATACATAGAAGGATTTCTTTAGTATTGATTTTAAAAAATGGAATTGCTAGTACAAAAGACATGCATATTTAACATTTTGGTAGATATTGTCAAATTCTAAAAAGACTATCCTACTTTATATTTCACTAACAATATTGAATACTGTTTTCTGCATAGACTTATCAATACCAAATATTATTTTAAAAAATGGGAAGGCATTTTTCTATAATTGTCTTCTACAGCAAACAATGCTCTAAGACTCAAACTTGATACTCACTTTTCTAAGAGTTTGTCATAATTGTCATTCAGCAATTTTCGTTCTTTTTCCAAATCTTCAACTCTCTCCTGAAACTAAGAATGATAGTAGAGTGCCTGAGATAACTTTAAAATCCATTGCCCTGCACAGGTTTTCCCTTTTCTCTGGCAATGTGGGAATAGGACAGGAGCTTTTCTATGCTCATCTCCCATGTCTGTGATGAGGAGAGCGAGGAACCATTCAACTAGAGAATTGAACCAACTGAAAGTGGGGTGGAAACTTCTGGCGGAATTAATGAAGATTCTCTGATGCAAGTTTTCACAGTGTCTAGGTTTCTACTGTTAGGGAAGAAGCAGCACATTTTGAAAGAGCAAAGACTTTGGAGTGTAGACCTAACTATGAATCCCAGCTTTGACTCTAATGACTTAATCTTGAGAGAACTATTTAACCATGTGGAGCCTCATTTTTCTCATCTGTAAAAATGAAATACCCATATTTAATTGCTGTTAAGATACACAACATCTCTGAAGTTGGAATGTAACTTACAACTGATGGTATCTTTTAATTATTATGGTAATTTACCTCCTTCAGAGTCACCTGCAGGACAGCTACATCTTCCAGTTGGGTCTTCAAGTTCACAGCTTTTTTGCTTTCCTCCTTCAGCTCTGCCCTGAGCTCATTCACTTGACCAAGGAGAGCATCATGGGCTGCACTCAGAATTCCCTGATTCTGGGACAAAAGGAAGGGCACTCTAGGAATGGTCACATCACTCAGCAAAGGGTGGTCTCGAGATACTAGTAACCCTAGCATTCGTTAGTAGGTGTCACCAACGATGACTTTGATTAATATCCCATTCTCTTTGCACTTTTCATGCTAGCATTTCTCTGGAGGTATAGTTTCCCTGCTAAGTGATGATTTTCCACTCTAGGCAATTGTAATTCATTATTGGAGCCTGATTTTCCCAAGGTTCAAGTTAAGCCCTAGCTCTAAGTCAGATGCCACCTTTAAAAGCTGCCTTAAATTTCTACGCTATTTGATGCTTTTTATGATGATATAGTCCTCCCTTTGCAACTGAGAAAATGACATGTAGGATCAGATGACTCTAGAAGTTAAGTGACTATATTTCTGGTGGACTGTATTGTTTCTCTGGTGGACTGTATCGTATCTCTGGTGAGCAACAGCTATGAC
Source organism: Trichechus manatus latirostris (assembly GCF_000243295.1). NCBI lineage: Eukaryota > Metazoa > Chordata > Mammalia > Sirenia > Trichechidae > Trichechus > Trichechus manatus. The sequence goes on from NW_004444209.1 coordinate 755,188, forward strand.
TGGTTATTCCGGGAACTCTGATTTGTTGTTGCTTTGCTGTTAGTTGTCTTTGAGTCACCTCTGACTCATGGCAACCTTATGTATAACAGAACAAAATGTGGCCCGGTTCTGTGCCATCTTCATGATGTCTGAGTCCATTGTTGCAGTTGTTGTGTCACCCTATTATCTTCATTGGCACTCTGTTACCACCACCCATCTGTCAGTTTGTTGTACTGTGGTAACTTGTGTGTTGCTGTGATGCTGGCAGCTATGCCATTCGTATTTCAAATACCAGCAGGGTCACCCATAGTGGACAGGTTTTAGCAGAGCTTCCAGACTAAAATAGACCAGGAAGAAAGGTCTGGCAATCGACTTCTGAAATTAGCCAGTGAAAACCCTATGGATCACAACTGAACTCTGCTTTAGTGACCCTCAATCATGGACATTCACTCAGTCCTACTTCTACATCTACAACTCAATTATAGGTTGAATAAGGCCAAATATTTAACAACACCAGGGAAGATCTGTAACAACTTTGTTGTATCGCACCACCTCACACATGCTAGAAGAATACTCTAAGGAATTTCTAAGCAAATGCTACAGTTCTCCAAAGCAATATGCTGAAAAACACTATTCCAAACATTTCTCAACACAGATCTCATATTCAATTTTTATGGAAAGAATGCAATGAGTATCTTCTCATAATAACAGTATCATTTGTCTTAACAGAAAGAAAGCGACATAATAACTTTGATTTCTTCTGCTGAATTCTGATGTTATGTCACTTGGAGAGGAATATGAATTTATTTAGGTCTGATTACTATAATTACCAAGAGTGTCAAGGATTTATTAAGTACCTTCTGGAGCAGGGTTTCATATGCCTAGAAGAGAGAAATAAGTATTATTCTATTGATTTATCCATTTGATATATACGTTTGGTATTTATTTATCTCTATAATATAAATGCTTAAATATTTATTTTAAAAAACATTGTAAATAATTTCCATAAACCAATTTGTGTATTTGTTTACTAGTTACTACTATTTTTCCCCTACCCTAGTTGGCCACATAGTCTGTGAGTGTAATATATTACATCATTTCTTAAAAAAAGGATGAATGGTCAATTGTTCACATTTGCATTGCACTTAATGGATTATACAATAAAAATGTTTAATCTCAGACTAAGTGCTATCTGTTACTCAGCATGTTTCAGAAAAGACTCTTTCCAAGATTAGTCCAAAGGACTAAATGACCTCAACTACCATGGCCGCCACCAGACTGAGTCCAGTACAGCTAGATAGTGCCCGGCTACCACCGACTGCTCTGACCGGGATCACAACAGAGGGTCCTGGACAGAGCCAGAGAAAAGTGTAGAACAAAATTCTAACTCACAAAAAAGACAAGACTTACTGGCCTGACAGAGACTGCAGAAACCCTGAGAGTATGGTCCCTGGATACCCTTTCAGCTCAGTAATGAAGTCACTCCCAAGGTTCACAGTTCAGCCAAAGATTAGACAGCCCCAAAAAACAAAACGAGACTAATGGGGCACAACAGTCCACGGGCAAGGACTAGAAGGCAGGAGAGGACAGGAAAGCTGGTAATAGGGAACCCAAGGTTGAGAAAGGACAGTGTTGACATATCGTGGGGTTGTTAACAATTGTCATAAAACAATATGTGTACTAACTGTTTCATGAGAATCTGTTTGTTCTCTAAACCTTCATCTAAAGTACGATAAAAAAATTTTTTAAATAAAATTTAAAAAAAGACTCCAGTTTTAGAAAGAGAAACAACAATCATCGTAACAACAGCTACCATTTGTTGAGCAGTTACTGTGTGTTACATTATATGTTACTATGTGTTTCATTATAAGTTACTTTATAATCATTATAATCGTTTCACATACATTACCTCATTTAATCCTTACAGCAAATCTGAGAGGTAGATATTATTATCTAAACTTTGAAAATGAGAAAAGAAGCTCAGAGAGCTAAGTCACTTGCTGAGAATAGCTACCAAGAAGCAAAACTAAGGTATGGTAGGTAGGGCATGTGCCCTGAGCACCACTGGAGGAGGGGGCACTAATGAGCAGTTTCTGTTGGGCATCACAGTGTCCATCACCAGCTGTGAGAGATCATTCAGCAATTTAAAACTAATTGCCATAGATGCTACTTTCCGTAGACAGCCCCTGGAGGCAGAACGTTAACTCAGCCTGTATGACCCCAGAGCCTGTGCTATTGACCACCATATTTTACTACTAAGGGATTACGGGAATGCAAACTCACTTTAGTATATGTGTAAGAAAGCATAACTAGAAAGGTAAATTGCTAAAGAAACACAAATTGCGTATCCTACATTAAAAAAAAATCATAGGTGATTACCATCTTAGATCATCTCTACTACTGTTTCCTGCCATTAATATAGGTAAGGAAATTTCATTTAGAGTGACTTTCCTACTTTTTACCTGTAATGCAATGGAGACATAAATTTTTAAAAAATCTAATTCCACAAAAAGAGCCATTTACTAATACAACTTTAATTTACCTTCCTTCTCATATTTCCACATTCTTTAAGTGTTACCAAAATTACAAGAATACAAGCATACGCACAGTTCTCTAAAAGACACAGGCTTGGAGGTTGGCCTTGTAAAGACGCCTTTAACTCTTATCAGAACAGATACATGGAGGGCAGTGCTAACTGTAGCCAGATCCAGTATCAGTGAATGGCACCACTATCATCTAATCATCCAAGCCAGAAACCCAGGAGTCTTCTTTCATTTCTCATTTTCCCTCACCATACTCCCCTTTGGTGACCAAGTCTGTGTTTCTACTTTCTGGACATCTCTCATTATGGTCCCTTTCTCTCCAGGTCCTTGTCACAGGCTTAGTTGGGGCCCTTATCTTCTCTCTCTTGGACCACTGCAGTAATCTTCTTCCTGATCTCTCTGCCTCCAGTCTCGACTCAGCCAACCTATCATTCATTCTCCTTCCAGAATGATCTTTCCTTGTGGTTTTGTGATTTTTTTAGAAATTTGAAAAATTCAGAAAAATACAGATAATCTATAATTTACTGGAAGTTCCTGGGTAGTATAAACAGTTAATGACCTTGGCTGCTAACTAAAAGGTTAGAGGTTCAAGTCCACCCAAAGGTGCCTTCAAAGAAAGGCCTGGTGATCTACTTCTGAGCTATCAGCCACTGAAGACCCTATGGAGTACAGTTCTACTCTGACACCCATGGGGTCACCATGAGTCAGAATCAACTTGATGGCAACTGGTATTGGTACCTATTTTTAAGTTGTCCTCTCGTTCCTGTAAGTTCCTTGAAGGCAGGAACTATCTTATCTTTGTACTCTTTCTGTCCCAGTGCTTTGCACAGTTCCTGACACTCAATAAATATTTATTCGAAAAAAAAGAAGAATGGTGCTGACTTACAGCTTAGACCTTTGATGCCCTATTTCCACCATCCTGATATGGGTTTCCACTGTGTTGGTAACAACGAAAGAGCAGGAGCCTTGGTGCTGGATAAACCTGGACTCAAATCCTGCTCTGCCCTTGACTATTTTATGGCTTGAGAAAGTTACTTAACTTCTTTGAGGCTCAGTTCCCACATCTGTTAAATGTATTTACCTTGAGGTCTGTTGTCAGGTTTAAATGAGATCAGGAATGTAAAATATCTAGGACAGAGTCCAGCAATAGAAAATGCTCAGTACATGCTGGTTCCCTTCCCTTCCCTTCCCCTGTTGTTGCTCTTGGCTTCCCAATTTCTTTATATTCTGATTGTGGTCCTTGGTTGGGACCTTAACCTGACATGCGTTAACTCCACTTAATTCCACTTTAGTGGGCAGGGCTTGAGCCTTCTTCCTAATAGAGAAATCATGGGACATAATGGGAAAGAACAGGCTCTGAGTTGCAAGGCTTGGATTTGAATATTACCTAAAGTTGTGTGACCTTGGACAAGTAACTCAGTCTCTCTGAATTATGGTTTCCCATATGTAAAATGGAGCAAATAACACTAATCTCCTAACTAACTGGGTTTTCCTCCCTCCAAGAAAGCACAGCTAATGATGGCAACTCACCTCTTGAACTTCTGTTAGTTGAGTTTTTGTTGCTACCAGTGAGACATTCTTTTCATGTAAGAGCTTCTTAAGTCGAATCAGCTCTATATTCTCCCTAATGGAAGCTCTGCAGAAAGAAGTTGCTAAAATACTCTGTCTGCGAAAGTACAGAGTTAAGCCCCTTTCCCCTCCACTCTGCACCAATAAGGACATCTCCCTCTTCCCTTCCCATCTCCCCCACAATACACCAGAACTAGGGAGTGTATGTACACGCTGGTAAATAATCTCCTCTCTCCCATTTCCTATCACACCAGCTGAGATTTGATAGATCATCAACCTTAAACTCTGTTCTGAGAAAACATAATAGCTACTTTTCAATTATGGTGCTCACAGTTTCCCATAAACCTTGCTAAATTCACCTGGGTCTGAGCCTCGCTTCCTTAGAGAAACCTGAGAGGCATGGGTAGGGATGGAGGACACAAAAGAGGATTATAATTTCTGAACCTAGGAGATCATTTTTTCTTTATCTTTTGAAAGGTATTGGGGGAGGATTTGGGCTCCTTGCACTCTAGCTCAGTGATTCCCAGTCCTACATGCTCATTAGAATCACCTGAAGATAGCTGGAAAATTACATCACCTGAATTCCACCCCCAAATAATTGAAAGGTAATTGCTGGGATGGGGCCCAGACATCTGTGGTTCTAAAATTTCCCCAGTGACTGATGCACATTGAGGGCTGAGAACCCCTATCTGGTGATGAGGATAAAGTAGTTCACCTTGTATGAAGTGAATCAGCAAATCTTCTATTACACAGAAATATCCCCTTTAGATTAACCCATTTCTTAACCCACTAGGGACTCCAGGTCTACTCCTCAGATTGAACTTAATCCCAAACATTCTCTTTTCCACTGAGATAGAGAAAAGTGCAAACAAGAATCTCTTACTCCCTTAGTTCATTGTGGTTTGAGGCACAGGATGCCACTCTTACCGAAGCTCTGTGGCCTTCTGAGCATGCTCCAGTGAGCTTCTCTGTTCAAAATCTTCATCTTTGGACCACATTTTTTCAGGAGACTTGGGTGGTTCTTCCACTTGCATAGTATCGCTGGTCATAACGTGGGCACTGTTAGGCACACATGCATAGGCCAGTGAGTTTAGTTGTAATTATGGCTTTGTTGAAAGAAATTGTACTGTTAGAATTAGAAACATTAAACATAGAAAGGAGAAATAGAAACTGCAGTGTTATTGGGGTTTAGAATTGGGCTTTCACATACATAAAAAGAAGGTAGAGGAGTTAGTATGCATGGAGGATAATCTTATGAAATATGGATTCCAAGTGTCAAACAGAAGTATAAATGAATTATGATCCAAAGGATAAAAATATAAAGAAAAATAGAGGAAATGCCTTCAATTAAGGTAAGAGACTTTATTTTTCTTTCCTCTGAGGCCAGAGAGATACTTGTTTTCCATTTTTAAGCAATGAGGTTGAATTTGATCTAGGAGTGATCTTCATCTTCTCTGATCATGCTAGAAAGACTCTAAAGTGTCAACACTCACTTGTTTCCTAAATGATGTGTTTCCAATTAAAGTTGCAGGAGTTACAGTGCACACAGGACAAATGAAAAGAACTTACAGTTTGCTGGGTTCACAGGATATTTCAGCTCCGGTTTTTTCATTTGTCACATGCTCCTTGAATGTGGGAGGGGCTGTGTAGCTCAGCCTCTCTCTTGGCCCTGAAATTTAGGCAGAAGATCGAGACTCTGGCAACAGAATCCTCCAGAACACCAAATGCTAGAACTGGAACCCCAAATGCTGGAACTAGGGAGTCCTGAGACCTGGGGGAAATCCTTTTATGACGACTGATCCCAGAGGAGAGGTTCTCCATCTTTACTCTTGCACAGAGCTGCAACTACAGCATTAATAAATCAGTGGGATTACAGACTCTCAAGTCGGTGAGAACGGGAAGAAGACAAGAAAGGTTCAAGCTTGTCCAGGTCAGGGACTGTGTGTCTAGCCCTAATGCATTTTTATCTCTAGCTCCTGGTACATAATAGGTGCTCAATAACACTGAACTGGAATTTAGACTCATTTAATTTTTCTAGTTTTAGCAAAGGTTTGGTTGGCCGGAGTAGGGGGCTTGAAAATATAAGACCATATTAACAAACCAAATGAGTATTTGTTAGTAAATTAAGTGTATTTACATTAAATGCTAGGTATAGATTTCCTTCACCTAGGCTACTAGTCCTCAGTTTAGGTCCATTGGAATGAGGTGTTTTTACCCTGGACACTCAACATAGGGTTTCATAGCAGCCAGAGAAAGAAAGACCTCAGGCTCTTGCAACTCTTAGTGATTTACAGCCTGGTTTCTAGGCCTGGACTTCAGGGATGGATTTTGGGAATCTTTGAACCCATGAAATTGTATGTAAAGTTTTATGTATGTGTATGTGCATTTTTTTCTTGGGAGGGGGCCTTAAATTTGACGAGGTTTCAAGGCAGTTCATACCCCCCTAAAGCTCCCCCCAAAGGTTAAGAACCCCAGCTTTAGAGGCATCGTTGTACTAGAAATCCTGGCTCCGCAGCCACCTAACCCAGACGTGCAGTGGGAAGACCCGACTTGGATCACTTCCCTCACGTCTGAGCAGGAATAAATGTTATCTCTGTGTTTTTTTCTGACCCACTACAAACTCCACCAGCAAAGTCCCTGTTTCTCGTTGTCCGGTTCTCCCTTTCTCAGCGGTACTCCATGGTGAATTGAGAATTTTGAACCTGATACCCCTCTCAGGAAAAAATGTTTTAGGGAGGTAGGAAGGAGGGACTGGAAACAAAAGAACCAAATGGGGTGATGAGGGGAATAAAGCAGCAAGGAAATTGTGACAGGCAAATCAATCCTTCCCAGTGGTTAAGGCCTGAGGACACGGCCCCGTCCCTCACCTGTCTTGGGTTTCTCTGGCACCAGCGCTCCAGCAGTGTGGAGCTGTCTGCGCGCCACGTGGTCGCGTCTGGGAGAAGACAGTCGGGCCCGCTGGACCTGCCGCTGCAGCCCGGGCATCCGGGGGCGTTGCTGTGTCGCGGGGCGCTGCAGCCACTCCGCGTTCCGCCGCCGCCTTGCGGGTTCTGGGAGCTGCGCCGCCGCCGCCTGGGCCCGCAGGTCACCATCAACAGCGGTCAACCGGAGCAAGGCCGTTCTCATCCGATGGGCAAAAATAAAGACAGCGGCACGTGGCTTCTCCTTCTATGACAGTTATTATTTCTACAGTTTATTTGGCGGCAGTCGTCATGAATTGACCTACTGTGGCCCATTATTTACTCTTAAAAAATTAACTTTCTGATTCCAATACACTGTAACTCTTTGAGGGCAGGGACGTTGTGGTGCACCTCTTTGTCCAACAGATTGCAGTAAGCACACACTCATCTCAGTAAAAAATGTTAGGGCACTCCCCGAATATATTTATGTGTCTACTTATTTTTGGATGATATACATTTCCTTCTGTACTAATAAATTATGGATATTATGAAACAAATAAAAATACTAATTTTTAAGGGGGAGATAAATAAATACAAGTAGAAATTTCAATATTTATTTCTCCCATCCCAATGATTGTCTTCCAGACAACTGTGTACTTGCCCAACTTTAAAGATTACTCCTCTATAGCACCTAGCATACACTGAACCTTACCTATAGTGGATACTCTTTGTTTTCTTGACCTAGACCAAAAAACTCACTGCCATCAAGTCGATTCCGACTCATAGTGACACAGTAGGACAGAGTAGAACTGCCCCGCAGGATTTCCAAGGCTGTAAATCTTTAGGGAAGCAGACTGCCACATCTCTTTCCCGTGGGCAGCTGGTGGTTTCCAGCTGCGGAGCTTTTGGTTAGCAGCCGAGCGCTTTAACCACTGCACCACCAGGGCTCCTTACTTGGACCTAAAGTCATGCTTTTTACCTTTACAATTAGTTTCTGTGGTCCCACTGCCTGCCTGTTCTGACATTTACTGTGTGACCATGAGCATGTTAACCTTTCTGGGCTGCAATTTCCTCATTTATAAATGAAAATTATAATAATAATGTCGGCCTCCTTAAGGTGGTTGTGAGGATTAAATACGTTAACACGTGTAAAGTGCTTAGAACAATGATGGTGCCTTGATAGCAAACCATGATTGGCCCAGTGCCTCACGCCTCTTGAGTTTCTGGTGTGTAGCTGTCTGCCTCCATGTGGGTGCAAGGCTAGGTGCCGCGGGAGCAAGAGAATAGACTACTTTAGCCATTTAACATCCATAATTTCAAGTAGTTTATGGTTATCAACCAATAAGCAAAGTTTTTTAGTCCCGTGCAAACTTCTGACTTTACCAGATTCTCGAGTTCTCCACAATACAAAACGATCACCAACTCTGAAGTACACTGGCCTACAGTAGAAGCCTGCAGTCTTACAGATTCTAAATGAACCACTCGGAGGCAACAGCTAATAAATCCAATTTGTTCAGCTACAGGTTTGTTCCTGGTGGGCACTGGCACCAACATCTTCAAAATGTGTTCTAGAGACAGACCTCGGGCTTTCAGAACTCCCGTTCTCCCCATCTGTTTGTTTACCCCTCCTCCCCATCTCAGATTCCTCTCTCCTCCAGTTTCCCCCCCACCTCCCCCACTCTCTCCACACCCTCCCCAATTCCTGAAGACTTAGGTCCCCACCCAAGAGATCCAGCTTCAATAGGACTGTGGTGGAGTCAGGAATTACCATTTTAACAAGCCCACCAGGTGATTCTGATGCAGATGGCCTTTCGAAAGCCAATAACCTAAGGTCACTATACAAAGTAGATTTCCATGTTAATAGCTTTCAGCTTTGCTGTGACCTTGGGCAAATTAACTTTTCTGTGCCTCCTTTTCCTCTTAATAATACCTCCTTCATAGTATTAAGTGAGTTAACAGTATTTATAATATTAAATTAGTTAATACATATAAAGTACTTACAACGTGCCTGCACATGGTAAACAATATGAATTTTGTTTTGTAAATAAAGGTTGAGGGCACCTAACAGCTACTTGCCTCTACACCCTTCCTTCCTCTGATATTTTGACCATTCCTGCTCTGACCTCCCCTTTCTTTGTGACCAGGGCAGGAACCAAAGGAAAGAAGGGGTTCAGCATGATTGCCCAGTCTCCTGCTCTGTGGGTTGAAACAGTACAACCCAGGTTCTTGATGCTTTGTGGCCACAGTCTACCGATATGTTTGACAGGAAAACAGAGTAAAAAAATTATTTTTGGACTACTTCAAATATTATTTTTGGAGCCAAACATCCTTGAAATTTGATTAATTCTCTGGCATAGATATCTCAGCAAAATATATTCCTTTTTATTCAGTGTGGTGTACGCCTGGTATAGACGCAGCTTTCAAAGACAAGAACTTGAGGTACCTTTTGATCTCATCCTGTTGCTTCCAAGAAAACGCCTTCACCATCATGTGCTTGTCATGAAGTCGTAAGAAACTGTCCTCCAGTTCTTCCCTGCTCATCGTGCTCAGGGATGGTTGAGTTTTTATGTTCTTACCTAAAGTCCCAGGAGAGAGCAAAAGGGGATTATTCTTACATGTAACTTTTTAACCCATCTGGTCTCTTATCATATCTTGTCCAGAGGGCATGGATCTATCTTGAGGAGAGTATCTAAGAGAAAATTCAGGAAGTATGTGAAAATAGGTGCTAATGGAACTCTGGAGGCTCCTTTTCATATCTTTCCAGCATGATGTATGACTCAGCTTCCCGTCTAGAAAGTACATTCTTTTGATGAAAATGTAAAATTGGACTTTTACTCTAAATTTTTCTTTTTAATCTACTCTTCTATTTTTTCTCCTGACAAAATTGTTTTGATTCTCCTGGAATCCAGATTTCTAGATTCATGGAATTGGGGTGACCCATCCAGGCCATCCACCCTTAGGTATCCTTTTGAACCTTGAAAGAACTGGTTCCCTGGAGTCACTTTCAGGTCAAACAATAACTTAGTAAGCAGTTTAGCAGACAGTGTTTTGCCTTAGGCATTGGATTCTTTTGGAAAATTATCTATGTGTAACCAGCCTTCAGAAGCAGGAACTCCAGGGTTTGACTAGAGGCTGTGTTTTAAATGCATACCATATCCTTGGTGATTCTGTTTCTGTAACCTGTGGACCCTGAAAACCTGCTAGTGCTTTGATGTTCTCTTCTGAGAGATTAACATAGCAACCCATTGCCTTCCAGTCAATTCCGACTCATAGCTACAGTATAGGACAGAGTAGAACTGCCCCACAGGGTTTCCACGGAGCGGCTGGTGGATTAGAACACCCCACCTTTTGGTTAGCAGCCCAGTGCTTAACCACTGTGCCACCAGGTCTCCATTAACCTAACAGTGACCTATATAATCTGCTTTCACTGTCACCTCTTCAGAACGCCCTCCCTATACTTGGGTTGACGCTGCCTGATTCGAATCGTATCTACTCATAATAAACATATTCTGTTACACCAGTTTTTGGAGTTTCTCTAAGCATTTAGGTTTTTGACACTCCTTATTAGATAATTCGGACTTAAACAAGGATTGTGCCAAAACTATCTTCAAACATCCTGTAAGGACAAGAATAGAAACTTTTTTTGATTATCAAGACTCATCTTTTTTTTTTTATTACTGTAATCCAAAATACATAAAAAACAAAAAGTTCCATTTTAATATTTTTTTTCTTTCTAAAAACATTTTATTGTGGTAAAAATATATATAACCAAAAGTTTGCCTCTGTAATCATTTTTAGGTGTACGTTTTAGTGGCGTTAATTATATTTACCATGTTGTGTTACCATTGCCACTATTTCCAAAAGTTTTACATCACCCCAAACAGAAACTCAGTACTCCTTAAGCAATAACTCGCCATTGCCCCCTACCTTCAGTCCCTACTTACCACTGATGAACTTTTATTGCTATTTATTTGCCTAATCTAGATACTTCATATAAGTGGTGTTAAAACCAATATTAAGCCAATAATAGAAATTGATCGAAGGTTATTTAAAATACAATTTGTAAATTGGGGCAATATTTCTGACTAGAGAGTCAAAAATGTTCCAAAGACTCTTCACAGATTCTTATACACCAGCTTATTGCTAGTAATCACGCATTGCCATGGAAACAGGGCCAAAATAAAGTTTACAGAATAACTTGTGGACATGCAGGATTCCATACAACATTTTCTTAAAGAACAATTCAAATAATTATCCCTTCAAAGATAGCTTCTATTCTGACCTTTGGAATTGCAGTTATCAAAACTGACTGAATGTAAATAATTCTTTAAAAGAACACAATGCTCAAGGCAAACATTCTTCACTAAGTTACACTATTGTTTGATTTAAAGATAGTTTTCAGGAGACCAGTTTGCTCAAGGTTTAAGATTCAAAGATTACCTCAGTGCAATAGTTTTGGGTGGGTCATCTTAACCTCTATGGCTCCATAAAGTCTGTATTCCAGGAGAATCAAAAATTCCATACACAGTGGGAACATACAATATTTGTCCTTTTGTGTCTGATTTATTTCACTGAGAATAATGGTTTCAAGGTTCATCTATATCATAGTGTATAAGCTTTCATTTCTCTTCATGGTTGAATAACATTCCATTGTATGTATGTGTATGTATATATATATATATATACATATATATCACGTTTTTTTATCCATTCATCTGTTAATGAACACTTTTTGCTATTATAATATGATTTCTACCTTTTGTGCATAATGCTGCAATGAACATTGGTGTACAAGTATCTGAGTTATTGCTTTCAAGTTTTTTGTATATATACCTAGCAGTGGAATTGCTGGGTTATATGGTAATTCTATTTTTAACATTTTGAGGAAATACCAAAGTGTTTTCCATAGCAGCTATACCATTTTACAACCAGCAGCGCATGAGGGTTTCAATTTCTCCACATCCTCACCAACACTTGTTAGTTTACAGGTTTTTTTTTTTTTTTTTTTTTTAATAATTGCTATCATAATGGCACACAACAAAAAACTAGTGGGTGTGACGTGTAGTTCTTTGTGATTTTGATTTGCATTTCCCTAATGACTGATGAGGAACACCTGGTGGCATAATTGGTTAAGCACTCAGCTGCTAACCGAAAGGTTGGCAGTTCAAACCCACCAGCCACTCCTCCAGAGGAAAGACCTGGCAATTTGCTCCAGTAAAGATTACAGCCTGGGAAACCCTATGAGCCAGTTCTACTCTGTCCTATAGGGTCATTATGAGTTGGAATCAACTTGATAGCACACAACAACAATGACTAATGATACTGAGAATCTTTTCATGTGCTCATTGATCATTTGTATATCTTTTTTGGATAAATATCCATTCAAATCCATTCCCCGTTTTTAAATTGGGTTGTGTATCTTATTTGGTTGAGTTGTTGGAGTTCTTCATATATTTTGGATATAGAATCCTTATCAGATGTATGGTTTCTGATTAAATTTACTCCTAGGTATTTTATTCCCTTAGATGCTATTGTAAATGGAATTGTCAGTCTAGCTAAAGATTTCCAATTTTGTTGATCTTTTCAAAGAGCCAGTTTTGGTTTTGTTGATTTCCTCTATCATTTTTCTATTCTCTATTTCATTTATTATTGCTCTAATTTTCATTATTTCCTTCCTTCAGCTTGTTTTGGGTTTAGATTACCCTTTTTTAAGGTGGAAGTTTAGGTTATGGATTTAACATCTTTTTTCCTTTTTTATTAATAATTTACTTTATTATTTTTGTTGTTGTTAAAAATATACGCAGCCGGCCAAAAAACCCATTGCCACTGAGTTGATTCTGACTCATAGCAACTCCATAGGACAGAGTAGAACTGCCCCATAGGGTTTCCAAGGAGTGCCTGGTGGATTCGAACTGCTGACCTTCTGGTTAGTAGCTGAGCTCTTAACCGCTGCACTACCAGGGCTCCATACATAGCAGAACATACACCAATTCAACAATATCTACATGTATTATTCAGTGACATTGATTACATTCAAGTTGTGCAATCATTCACTCCTTTCTTTTCCAAATTGTTTCTTCCCCATTAATATAAACTCACTACCCCTAAGCTTCCTATCTAACCTTTCGAGTTACTATTGTCAGTTTCATCCCATACAGACAGTTCTTTAAAAGAGCACAATGCTCAGGACAAACATTCTTTTTTAATTAAGCTAAACCACTGAATTATGGTATTGGTGAAGAATATTGACTGGTATAAGAATGAACAAATCTGTCTTGGAAAAAGTATAGCCAGAATGCTCCTTAGAAGTGAGGATAGTGAGACTTTGCTCATGTACTTTGGACATATTATCTGCAGGGACCAGTCCCTGGAAAAGGACATCATGCTTGTTAAAGTACAGGGTCAGCAAAAAAGAGGAAGACACTCAATGAAATGGATTGACACTTGGCTGCAACAACGGGCTCAAACATAGCAACAATTGTGAGAACGGTGCAGGACTGGGCAGTGTTTCATTCTGTTGTACATAGGGCTGCTATGAGTTGAAACTTACTCAACAGAACCTAACAATAAAAATTGCTTGGTTTAAAGAAGACCTCAGGGTATATTTTTGGTTTAAGGTTTAAGATTATTTCAGGACAATATTTTCAGGGGTTCATACAGCCTCAATGGTTCCTGAAAGTCTGGATTCCATAAGAATTTGAAATTCTGTTCAAATACTCCTTTTGATTAGGATTCTTCTATAGAATCTTCGATCAAAACATTTAGTAATTGTAGCTGGGCACCATCCAGTTCTTCTGGTCTCATGAGCAAAGGAGGTAGTTGTTCGTGCAGGCAACTAGCCATGCATTCCTTTTCCTCCTCCTTATCTTGACTCTCTTTCCTCTGTTGCTCCAACAGAATAGAGACCAATTATTGTGACTTGGATGGCCTCTTGTAAGCTTTTAAGATCCCAGGCACTATGCAATGAGCTAGGAGGTAGAACAGAAACACTAAACACAATATTAGGTCAATTAACTAGGATGTCCCATGAAAGCTTTTTCTTTTTTAATGTAATGATTTACAGCTATAATTTTCCTTGTGATCTGTGCGTTAGCTGCATTCCATTAGTTTTGGCACATTGTTTTTATCTGTATAACATATTTAACAATAAAACATTAAAAAACAAAACAAAACCAGGAGCCACATGGCAAGACCTGTTTGAACTAGAAGGTAACCAAAGCTACCTATGTTTACAGTTCATTCAATTATTGATATCAAATGGATCATTACATTTTTTTTTTGAGTTAGAATACAATTTTATGGCTTTAGTTTTTAGAATGCTTTAGATTTATAGAAAAACTGAGAAGATAGTGCAGAGAATTCTTATATACCCTACACCTAGTTATTAACATTTTACGTTGGTATGGTACATTGGTCACAATTAATGAACCAATATTGATACCTATAATGAACTAAAATCCATTCTTTATTCATATTTCCTTAGTTTTTACCTAATGTCCTTTTTCTGTTCCAGGATCCCACCCACAATACCACTTTACATTTAGTTGTCATGTTTCCTTAGGTTCCTCTTGGCTTGGATAGTTTCTCAAACTCTCCATGTTTTTTTTTATTTTTATTTTTATTGTGCTTTAAGTGGAAGTTTACAGTTCAAGTCAGTTTCACATACAAAAATTTATACACATGTTGCTATGTGACCCTAGCTGTTCTCCCTATAATGTGACAGCATATTCCTCCTTTCCACACCAGATATTGTATCAATTTAGCCAGCTCCTGTCTCTTTTTGCCTTCTCTTCTCACCTCTGGACAGGAGCCGCCCATTTAGTCTCATGTACCTACTTGAGCTAAGAAGCACTCTCTTTATGAGTATCATTTTATGTCCTATAGTCCAGTCTAATCATTGTCTGAAGAGTTAGCTTTGGGAATGGTTTCAGTTCTGGGATAGCAGACAGTCTGAGGGCCATGTCTTCCGGGGTCCCTCTAGTCTCCGTCAGACCATTAAGTCTGGTCTTTTTACTAGAATTTGAGTTCTGCACCCTACTTTTCTCCCGCTCTGTCAGGGACTCTCTGTTGTGTTCCCTGTCAGGGTGGTCATTGGTGATAGCCAGGCACAATCTAGTTCTGGTCTCAGGCTGATGGAGTCTCTGGTTTATGTGGCCCTGTCTCTTAGGCTAATATTTTCCTTGTGTCTTTGGTGTTCTTCATTCTCATTTGCTCCAGGTGGGTTGGGACCAATTGATGTATCTTAGATGACCTCGCTAGCTTTTAAGACCTCAGATGCCACTCACCAAAATGGGATGCAGGACATTTTCTTAGAAAACTTTGTTATGCCAGTTGACCTAGATGTCCCCTAAAACCATGGTCCCCAAATCCCCACCCCTGCTACTCTGTCCCTCGAAGTCTTTGGTTGTATTCAGGAAACTTCTTACCTTTCGGTTTAGTCCAGTTGTGCTGAGTTTCCCTGTAGTGTGTGCTGTTCTTCCCTTCACCTAAGTTAATTTTTGTCTACTATCTAGTTAGTGAATACCCCTCTCCCTCAAACCGTCCCACCCTCATAACCATCAAAGAATGTTTTCTTCTGTGTTTAAACTTTTTCTTGAATTCTTATAATAGAGGTGTTATACAATATTTGTCCTTCTGTAACTGACTAAATTCACTCAGCATAATGACCTCCAGATTCCTCCATGTTATAAGATGTTTCATGGCTTCATCGTTGTTCTTTATCATTGCGTAGTATTCCATTTTGTGGATATACCATAATTTGTTTATCCATTCGTCCGTTGATGGGCACATAGGTTGTTTCCATCTTTTTGCTGTTGTGAACAGTGCTGCAATGAACATTGGTGTTCATGTATCTATTTGTGTGACGGCTCTTATTTCTCTAGGATATATTCCAGGGAACAGGATAGCTGGATCATATGGAACTTCTATTTCTAGCTTTTTAAGGAAGCGCCAAATGATTTCCAAAGTGGTTGTACAAATTGACATTCCCACCAACAGGGTATAAATGTTCCAGTTTCTCCACAACCTCTCCAGCATTTATTAGTTTGTGTTTTTTTTGGATTAGTGCTAGCCTTGCTGGGGTGAGATGATAATCTCATTGTAGTTTTGATTTGCATTTCTCTAATAGCTAATGACCGTGAGCATTTCTTCATGTGTCTGTTAGTTGCTGAATATCTTCTTTGGCGAAATGCCTGTTCATATCCTTTGCCCATTTTTTAATAGAGTTATTTGTCTTTTTGTTGTTGAGATTTTGCAGTATCGTGTAGATTTTAGAGATTAGACGCTGATCGGATTTGTTGTAGACAAAATTTTTTCCCAGTCTGTAGGTTGTCTTTTGACTCTTTTGGTGAAGTCTTTTGATGAGCATAAGTGTTTGATTTTTAGGAGCTCCATTTATCAAGTCTCTCTTCTGGTGCTTGTGCCTTGTTACTTATGGTTCGTATTGTGTTTATGTCATGTATTAGGGCTCCTAGAGTTGTCCCTATTTTTTCTTCCATGATCTTTATCATTTTCGATTTTATATTTAAGTCTTTGACCCTTTTTGAGTTAACTTTTGTGCATGGTGTGAGGTATGGGTCTTGTTTCAGTTTTTTTGCAGATGGATATCCAGTTATGCCAGCACCATTTGTTAAAGAGACTGTCTTTTCCCCAGTTAGCAAACTTTGGGCCTTTGTCAAATATCAGCTGCTCATAGGTGGATGAATTTAAATCTGGGTTCTCAATTCTGTTCCATTGGTCTATGTATCTGTTGTTGTACCAGTACCAGGCTGTATTGACTACCGTGGTGGTATAACAGGTTCTAAAATCAGGTAGTGTGAGGCCTCCTGCTTTGTTCTTTCTGAGTAATACTTTACTTATCCAGGGCCTCTTCTCTTTCCATGTGAAGTTGGTGATTTGTTTCTCCATCTCATTAAAAAATGCCGTTGGAATTGTGATCGGGATTGCATTGTATCTGTAGATTGTTTTGGGTAGAATTGACATTTTCACAATGTTGAGTCTTCCTATCCATGTGCAAGGTATGTTTTCCCTCTTATGTAGGTCTCTTTTGGTTTCTTGCAGTAGTGTCTTGTAGTTTTCTTTGTATATGTCTTTTAGGTCCCTGGTTAGATTTCTTCCTAAGCATTTTATCTTCTTGGGGGCTATTGTAAATGGTATTGATTTGGTAATTTCCTCTTCGAAGTTCTCTTTGTTGGTGTAAAGGAATCTAACTGATTTTTGTATGTTTATCTTGTATCCTGATACTTTGCTGAAATCTTCTATTAGTTCCAGTAGTTTTCTTGTGGATTCTTTGGGGTTTTCTGTGTATAAGATCATATCATCTGCATGCAGAGATACTTTCACTTCTTCCTTACCAATTTAGATGCCCTTTGTTCCTTTTCCTAGGCTAATTGTTCTGGCTAGGACCTCCAGCACAATGTTGAATAAGAGTGGTGATAAAGGGTATCCTCTGGTTCCCGTTCTCAAAGGGAATGCTTTCAGACTCTCTCCATTGAGGATGATGTTGGCTGTCAGCTTTGTATAAATGCTCTTTTTTATGTTGAGGAATTTCCATTCTATTCCTAATTTTGCTGAGAGTTTTTATCATAAATGGGTGTTGAACTTTGTCAAATGCCTTTTCTGCATCGGTTGATAAGATCATATGGTTCTTGTCTTTTGTTTTATTTATGTAATGGATTACATTGATTGTTTTTCTAATGTTAAACCATCCCTGCATACCTGGTATGAATCCCACCTAGTCATGATAAATTATTTTTTTAATATGTTGTTGAATTCTGTTGGCTAGAATTTTGTTGAGGATTTTTGCGTCAATGTTCATGAGGGATATTGGTGTGTAATTTTCTTTTTTTGTGGTGTCTTTACCTGGTTTTGGTATCAGGGTTATGCTCGCTTCATAGAATGAGTTTGGGAGTATTCTATCCTTTTCTATGCTCTGAAATACCTTTAGCAGTAGCGGTGTTAACTCTTCTCTGGAAGTTTGGTAGAATTCTCCAGTGAAACTGTCAGGGCCAGGACTTTCTTTTTTGTTGGGAGTTTTTAAATTACCTTTTCAATCTCTTCTTTTGTTATAGGTTTATTTAGTTGTTTTACCTCTGTTTGTGTTAGTTTAGGGAGGTAGTGTGTTTCTAGAAATTTGTCCATTTCCTCTAGGTTGTCAAATTTGTTGGAGTACAATTTTTCATAGTATTCTGTTATGATTCTTTTAATTTCAATTGGTTCTGCTGTAATATCACCCATCTAATTTCTTATTCTGGTTATTTGCTTTCTCTCCTGCTTTTCTTTTGTCAGTTTGGCCAATGGTTTATAAATTTTCTTGATTTTTTTCAAAGAACCAGCTTTTGGTCTTGTTAACTCTTTCAATTGTTTTTTTATTTTCTATTTCATTTAATTCTGCTCTAATTCTTATTATTTCCTTTCTTCTTTTGCTGCTCTCTTTCTATTTGTTCAAGTTATAGGATTAATGTTTTGATTTCGGCCCTTTCTTCTTTTTCGATGTATGCATTTATTGCTACAAATTGACCTCTGAGCACTGCTTTTTCTGTGTTTCAAAGGTTCTGGTAGGATGTGTTTTCATTCTCATTTGATTCTGTGAATTTCTTTATTCCATCCTTAATTTCTACTATACCCCAGTAGTTTTTGAGCAACGTATTGTTCAGTTTCCATGTGTTTGATTTTTTTCCCTTGCCTTTTCTGTTATTGATTTCCACTTTTATGGCTTTATGGTCAGAAAAGATGCTTTGTAATATTTTGATGTTTTGGATTCTGTTAAGGCTTGCTTTATGGCCTAATATGGGGTCTATTCTGGAGAATGTTCCACGTGCATTGGAAAAGAAAGTATACGTGTCTTCTCCTGGGTGGAGTGTTCTGTATATGTCTATGAGGTCAAGTTGGTTGATTGTGGCATTTAAATCTTCCGTGTCTTATTTGAGCTTCTTTCTGGTGTTCTGTCCTTCACTGAAAGTGGTGTGTTGAAGTCTCCTACTATTATTGTAGAGCTATCTATTTCTCTTTTCAATGTTGTTAGAGTTTGTTTTATGTATTTTGGAGCCCTTTGTTGGGTTCATAAATATTTATTATGGTTATGTCCTCCTGGTGTATTGACCATTATATAGTGTCCTTCCTTACCCTTTGTGGTGGATTTTACTTTAAATTCTGTTTTGTTAGAGATTAATATTGTCACTCCTGCTCTTTTTCGAGTGTGGTTTGCTTGACATATTTTTTCTCATCCTTTGAGTTTCAGTTTGTTTGTTTATTTAAGTCTAAGGTGTGTCTCTTGTAGGCAGCATTTAGACAGATTGTGTTTTTTAATCCATTCGGCCACTCTCTGTCTCTTTATTGGTGCATTTAGTCCATTTACATTCAGCATAATTATTGATAGGTATGAGTTTAGGGCTCTCATTTTGATGTCTTTTTTTTTGTGTGCTGTTGACAATTTGTTCCACTTAATTTTCTGTGCTGAGTCATTTTTCTTTATATATTTTCTTTTCATCTTTTTCATTGTTGTTGATTTTGTATTTGCTGAGTCTTTACATTTTTCTTGTTTTTCATTTTTACTTGTCGGATTGTTACTTTCCTTTGCTATCACCTTAATATTTATCCTTATTTTTCTAAGTTTATACCAATCTTTTATTTGTCTATATCACCTTGACTTCCTCTCCATATGAAAGTGGATCATTGTATTTTAATAAGTGAAGGAACTACTATGTTAACAATGCTCTTCCGCACTGCACAATTGGGTATTTTGTGCTTCTCAAAGCTTTACCTATTCCGCAAAACATATAAAACAAGAACTGGCTGAGATCATTTTCAAAGTTTGAAAAGTCCTTGTGGTGCAATGAGTTACTTAATATGACCCTTCTAACCATAATCTTTGTAACTCCCATCAGACGACTGGGTGGGGATATGCAAATGAGGTGCTTGTGACTCGCCAAGGGGATTGGATAGCTTACTAATAATGTAAATGCTGTACATGGCACCCTTGTGAGGTTGGGACCATGCAAATAAAGTGTATGGAACCCTATTGAGGGGATTGGTCAGTTTTGCTATCCTACTAGGCTTAAAGGGAGACACGGAAGGAGAAATGAGCTCTAACGCAGCAAGAGAAGGTGACAGGAGACTGCAGGAATCAGAAGACCAGTGCAAGATGGCTGTGGTGGGGCTTGCAGACCCATGGAGCTAAGAGGTGTAACACAGCAGGGCCCTGCAGCATAGGGCGGGAACAAGCTATCCTGATTGAGGCGTTCTGAGTTGTTCCTGTTACTTCCAAGTTGATTCTGATCCTGAGTTATAGCCTTTTACTTCCCTAATAAACCACTTAACTGTAAGTAGGGTTCATGACTTCTGTGAGGATTTGCAGCAAATTACCGAACCCAAAGACGGGAGGGAGAGTAGTGAGGGGAGAGGGAGAAGATGATGTTAGAGATGGTGGAAA
This sequence comes from Trichechus manatus latirostris, assembly GCF_000243295.1. Classification (NCBI taxonomy): domain Eukaryota; kingdom Metazoa; phylum Chordata; class Mammalia; order Sirenia; family Trichechidae; genus Trichechus; species Trichechus manatus. The sequence goes on from NW_004444209.1 coordinate 775,608, forward strand.
GGTACAGAAGTTTGGAAAAGTTAGACATTTGGCACATCTTTAATCTCTGCCTCACAGGAACCAGCTTTGTGCTGATCCTTACAAAAGAAATTATTCTTTTACTCATATATCTAGAGACAGGAAAACCTTGTACAGAAACTACCTACATGGAGAGGATATCATCCACCTAACCAAAAATCTAAAAGAACCCAATATTTCTTCAGCACAGTAGAAGAAGTTTGGAAGAACGTACCAAGGGAAGGATATATATGTTTACTTTATGGGAAAAAAACCTTTCTAGATTTCATCACAAACTATGTCCAATTTCCCTTTCAGTATATATTAAATTGTTAGAAGTAAATGAAGCAAAGAGTTTGTTATAACTGGAGATTTTCAGAAAGGTTTATGGTCATGTTTCAAATTTCTTTCTCAAAGATCATACTTTTCTAATACACTAAGTGCACCTAGCAATCAGCTACATCATTTTGTAAGCTCATTGTTTTGGAAGTTGTATCTTTTTTTAAATTTATTCATATATATATATGTATAGATGATATATATGTGTCTATATGATATATATATGATATATATGTGTATATATATGTAAAACAAACCCATTGCCATCTAGTCGATTCCGACTCATAGCGATCCTATATATATGGGACAGAGTAGAACTGCCCCCGTAGGGCTTCCAAGGAGTGGCTGGTGGATTCGGAGTGCCAACCTTTTGGTAAGCAGCCCAATGCTTAACCACTGCACCACCAAGGCTCCATATGAGAGAGAATATGACAAGGCAAATGAGGTAAGTGTTAACCATCGTGGAATCTGAGTGAAAGATATATGGGAGTTCTGAGTATTATTCTTGCAACTTTTCTGTAAGTTTGAAATTATTTAAAAAAAAACTCATCATAAAAAGTATCATGAGAAAATAAATGAAAAAAGGAAAGAGACATTACTTATCGCTTTCCTTTTGCAAACAAAATAACGAGAAGATGTTATATTACAACAGGTGAGGATAAAAAAACCCTAGTGGCAATTACAGCTACCTGCCTAGCTGGACCAACTCCAGTTGATCCATGTGAAATAGGTAGGGCAAAAGAGGTCTCTAGAAGGAAAGCCAAGCACCTGGACCAAGGCCTGGAAGTTTTACTTGGCTTAAAATCATTTGTATGCAGGGACTGTGTTGGGGAAGGGAGATGGCAGTAACTGGAGCAAAGGAGGGGTGGGGATGACTTGTCTGAACCAGGAATTGCTGGTCTTCTTGAGGCTGGATGGATTGCAGAGCTAGAGATCAAAGCATTTTTAGATAATACAAAACTCTCTCTTTTGAGAAGACTGTATCATTAACTGAGAAAACAGTCTTTCAGTATCATTTTTAAAAAAAAATTTATTGTGCTTTAGGTCAAGGTTTACAACTCAAATTAATTTCTCATTCAAAAATTTATACACATATTGTTCTGTGACATTGGTTGCAACTCCACAATGTGCCAGCACACTTTTCTGTATCATTTAATCAGACAAGACCATTAATGGAAAAGTATTGTGTGGAAAGTCAGCCCCATGAGGAGATAGCTAAGAGATAACTGACTTGCACCACCTCAAAATTTCTTCATCACAGGCATGATTTTGAGCTGTGATGAGTATATATGCTGTTGCTTCTCTATTTTTATCTACCATTCCTAATACTGACATAAAGAGGTCCTTCAAAATTAAGGAGCAGGAAGAATTTTGCCTAGAGAGAAATCCATTTTATTAAATTGTGCTGAAAACCAAAATTAAAAAGCTGCCAAGAAAACTGTATTGCTCTATTATGTAGCCTCTTCAAAAACTTACTTGTCACAGTGAGAAAGTTTATTAAAAAAAAGACAACTCACCAATAAAAAGACAAACAATCCAGTTAAAATATGGACAAACATCTGAATAGATATTTCTCCAAAGAATATATACAAATGGACAATGTTGTGTTCCATTGAGTTGCCTCCGACTGATAGTGACCATATAGGACAGAGTAGAACTGCCCCATAGTGTTTCCTAGGCTATAATCTTTATAGGAGCAGATAGCCAAGTCTTTTCTCCCACAGAGCGGCTGGTGGATTCAAACCACTGACCTTGCAGTCAGCCGCTGAGCACTTCACTGTTGTGCCACCAGGGCTCCTTCAGATGGCCAATAAGTATGTGAAAAGATGTTCAATATGATTAGTCATTAAGGAAATGCAAATCAGAAACACAACAGGAAAACAAAACAAAACAAAAACACGTGGAGATCACAGACAATAATAGCAAGTGTTGGTGAAGATATGGAGGAATTGGAACCTTCAAACACTGCTGGTAGAAATGTAAAAGGGTACAGCCACTTTGGAAAATAGTTCAGCAGTACCTCAAAATGTTAAACCTGGAATTATCATAAGACCCAGAAATTCTGCTCTTAGTTATATGAAATGAAAACTTGCCCACACAAAAATTTGTACACGAATGTTCATATTAGCATTATTCTTAATAGTCAAAAAGTGGAAACATTCCAAATATCCATTAACTGACGAATGGATAAACAAAATTTGGTATATCCACACAATGAACTATTCTTTGGCAATAAAAAGAAATAAAGTACTGGTATATGCAACTACTTGGATGAATCTTGGAAACATAATGCTAAATAAAATAAGCCAGTGAAAAAAGATAACATATTGTATGATTCTATTCATATGAAATGTCCAGAGTGGGCAAATTTATAGTGATGAAAAAGTAGATTAGTGACTGCCAGGGGCAGGGAGGGGAGATGGGAAATGGGTGCTACAGGTTTTTTTTTTTGGGTGATAAAAATATTCTAACATTAAATCGTGGTAATTAATCAATATACTAAAAACTACTGAATTGTATACTTTAAAAGTGAGTTTTATGGTATGTAAATTATATCTCAATATAGCTGTTTTATATATATTATATATCTTCTTTTTATTATTATGTATATCGTATTTATTACTGCTCTTTATATATTTTTTTCCTCATAAGAATTATAATTATAAGAATTTAAGAATGAAATATTGAGAAGATTGAAAAAGGAGCTGAGAGCAAAGCAACTACTATGAAGGCTAGCAAGATACCCCACAACAACAGACTGAGAGCTATAATTCTAAAAGATATCCTTCCTCAGGCACTGAACTTACCTTTCCAGGCTGGCATCCTCAGAGGTATGGAATCTGTGTCTCTAACTGGTCGGTCTCCTGATGTATCATCTACCAGAAGATGTGACATCTCGTCAGCTCCCAAGCTTGAAGACGTCCCAGGGGACACTGAAATAGAGAAGTCCAACTAATTACATGCACCTTCAGGACGTACTTAAGTTATACTTAAGTTGTAGGTGGAATTTCTCAGCACTTTCATGATGGTATATGACACGTCATAGCCATTTTTGTGGTGGTGTGGACTGCTCTGCACTAAACAGTAAGACCATTCAGTAATAATGACTACTTATTCAAACCAAAATCAGGTTTTTTTAATTATAGAATTGATACTATAATTTTGTATCAATTTTGAAGTGTCTGCTAAGCCTGGAAGCCAATGACCATCCCCTTTCTCAGGGAATGGGCCTCTACTCCCTATTTAGTTTATATTTGGTTGCCTCCCAGCCACTGAAGATTGGAGCATGGCGGACAACTGACTCAAGCCAAGCCAATCAGATTCCCAAGAAGTTGGAAATGGGGCTGAGAAAGTTAAGTTAGCCTCTATGGATGGTTTGGGAGCTGTGGGATGTCCATATTCTGCCCTGTGGCCTGAATAACCAGGAAATCCTATCTGTAAAGTTACCTCACACCTTGGTCAGCACTGTTTTCCTGAATGGTAGTATCCAGACCCCTGGCTTTAAACACTCTATGTTGTTATACACTGTTGCTTCCAAAATTAATATCTCCACCTCTGACATTCGGATTTGTACATCTTTCTACCTTTCAATATTTCTACTTGCATGGCTACTAGATATCTCAAACTCACCTGTCCCAAACAGGATTTAGATTTCTCTCTCAAACCTGATCTTTTCCCAGTTTTTCCCTATCTCTATAAATGGCACTATCATTTCCCAGTCCCTAAAGCCTTGATTACTCCCTTCCCCTCATCCATTCATTAGTATTTCTTCCAGGTTCTTCCTACAAAATATATCAGCTTGTCTGCACTGCCACAACTGTGATTCAAGCCTCCTGTGTCTCTTACCTCAACTACCATAATGTTTTCTTAATGTTCTCTCCACTTTCTTACCACCACTTCCAAATAAATTTTCCCTGAAGTATCCAGAGTGACCTTTGTAAAACAACCTACCTCCTAGCATTTCCTGCTTAGAAGTTTCTAATGGCTTTCCATTACATTTAGAATAAAATCTAAACCCTTATCGGGTCCACAAAGCCTCACATGATCCGATTCCCTTTCTACTTCTCCCATCACGCTTTGTACCTCTCCTCCTCTAGCTCACAATGCTCTCAACACTGACCTCCTCTCTGCTTCTCCAACCACCAACCTCTTTCTTGTCTCAAGGTCTTGTACACTGCTGGAATACTCTTTCCCTTCTCTTTACATAGTTGGCTCCTTCTCATCCTTCAGGTTTCTCACCATCTTATCATCTGCCAAGAGACCTTTCCCTGACCTTCATCACTAATGTGAGCACTTCCCCAGTTATACTCTGCCATGTCACCGTATTTATTTCCCTCATAACACTTACCATACTAAGAAACTACCATCATTTATTTACCCTTGTTTATTTTTCAATGATCCTTACTAGAATATAAGGACTTGGGAGGCAGAAAATTTTGTTTCTCTTGTTCACCTTTATATGCCCAGCACTTGAATGGCTCCTGGAACCTAGTAAACCAAAAACCCATTGCCGTCCAACTCATAGAGACCCTGCAGGACAGAGTACAACTGCCCCATAGGGTTTCCAAGGAGCAGCTGATGGATTCAAACTGCTGACCTTTTGTTAGCAGCTGAGCTCTTAACCACTAATGCCACCAGGGCTCCTGAACATAATACGCACTCCATAAATACATATTGAATAAATGAATGCAGGGACAAATGAAGAGAAAGAATGACATTGAGAGGTTGAGATGAGTCAGAAAGTCCTGAAAGCCTTCTGTTCTTGATTCCAGTCTTTTCCAAACCCTGGCTCTGACCTTGCCCTTAGGTTCTGTGGAAGAGTCCTGTGTCCTGCACAACAAAGTCTTCCCTTTTGCTGAAGCTAGCTTGAATCGGCAACTGAAGACACCTGTTCACATGTTTATTGTGAAAAAAGAGAGAAACATAAAGAAGAAAGTAAAAAGCGTGATGGAGAAATTCTATCCCCTGGAGAGAACATTCTTTTATTCATCTCCTTTCCAGTCAATTTAACACGAAATGCGTCATTTATATTCTGCTCTGTAACGTTTCTTTCTTTTTTTAATCACAATAAATAAAGAGCATATTTCCAATGACATTATGTTTAATGAGTCTATACAGATTTCATAGCACGCCCATTTTAAGGAAGCTGAACAATCACCCCAAAGTTGATGTATTGTCATATGTCAGGTAATAGGATTAGAACAGAATGGAAGCAACCAAGAAAACCACTGTGTTTTAAAGTAAATCTCTCATTTATGGTAGTTTTTCCAGATTTACTAAGTCAATTTGTTTCTCCAGCTTCCTACTATAGACAAGCAGTATGAAGGGAAAAGAGAGGTGACTGCACCATGGACTTGTTCCTTTGGACCTGAAGCCATTTGCAAAAATGGGGCTGTAGTGGAAGGAGGGATGCTGTGGTTCTTTACTATCTGGGCACAGAGAAGACTGTTCTGGCTTATGACCATTCCAAAATATACCATCAAAGCTATATAGCACTATGGAGCAACCGAAAATTACCACCAAAACTAAAGCCAAAATTACTCTCTAAGAATGAAATGGAGTTTATCAAAATAGCAGAGAAGAAAACCCAGGAGAGACTGTCAGTAAAGGAATGGTTAAGAAACATCCAAATACAATCAAGTGGCCAGATGTAATCCATCAGGAAAAAAAGACTGGAAAATAGATGTAAGAAGGGTTTATCAATTGCTTTATACTTAACAAGGATGAAAGACTAAAAGGATTGCCTTACAGTGCGATATTCAGAACTACAGTGTAATGGGGCAAGGGTAGGTATGTGCAAGTGAAGAATAATCTGCTACAAAGATAAATGCATAAAAGTAAGCTGATGACACCAGTAATTAAATTATACAGCCCACATCCCTTACTTTGATTTTATACCCAAGAAAATGAACGATACGCCTAGGAATAAGAAAGGTACGGATTCACATCTTTCCTTTGCTGTGTAATCATGGGCAGGTTACTTAAACTCTCTTTCTCGGTTTCCCTATCTATAAATATGGAGGAAGTATTCACCTCATATGATTATGATGAGGATCAACTGAGATAATGCCTATAAAAATTTTAGCATGATGCTTGGCACTTAGTACATACTCTGTGTTAGCTAAATGGTAACTGTTTTTTGTTTGTTTTAACTGAACAAATCTCTAGCTAATTGATAGTTCTATATTGTATTTATCAGGATAAATTAATGATTTATATATATGTGATTTTCTTGTGCATTGGTTAACATAAGCTTATTCTTTCTCTATAGTGTTTATCCCATGATGTTTCTCTTTACTAGTCTATAAGTTCTTTTGAGGATATCTTTGTATGTAACACAGTGCAGATGTATACACAGATGTACAATAATTTTTTGGTGGATGTGGTATTATAACATTGGATTGTGGCAGAAATTGTTTTCCTTTTTAAAAGTACTTTTAATAATTTAATAAAGTTTGTATTAATTTTTCCCCCAAGAACACAGTGAAGTGAGAGCCATAATGATGTCAGTGATTTCAATATCACTGTTGTAAAGAAGACATTTTTCTCATGGAATCCAGACCTTCTGGTGCCATGGAGGCTGGATGAACTCCCGAAACTATTGCTCTAAGGTTATCTTTAAACCTGAAACCAAAAATATTTCCTGAAATCTCCTTAAAACCAAACAATTCTTAGCTTAACTAATAAAGGATGTTTGCCTTGAGCATTATGCTCTTTTAAAATCTTTCTATGTAAGTGGTAACTTTGGTGAAGGGTAAGACAGGATATAATACTGGGGAAGCCAGCATAACTTGTCCAAGGCAAGGTCATGGAAGCTCCATAGACACATCCAAACTCCCTGAGGGACCAAATTGCTGGGCTGGGGGCTGTGGGGACCATCGTCTCAGGGAACATCTAGCTCAATTGATGTAACATAGTTTATAAAGAAAATGTTCTATATTCTACTTTGGTGAGCAGTGTCTGGGGTCTTAAAAGTTTGTAAGCGGCCATCTAAGATACTCCACTGGTCTCACCCTATCTGGAGCAATGAAGAATGAAGAAAACCAAAGACACAAGGGAAGATTAGTCTAAAGGACTAATGGACCACAAGTATCACAGCCTCCACCAGACTGAGTTCAGCACAACTAGATGGTGCCCAGTTACCACCACTGACTACTCTGACAGGGTTCACAATAGAAGGTCCTGGACAGAGCTGGAGAAAAATGTAGAACAAAATTCTAACTCACACACATAAAAAAAAAGACCAGACTTACTGGTCTGACAGAGACTGGAGAAACCCCGAGCAAGTATGGCCCCTGGACACCCTTTTAGCTCATTAATGAAGTCATTCCTAAGGTTCACCCTTCAGCCCAAGATTAGACAGGCCCATAAAACAAAATGAGACCAAAGGGGCACACCAGCCCACGGGCAAGAACTAGAAGGCAGGAGGGGACAGGAAAGCTGCTGATTGGGAACCCAAGGTCAAGAAGGGAGTGTGTTGACATGTTGTGGGGTTGGTAACCAATGTCACAAAACAATATGTGCACTAATTGTTTAATGAGAAGCTAATTTGTTCTGTAAACCTTCGTCTAAAGTACAACAATAATAATATTTAAAAAAAAAGATTAAATAGGAAACTTAGGGGGCAGTCAGTTAATGGGGGAGGAACAGCTCAGAAAAGGAGGGTGAAAATAGTGCACAACTTGAAGAATGTAATCAGTTTCACTGAGATGTACATGTAGAAACTATTGAATTGGTGTATCTTTTGCTGTGTATATCCTCAATAACAACAAAATAAATAAAATTTTAAAAGAAGCTAAAAAAATCTATCTAGATAGGATTAAATTGACAACAGCAACTTGAAAGATTACATACGAACCTTAAGGGGCAGTTAGTTTACGCTAATGTGGGAGGAACAACTCAGAAAAGCGGGTGAGAATGGTTGCACAATTCGAAGAATGTGATCAATGTCAGTTGCTGAATTGTACATATAGAAACTTGAATTGGTGTATGTTTTTGCTGCATATATTCTCAACAAAAACAAAAATAAAATTAAAAAATGATTTTAAAAAAGAGGACATTGTAAAATTCTAAAATCAAGTAGAAAATGGGTCAAAGGAGTGTCAGTAGATCTTAGGAAATGATGTTAAAAAATGTTCCCATCCTTTGAAAATTCATGGATTAAGTGGACCTGTGTGACAAAATATAGAAGTGGAGTTTTAACTATTTCAAAATTAACCTGGATAGGAAATTCGAGTTTTCCCACTCTATAAGGAATTATCTTCCACAAGCCTGGTAAATAGTCGAGTGCTTCCAAGAAGGGGCTGTAGTTGGGCTTCTCGGAGCTGAATGAAGGAAGCGACAAATTGTGACTAGGAGCCTTGAGGAAAATGGTTTTATAGTGAGTGAGGAAAATTGGGAAGAGCCGTTTTATGTAAAAAGATAGAAGCAACTGAGATGAAAGACTTGAGAAACAAACCTGGAGCAGAGATAAAGAAAACTTGTGGAGAAAAGAGCAGACTCTAAGTGTAGCACCTGTTGTGTGAATGCTAGGAACAGATGACAGGAACCCCTGACGTTTGGATTGAACTTAATTTGACAAGTATTACTGTGTGCCCATTATGTGCAGTTGCTACAAGAAGAAGGAAAATAGAGTCCTTACTCTTGGGAAGTGAATGATTAAGAGGGGAACTGAGAAAAGTATAATTTTAACTATTAAAAAAAAACCCAAACCTGTTGCCATTGAGTCACTTCCGACTCATAGCGACCCTATAGGACAGAGCAAAACTGCCCCATAGGGTTTTCAAGGAGCACCTGGTGGATTCAAACTGCAAGTGTATTATTAAATACAAAATATAATTATTTAAAATATTGTAAAAATTAGAATTCAAAATATCAAAAGCCAATTAGGGAAGAACAAAGTGAAATGGGAATGTAAAAGAACAATGAGATTCAGATTTACTTGAAGAATCAAGAAAAGCTTCATGGATGAAGGGTTGTTGGAGACTGGGGGGAACGATTTTGGCAGGCGGAGATATAGAGTGTTTCATACAGCCAGGATAGTATGGATAGAGTCGGGGATGGGTAAAGATTAAGGTGACCTTGGAGAGTAGCAGGTAGGCAAGAAGAGTTTGAGAAGAAAAGTTTATGAAAGGAACCATATTTTGGAAGATCTTGAATATAAGATAAAGGAGTTTTATCCATTTCCGTAGACAGCAGTCAGCAATTACATATTTTTGAGCACAAGAGCAATAGAGTTAGAGCTGTGGATGAGTTTTAGGAATAATAATGTGGTATTAGTCAGAGAGATTGCAGAAGAGGCGTGGTGTTAGGAGGATATTGCTGTAGTTCAGACAAGAGGCCTTGAACTAGGAAGGATGGAGGCATCGGGATGAAAGAGTGGGATGGATCAAGAAGACACTGAGGAAGGAGAATCGAAAGACTTGATAACTAGTTGGATGTAGGATGGAGTTAAGAGGGTAAGGGAATCGAAGACGGCTCGGCAACTGTGTGCCTGGATGCCTGGGAGACTGGTGGTAGAGTATGAAATGAATGAACTTACCTCACTCTTCTCAGAAAACACCCTGGGGAAATAAATGAGAAACTATAAATATACACTAGATGTAAACTTACCGTTCTTGCTTCCTCCAGAGAGCTCTCTCTATTTCTTTTCTGTGACTGTTCTAGTGCACTTTAGTACTCTAGGTTTCAATCCTCTTGTCTTGCTCTCCAGTTAATCCAGTTTTGTTTAGCTCATAAGATCTTAACTCTTTGTAGATCAGAGCGTAAATGCTGTATTTTTGCTTCTTGCAGGTTGCACTTGGAGAAAGAGCAGCTAAAACATTCCTTAACATACCAACTTCTCAGATAAAACTGAATCTGAGCACATTTGCTTGATTGGAGATTAACAGAAATTTGTTGTTTGGAGAATGTTCTTTAAATCTCTCCCTGAAGGACAATAGTGGGAGACTTTCTGGAGCTCTGAGATCTCTTTGAAGCAAATAAACTCTGCTCCATTGGTGGGATCAATGTGCTTGCTCACTCCATATTTGCAAGAACCCTCTCCAGTAAAGGAATGTAAAACTCTCATTTCACCCAGACCAGCTTCCAAACCAAACATTAGTATGTAATTATGAACAATGAGACCTGATATTTGACAATTAGAAATGTGTAAAATTCTGCATGGCTGGTCACTGCATTCATATTATATATTAAGTGGAATTGGTCTCAATTGTTATATGAAGTCTTCTCTTTATGCACGAGGTATGTGCATTGGGAAAGTTCCCATTTTGATTATTGCCACGAAATGCATGGATTCCCAAGAAGGCCTCATATATGACTTCTTCTATCTCCCACGAAATACTCCATGAAATAAAAAGAAAATAAAGTAAAAGGTGGGGGACCAATTAGGAAGTATAGAGAATATCCAGGACATACATTTCCTAGTGAAGACAGAAAATCCACCATAATATTTTCCCAGGTATAAGTGACAGAGTGATAAAAACTGACCATTTCTGTACCTAAGGTTGCTCCTTGCCCAAGCTATTTCCAAATGAATCTTGGGTCTTCTCTCCTTTTTTGGATGCTCTAGCCAGAGACAGTGTCAGGTGAAACTTTTCAGTAGGCCAAGTTTGTGTTTGGTGATCTTGCTCTCTCTTTTCTGAACCTCCGATATTTTTTCTTTTTATTATCTTTAAGTTAACTTCCTCTCCTACCCCTCTCAGGCAACAGATTACCTTCTGCTTTTTCCCCTGACATTATATCTTATAGTGGATTTAGACCATTTGATTTTTTTTTTTAAACTAGGCTTAATGTACTTCTAAATGTAGAATATAATGCCTTGCTCCGTGTTAAAGGAATTTCAGTCATTAAGAAGGAGACATTATTTTATAATAACATTTTTCTGATTACAAAAGTAGTATGTCTTCATGGTAGATATGTACAGAAAAGTAAAAAGAAGAAAATGAAATGTATTTATAATGCTATCACCCATAGATAACTACTGTTAACCTTTTGGTGTGTAGATGCATATAAGCATACATAAATTTAAAAATAAAAAAGGGGTAAATAATATTTATTTTTCAGTTAACAATGTGTAATATACAATGAACATTTAAGAGTATTAAATATTCTTCTACCATATAATTTTCAATGGCTGTCTAATATTCTATTTGATAGCACATCATACTTTTTTTAACCAATTCCCTGTTGTTGCTGTGGAATCGATTTCAACTCATAGTGACCCTAAAGGACAGAGTAGAGCTGCCCCGTAGGGTTTCCTAGGCTGTAACCTTCATGGGAGCAGATTGCCAGGTCTTTTCTCCAGTGGGGTAGCTGGTGGGTTCAAACCACTGACCTCTCTTTTAGCAGCGAAGCACTTACCCAGTGCGCCACCAGGGCTCTTTACCAATTCCCTACTGATGGGTATTTAGATTGTTTTTTATTTTTTGCCATTATAACTCTATTGCATTAGAACTCCTTGTAGATAAATCTTTGCTCACACTCACAGTTATTTTTTTAAGATGAATTATTAGAAGTAGTATTGCCAAGTCAAAGAGGATGCCTATCTTTAAGGTTTTTGATATTCATTGCCAAATTGTCCAACCAACCATCAGAAAAGGCATAACAGTTTACACTCCTATCAGCAGTACCCATTTTTTCTCATCTTAACTAACACTGGGAGCATCTATTTTTTTAAAAATTTCTATTTTATAGATGAAAAATATTAATTCACTGTTACTTAAATTTGCATTTCTTTGATTACTATTTTTCTTGAACTTTAAAAATATCATAATTTATTTATTTTAAGAGGATATTACATTTTTGCATGTTATCTATTTTAGTTATCATATATCTGTTGTAAGTGTTTAAGTATTTTGTAGCAGATTTAAGAAAGTATTTTTGTAAAGTATGGGAAAGGGGAGGGAAGGTAGTTTTATGTACTAGACCTACGCTGTCCAGAATGGTAGCCACTAACCACATATGGCTATTGAGCACTTCAAATGTGGCTAGTATGTCTAAGGGACTGAGTTTAAATTTTATTTACTTATTTTGCATCTTTAAAAACAATTCTGTTGAGATATACTTTACTTATACCCAATCCATGTGTATTTACTGCGGTATGCACCAATCACTATAAACCAGTTTGAGACATTTTATTTATGTACTTTAAATTTAAATTTAAAAATGGATACTTGATTCAGTTATTGGAAATCTTATACTGACACAGGCTTTCTTTTGCTTTTCAGGACTCAGATGGGAGGGAAAGGACTTTAATGACCTCTGCTCCATTTTCTGTGTATCTGCCAATTTAAATGCATGCCACCATGTGATTTACCTTTCTCTGTGATATTATTGTCTCCAGTTCGGCATTTCTTCACATTCCTTGAAACTTACCATTCTCTCACCTTACCATGCTATTTTGCCAATTCTCAAAAGGCAATCGGGGTCAGGGTTCTTTGGACAGTGAGGAAATGAGCAGGAGAGTGTGCTCTGAGATTTTAGGTATCTGAAGATAAATTGAGATAACAAGAAGGCAGTATACTGGGGGTGGAGTTATGGAGTAAGCAGTTAACAAAAGAGTCATTCTACTGAAAATGTTCCTCAGACATTGAGAAGTCTCCAAAATTGTGTTTAAAAATATACCCTGAATAAATTTTATAATGATCATTCATATGAAAGATAATTAGTATGTGACATTTAATTGCTTAAATTTCATAATTTAAAGGATCTGGACCAGGTGATTGGTATGGTGTTTTACTTTTACTTGATTGCTAAAGCAGACAGTCTCTACCATAATAGTGAAGTCAGTACTAATAATGAAATAAGACTTGTCGACTGAAAAACACTTTGGAAGCTGTATGGTGATTAGCTTAATGAAAAATTACTAGAGGATGAAACCTTGTGCTTCAGAGCCAGAAGGAGAACAGATGGCAAATGTTTTAAAGAGGGCTTAACCTACAAGGAATCAGATTTAGCTCATTGTAGGATGAAAAATGGAGAAGAGGAGCAAGGAAGAAAAAGGAAAAGTTGCAGAAAAATGTTTAACAAAGCCATTGCCAATTGTGACTCATAGACACACTGTAGGACAGAGTAGAACTGCCCCATAGGGTTTTCAAGGAGCAGCTGGTAGATTCCAGCGGCTAATCTTTTTGGTTAGCAGCCAAGTTCTTAACCACTGCACCACCAGGGCTCCAAATGTTTAACAGGAAGGAGAAAAAGAAATTGAGGAGATAAGAAAGAAATAGGAAGTCTTTTTTCCTTCCTTTTTTAAAAAACTGTCCACTCTTCCCTCCCACATCCCCTGATAGCCATTATTCTTCTGTCTTGATGGATTTACTTATTCTAGGTATTTCATATAAGTGAGATCATATAATATTTGTCTTTTTGTGTCTGGCTTTATTTCACTTAACATGTTTTTTTAAAATTTTTTTATTGTGCATTGGGTGAAAGTTTACAGAGCAAATTAGTTTCCCATTCGACAATTTGTACATGAAGTATTCCATGACCTTGTCTTCATTCTCCACAATGTGACAGCACTCTCTCTGTTTCCATTCTAGTTTCCCCATTTTTTTTTGTCCTGAATTGCTACCCCTTCCTGCCTTCTCATCTTTCTTTTGGGCAAATGTTGCCCTTTTGATCTCTTATAATTGGTTGTTCTAAGGAGCACGTTACTCTCGGGTGTTATTTTTTATTTTATGTGCCTGTCTATCGTTTGGCAGAAGGGTGGTACCCAGGAATGGCTTCAGTTCCCGTTCAGAAGAATGTCTTATGACCATAGCCTTGGAGGTTCCTTCAGTCTCTGTCAGACCAGTAAGTCTAGTTTTTTTTCTGAATTTGATTTTTTGTTCTGCAATTTTTCTCTCATCCTGTCCAGACCCCAGGGTTGTGATCCTAGACAGAGCAGTGGATAGTGTTAGCCAGGCACCACCTAGTTCTTCTCTTCTCGGGGTCGTGTAGGCTGTGGTTTGTGTGGTCCATTAATCCTTTGGAGTAATTGCTCCCTTGGGTCCTTGGTTTTCTTAGTTATCCTTTGCTCCAGACGGTAAGAGACCAACAGTTTTATCTTAGATGGCCGCTTGCAAGCTTTTATCACTTAACGTAATGTTTTTAAGGTTTATCCATGTGTTGGCATGTATCAGAACTTCATATCTCTGTATAGCTGAATAATACTCCTTTGTATGGATATATACCACATTTTGTTTATCCATTCATATGTTGATGGACACTTGGATTGTTTCCATCTTTTGGCTATTGTGAACAATGCTGCAATGAACGTTGGTGTGCAATGTGTCTGTTTGAGTTGCTGCTTTCAGTTCTTTTGGGTATATACCTAGAAATGGTATTGTTGGGTCATACGGTATTTCTGTGTTTAACTTTTTGAGGAATCTTCAAACTGTTTTCCATAGTGGCTGCACCATTTTACATTCCCACCAAAAATGTATGAGGTTCCAATTTCTCCACATCCTCATCCACACATGTTATTTTCCATTTTTACTTTTTGGGTCTTTTTTTTTTTTTAATATAATAGCCATCCTAGTGGGCATGAAGTGGTGAAGTGGTATCTCATTGTGGTTTTGATTTGCATTTCCCTAATGATTAACCTTGTTGAACATCTTTTCATGTGCTTTTTGGCCACTTGTGTATTTTCTTTAGAGAAATGTTTATTCATGTCCTTTGCCCATTTTTTAATTGGGTTGTTAGTCTTTTTGTTGCTGAGTTTTAAGAGTTCTTTGTATATTCTAGGAGTCCCTGGGTGACACAATCGGTTAAGTTCGTGGCCACTAACTGAAAGATTGGCAGTTCAAATCTATCCAGAGGCACCTCCAAAGAAAGGCCGGGCGATCTACTTCTGAAAGATCACAGCCATTGAAAACCCTGTGGAGCATAGTTCTACTCCGATATGTGGGGTCGTCATGAGTCAGAATCAACTTAACCCAACTGGTTTGGGTTTTTTTGTTGTGTGTGTGGTTTTTTTTTTTGTATATTTTAGGTATTAAATCCTTATCTGAGATATGGTTTCCAAGTATTTTCCTCCATTCTGTAGGTTGTCTTTTCACTTTCTGGATAATGTTCCTTGATGCACATCAGTTTTTAATTTTGATGAAGTCCACATTATTTATTCCTTCTCTTGTTGCTTGTCCTTTTAGGGTCATGACTGAAAATTCATTGGCTAAAGAAAGGTCCTGAAACTTTACCTGTATGTTTTCGTCTAAGAGTTTTACGGTTTTAACTCTTACTTTAGGCCATTGATCCATTTTGTATTTGTTTTTTGTGTGTATATGTGTGTGTTTGTGTGTGTGTGAGGTATGGGTCCAGTTTCATTCTTCTGCATGTGAAAATCGTGTGTCCCGGCACTATTTTTTGAAAAGACTATTCTTTCCCCATTGAACGTTGGCACTCTTATCAAAATTCAGTTCGCAGGTGGGGCCAAGACGGTGGAATAGTCAGACACTTTTGGTGGACCCTCTTACAACAAAGACCCAAAAAAACAAGTGATTCGATTATATATGAGAATCTAGGAGCCCTGAACATCAAAGGCAAAGCTGAGGAACCGGACTGAGTGGTAGGGGGAGGGAGAGATGGTTCGGAAGCAGCAAGGAGTTGCCAGACCTAGGTGAGAGCCTGAGCCCTTCAGACCTGATCAGCTCATGGGTGAGCAGTGAGGCAGGCAAGCGGCGGTGCTCAGGAGGTGTTTTCTGCACTGGGAGAGACCCAGCGGCAGAGAGTCTACTCGCCTATCCAGAACAAGCAAGAAACAGGCCTCAATCGGTGAAAGATAAGTATTTGTGTCCGGCCTACCGCATGGATCAAAAACTTCTCTCCCCTTTACCTCCCCGCTCCCTGCTCTGCACTGGGTCGCTAACCGGCTTCAGCAATTGCCAAGTCCCCTGGGCCAGAAGTAGGATCCGTCACACACCCTGAGCCATTCTCCTGGCCTTGGAGAATCAACAAATTAACAAACGGGAAAAAATAAACTGCCGGGTCCCCTAAGCCAGGAACTCAGGGTAGGCACAGCTCCTTTGTCTAGGCACAGGCATAAGGGATCCATGGACTTTGAGTGCCTTTCCCCCTGCATAGACTTGTGTGGGCCCATTTCAACAGTGCAGGCCCTCATTACTGCTGTACAACAGGGTATATACCTGAAGTCTAACTTCAACTGTTTCCGCTGTGAAGTGGCAGGTTCGTGACATTTGACACTGCTCTGCCCATTAAGCAGGGTCTTCACCTACGTACATCAGGGGCCTGAGGACTGGTGGCTCCACACATGCCACCTAGCCACCTGCTACAGGTGCCCAAGAATAAGAGGTGCCCCCAGACCTTACAGCCAACAACATTAGGTGCTAACAGTCTGCCTGCAAAACCCACCCACCTATGTGCTCTAGGGAACAGGGACATGCCTTCCTTCTGGACACTCGGGGGTGGCTGTCAGCCCCCTGCCTTGCTCAGAGTGTGTCCTTCTGCTGCAGCCAGATGCCTGTGCCTACACCAATCACCCATGCCTGTCTGGGACTGTAAGTCAGAGCCTGCACCGCACACTTAGTGGCTACCTACCCGGACACCTGGGCTGAATCCATACAAGAGGAGTGGGTGGACTCCTGATCTCACATAACTAATAACAGATCTAACCACCTAGTGGCAGGACATTAGCGCTTCAAAGGTGCTAATAATTAAACTAGCTCACATGAGCAGCCTATTTGGGCATATCAAAACAAAACAAGAAGCTAGGACACAGTAAGCAAACATAAAAGAAATAAATACAATAACTTATTGATGGCTCAGAGACAACAGTCAATATCAAATCGCATAAAGAGGCAATCCAAGAGGGCTTCAGCAAGCTCCCAAAATAAAGAATCTAGAAATTTTCCAGAGGAGGAAAATTTCTTGGAATTACTGGAGGCACAATACAAAAGATTAATATACAGAACTCTTCAAGAGATTAGGAAAAAAATTAATCAAAACGCAGAACACGCAGTAGAGGAAACTAAAAAGATTAGAGAAGAGCGTAATGACAAATTTAACAGGCTGCAAGAATCCACAGAGAGACAACAATCAGAAATCCAGAAGATTAACAATAAAATTCCAGAATTAGACAACTCAATAGAAAGTAATAGGAGCAGAATTGAGGCAATGGAAGTCAGAATTAGTGAGATTGAAGATAAAGCACTTGACACCAACTTATCTGAGGAAAAATCAGATAAAATGATTTTATAAAATGAAGAAACTCTTAAGAATTACGTGGGATTCTATCAAGAGGAATAATCTACGAGTGATTGGAGTACCAGAACAGGGTGGGGGTGGGGGGATAAGAGAAAATACAGAGAGAATTGTTGAAGATTTATTGGCAGAAAACTTCCCTGTTATAATGAAAGATGAGAAGACATCTATCCAAGATGCTCATCGAACCCCACATAAGGTAGATCCCAAAAGAAAGTCAGCAAGACATATTATAATCAAACTTGCCAAAACCAAAGATAAAGAGAGAATTTTAAGAGTGGCTGGGATAAACGAAAAGTCATCTACAAAGGAGAGTCATTAAGAATAAGCTCGGACTACTCAGCAGAAACCATGCAGGCAAGAAGGCAATGTGATGACATACATAAAGCCTTGAAGGAAAAAAATTGCCAGCCAAGAGTTATATATCCAACAAAACTGTCTCTCAAATATGATGGTGAAATTAGGGCATTTCCAGATAAACAGAAGCTCACAGAATTTGCAAAAACCAAACCAAAATTACAAGAAACACTAAAGGGAGTCCTCTGGTTAGAAAATCAGTAACATCAGATAACAACCCAAGACTAGAACACAGGACAGAGAACCAGATATCAACCCAGATAGGGAAGTCACAAAAATAAATCAAACCTAAAACACTGAAAACAGGGAAACAGATGTCAATATGTAAAAGATGACAACATTAAAACAAAAAAGAGGGACTTAAAAAATGTAGAGATAGATTTTTCATATGGAGAGGAAGTCAAGGCGATATGAAGAAATAAAAGATTGGTATAAACTTAGAAAAATAGGGGTAAATATTAAGGTAACCACAAAGGAAACTAACAATCCTACAAGTCAAAATAAAAAACTAGAAAAAAAATCAGTTTGCCATAAACGTATGGGTTTATTTCTCGATTTTTAATTCTATTCCATTGGTCTGCACGTCTATCCTTATACCAGTACCACACTGTTTTAATTACTATATCTTTGTAATATGTTTTGAAATCAAGAAGCATGAGTTCTCCTACTTTGTTCTTTGTTTTCAAGATTGTTTTGGCTATTCGTGGCCTCCATATGAATTTGAGGATAGTCATTTCCATTTCTGCAAAAAAGGCTATTGGAATTTTAATAGGAATTGTGTGTAACTATAGACCACTTTGGGTAGAATTGCCATCTTAACAAAATTAAGACTTCCGATCCATGAACGTGGAATGTCTTTCCATTTGTTTAGATCTCTTTTAGTTTCTTTCAGCAGCATTTTACAGTTTTCAGAGTAAAGGACTTTCACCTCTTTGGTTAAATTTATTCCTAAATATTTTATTCTTCTAGATGCTATTGTGAAGGAATGGTTTTCTTCTTTCCTTTTCAGATTGTTCCTTACTGGTGTATAGAAACACAACTGATTTCTGTATATTGATCTTTGCATTAGATCTCTAGTACTGCTATAATGGAAATACCACAAGTGGGTGGCTTTAATCAACAGAAATTTATTTTCTCACAGTTTAGGAGGCTAGAAGTCAGAATTCAGGGCACTGGCTCTAGAAGAAGGCTTTCTTTCTCTGTCTGCTCTGGAGGAAGGTCCTTGTCTCTTTTCAACTTCTGTTCCTTGGCTTCTTGGTGATCTTTATGTGGTGTCATGGACTGAATTGTGTTCCCCAAAAATATGTATTATCAATTTGGCTAGGCCATGATTCCCAGTATTGTGTGATTGTCCACCATTTTGTCATCTGATGTGATTTTCCTGTGCTGCAAATCCTACCTCTATGATGTTAATAGGTGGGATAGGCGACAGTTGTGCTAGCGAGGAAGGACTCAATCTACAAGATTGGATTGTGTCTTGAGGCAATCTGTTTTGAGATACAAAACAGAGAAGCAAGCAGAGAGACAGGGGGACCTCATATCACCAAGAAAGCAGCACCAGGAGCAGAGGGCGTCCTTTGGACCTGGGGTTCCTGCGCAGAGAAGCTCCTGGTCCAGGGGAAGACTAATGAGAAGGACCTTCCTCCGGAGCCAAGAGAGAATGCCTTCCCCCTGGAGCTGATGTCCTGAATTTGGACTTCTAGCCTACTAGGCTGTCAGAGAATTAACTTCTGTTTGTTAAAGCCATCCATATGTGGTATTTCTGTTACAGCAGCACTAGATGACTAAGACATGCAGCATGGCATCTATCTTCTCCTCATTTCTGCTTGTTTTTCTGTCCTAATCTGCTCTTTTTATATCTCAGAGGTGATTGGTTTAAAACACATCCTCACTGATATGGCGTATGAACATAAAAAAGAAAATCCATTCCCAAATGGCATTATAACCACAGGTATATATTTTGGGGGGATGTAATTCAGTTCATAACAAACTTATACCCTGCAACTTTGCAAGTTTATTAGCTCTAGCAGCTTTCTTGTGAATTCACTGAGATTTTCTAAATACTATATAGTATCATGACATCTATGAATAGAAATAGTTTTACTTACTCTTTTTTATTTGGATGCCTTTTATTTCTTTTTCTTGCCTAATTGCTCTGGGTAGGACTTCCAGTAGTAATAATAGTAAAAGTGGGCATGCTTGTCCTTATTCCTGATCTAAGAGTGAAAACTTTGTCTTTCACCATTCAGTATGATGTTAGCTGTGGGTTTTTCATAAGTGCCCTTTATCATGTTGAGGAATTTCCCTTCTATGCCTAGTTCGCTGAGTATGTTTATAATGAAAGGGTGTTGGATTTTGTCAAATGCCTTTTCTGCATCAGTTGAGATGATCATGTGGTGTAACTCCCTCAATCACCTTCCTTTGCTTCAGTTCACCTTACAGTGCCTTAGGCTATAGCCGCCAAACCTCTGCCCTGAACTACCCTCCAAGAAGGACAAGACAGAGGCAAACGCCATACTTGTTAAAAGTATACTCTGCTCAGTCGTGAACCAGGGACTGAGATCTCAAGCTGGAAGTGTGGCTTCTGTTTTTAGCTTGCTGCCAAGCAGGGGTGGGGGTGGTTCTCAAGCCAGTGTCAGAAAAATTCGTAGAGTCTTGCTACCGTTCTGCAAGACTTAGCCCAGTTTCCATGACACCCTGTTTACCAGAGTTCTAACAAGGCTAGTACTATCATTTTCTGCTTGTTTTGAAAATTTTTCTGGGGGAGGATGAGAGTGTGGAGCTTGTTACTCTGCCATCTTGGTCAGGAAGTCTTCTTAATAAAGTCACTTACTTTCACAATATCTCCTTGAAGAGTCTAGGGGCCTATGTTTATAGATCTTACAGCATCTTGTACTTTTCTCTAGTAGCACTTAACACAATTTATTATAAACAATTAATTGAATGACTACTCATTTAACATTTGACTCTGTTCTGAAGGGTAGGGGCCATGTATATTTTGTTTACTTTTATGCTTTTGTGGCCTGGCATAGCACTTGGCAAAACGCACATTACATAAACCAAAAAACCAAATTGATTCTGACTCATGGTGACTCTATATGTGTCAAAATAGAACTACACTCCACAGGGTTTTCAATGGCTGTGACCTTTCAGACTAGGAGCCATAGTGGTACAGTGGTTAAGCACTCAGCTGCAAACAAAAAGGCTGGTGGTTCAAACCTACCAGCTGCTCCACAGGAGAAAGATGTGGCAGTCTGCTTCTTTAAAGATGACAGCCTTGGAAACCTTATGGAGCAGTTCTACTCTGTCCTATAGGGTCACTGTGAGTCAGAATCAACTTGACGACAATAGGTTTTCTGTGACTTTTCCCAAGTCGATTGCCAGGATTTTCCTAGGTGTGTATTGTATGTTATTCTATTATTAATAACGGTGTAATGGTTACATGCACACACTCTAGAATCAGACCACCTAGTGTCAGAATCTGGCTCCATCACAATCTAGTTGTGCAATGTTAGGCAAATTACTTAACCTCCTCATTTTTAAAACAGGGATAATAAAGTACCAAATGAGCTAATTCAGGTAAAAAACTTAGAAAAGTGCTTGACACATGGTATCTGCTCAATAAAGGTATTTATTATTATTAATATGAGAGTGATCATAATACTTAAAATCAAATACTGGTTGACCTCAAAACCTCTAATAGATGTCAGGATCCAGAATTTTTTTCACCTCTTTCTTTTTGAACTTTGTGGATAAAGACATTTTTCTTGTCTGTCTATTTATTTAAATATGGCCAATGGATTTTTTTTATTGTGGTAAAGTAGACATTTAATTTTAAAACTCAGAGTTTTGCTTATTAAGAAAAAGAGGTGAAAGCTGATATTGTCAGAGGCTTTCATGCCTTTCTGAAGTATGTTGTTGTTATTGGGTGCTGTTGAGTTGATTTCAGCTCATAGCAACCCCATGTAACACAGTACAACTGACCCATAAGGTTTTCTAGGCTATAATCCTTATGGGAGCAGATCACCAGGTCTTTCTTCCACGGCACTGTGGGGTAAGTTCAAACTGCCAACCAGGTGCTTAACCATTGCACCACCAGGGGTCCTTCTCTGAAGGTTAGGGATGTCAATGGTCAGTATTGACACATGTCAATATAGTAACTATATGTTACTATATGTCAACTCTAGTAACATATAATCAATTTTTAACATTCTCTCACACAAAAAGAAAACCAAACCAGTTGCCATCGAGTAGATTCTGACTCATGACGACCCCATGTGTTACAGGGTAGAACTGCTCCATAAGGTTTTCTCGGCTGTAATCTTTACAGAAACAGATCACCGGGCCTTTCTTCCATGTGGGGTGTGTTTGAACCACCAACATTTAGGTTAGCTGTCAAGTGCAAACTGTTTGGGCTACACAGGGACCTTTAACATTCACAGGTACATCTATCTAGGTCATGTACAGATCACTATCTCCTAAACCATCAGTTGGTGGAAATACTTAGTACTTCTGGGAAGGAGTTTACATTTCCATTCAAGAGACATTAAGATATAATACTAAAAAACTTGAAACAACCTTAATACTCATAAACAATGGATTGCCTTTAAAAAATTATGTTGTATCTATAGATTGTAATACAATGCTGTTGTTAATAAGGGTGAAGTTGATCTTTACATAATGATATGGACAAATATTTACTATATATCAGTAATTTGATAAATAGATTGAAGAATAGTAGGAATATTATGATTATGAAGTCCATATTACATTAAAAAAATATGTAAAGACATACACCAAATAGTTAAGAATTGATGTTTCTGGAGGAAGAGGATCACATAAAAACCTTCATTTTTTCTATACTGTTTCAAAGTTTTACAATAATCATATATTATCATTAAAAAAGCAAATAGGATGTTTCCATTTCGAAAACATTAAAATAACAAGAGGAAAAAATAAACATTGGAAGTCTTGAGAAGGTGTGTATCTAACCAAAAAGATCAATAATTTTATTAGCAGTGTGTAAAATCTTATTTGGGGAATTTGAACTCCAGAAGACAGATCAGCAATGATCTCTTCACTGGCCTCTATATTCCAAATTCCCTCACTATGATTTTACACACTGCCAAAGGCTTTTAGGATAAAAAGAGAAATGGGTATATTGAAATGCTGTATCAGAGAGCTAGTCAAACAATCTGTGATGGTTAAGGTTGTGTGTCGACTTGGCTGGGCCATGATTCTCAGTGGTTTGGAAGTTATGTAATGATGTAGTTTGGCAGTATGGAATGATGTAGTTTTCTAGTTATGTAAAGATGTAGTTATCCGCCATTTTGTGATATAATGTAATCACCTCCATGATGTGATCTGATGTGATCAGCCAATCAGTTGTCAACAGAGTTTCCTAGAAGGTGTGGCTTGCATCCAATATAAATGGATATTCTGGCAAAGCTCTTTGCTTGCTCTAGATCCTGCATCCAGCTCGTCATCTTCTGACCTCTGGTTCTTGGGACATGAGCCAGGGGCCTGCCATATTGCCTGCTGATCTTGGTTTCATCAGCCCCTGCAGCTGTGTGATTCAGGAGAAGCCTCCAGCCTGATGCCTCACCCACTGATTTGGGATGTGCCAGCCTCTATAAGCGCGTGAGCCATTTCCTCGAGATAAATCTCTCTCTCTATTTATATATATGCTCTTCACTGGTTTTGCATCCAGCCTGAGACACAATCAATCTATTAAATATTATGACTTATATGCACACACCAACCACAAAATTTTTTTTTGTTGTTAGATGCCATCGAATTGGTTCCGACTCAGAGTGACTCTATGCACAACAAAACACTGCCTGGTCCTGTGCCATCCTCAGAATTGTTGCTATGCTTGAGCCCATTGTTGTAGACACTGTGTCAGTCCATCTCGTTGAGGGTCTTCCTCTTTTTCACTGACCCTCTACTTTACCAAGCATGATGTTCTCCTCCAGAGACTGATCCCTTCTGATAACATGTCCAAAGTACGCTTTGAAGGAGCATTTTGGTTGTACTTCTTCCAAGACAGATTTGTTTGTTCTTTTGGCAGCCCATGGTATATTCAATATTCTTCGCCAATACAATTCAAAAGTGTCAATTCTTCATAGGGAGCATAAATAAAAAGAATTAACAGAATACAACAGCACTACCTTGTTATAGAGAAGCATTGGTGGTTCAGTGATAGAATTCTCACCTTCCACAAGGGAGACCTGGGTTTGATTCCTGGACCTTGTACCTCATGCACAGCTACCACCCATCTGTCAGTGGTGGATTGTGAGTTGCTATGATGCTGAACAGGTTTTAGTGGAGCTTCCAGACTATCTGGCAACATTTCATTTTGTTGCGCTTGGGGTCGTCTTGAGTAAGTGGCCAACTTGATGATAGTTAACAACAATAACCTTGTTATAGGGCAAATAACGACTATGAAATGAGTTTGAGAAGAGGTGCAAAGCTTGAGGACTGAGTCTATGTTATATTCAGTTTTGTGACATATCTGATGTTTAGGTCAGCGCCTTGAGTATAAAGAACATTTCAACTACTGGTTAAATAACCAATTGAAAATGATCATATATCTTTACAAAAAGTAATTAATTGGGACTTAAGTTGGGTTTTAAAGGATGGTTGAACTATGGAGAAGGAGAACAACAGCTCAGGGAATTGGAGTGAGGAAAGCAGGGCCTGCCCAGGCCAGGGTTCTTGTAGAAGGATAAAATTGATTGATAATGAGGGGCGGAGGCACCGCAGGTTCAGTGGTAGAATTATCGCCTTCCATGTGGGAGGCTGGGTTTCGGTTCTCAGCCAATGCACCTCATGCACAGCACCACCCATCTGTCAGTGGAGGCTTACGTTACTATGATGCTGAGCAGGTTTCAGCAGAGCTTCCAGATTAAGACAGACTGGGAAGAAAGCCCTGGTGATCTACTTTTGAAAATCAGCCAATGGAAACCCTATGGATCACAACAGTCTGATCTGTAACAAGGAGGAGCCAGTCAGGGAGGAGCTCTGAATGAAACAGTGAAAATCTGGGACTGGAATGTAGAGCTATTACAAGATTCTGTCATGGGAGTCACACAATAAAAATGATCTTTTCTGATGATTACCATGGCAGCAGTACCACGCCAGTAGTTTGCAGGATCAGTATGAGAGGCAGACTAAATAGGGCAAAATAGGACTCAAAAGTAAGGGTATTGAAAGTGGTGTGTAATACCTTCAACATGGTTTCATGTAGAATATTGTTGTCTGTAGAAGATAGCTTGCAAACAGTCAGACTGTTGTTAGCTGCCAACAAGATAGTCTCCAATTCATGGTGACCCCATGTACAACGGGACAAAATGCTGCCCAGTCCTGTGCCATCCCATGATTGATTGCAGATGGGACTGTTGTGATCCATAGGGTTTTCACTGGCTGATTTTTTGGGGGTAGATCTCCAGGCCTTTCCTCCTGGTCTGTCTTATTCTGGAAGCTCCGCTAAAACCTGTTCAGCATCATAGCAACACGCAAGCCTCCACTGACAGATAGGTGGTGGCTGCGTAGGATGTGCCTTGGCTGGGAATTGAACCTGGGTTTCCTGCATGAAAGGGAGAATTCTACCACTGAATCACCAATGTCCCCAAATAGTCAGTAAAGCCTCCAAATTACTATAAAGGAATATAAAGTAGTGTCGGGTAAAAGTAGACAGCTCTGTGAAATTTTAATTTAAGTCCTTTGTCTGGATCATCAGAGACCACCTCCTTACTCTTCAGTGGAAGATGCTTATGACATCCTTGGATGATGGAAGTTGTAGAAGAACAAAGGCAATGATGATTGTCCTGGTCGAGCTCTATTTGACTTGTTGAGTGGAATGTGGTAGATCACTAGGGAGGCTGAGGTTGTGTAGGATGATAGATATTGAGGACAATATTCAGCTAATGACTCAGGTAAAAAGTAAATGAGGCATTTCATAGCTGCTACTGCTTTTCCTTTCTTCTTCTTGACAAACAGCTTGGAATTGGTAGTGGGGAGAGGGAGTATGTATTATTCTGGTAATATATCTAAGCCACATGAAGCCTTCTTTGAATAAAATTATTTCTTAAAGTAAAAACAAAAGTTCAGTTTTGTTTTATCTTCTCTTTAGGCCAACATAAGGAGTTACTGCTTCTGTTTCCTTACCTCTTTTCTCTCCTTGAACTGCTGAGTATGGAACTATTCTGAAGTATAGTACAGAAAACTATACACAGACACCAAATAGGAGCATTTAACTTTAGAACTGTAAGGGTATTTAGAGTCGGCACAAGGGGTTAAGGGGACTCCCTACTCTCTACCTTACCTCCCTAAGTTTAAGAGCATCAAAAACCAAAGTCGTGAATATTTGTCATCATACTTGGCACCTAACATTCTGCCTTGTACTATGCTATTTTTGCACTTGTTTTCTCCTCCCTAGTAAATTCTAAGTTAATGGAGGGACTGGCTATTAATTCTTCTTGTTTCTGCCATTTCCACACCATCCAGCATAGGGATAAACTCCTTGAAACATGCATGCTGTCTCTTAAGTACTTCTGCACCAAATTACAGTGCTGGTTAATAAGTAGGTCATGACAAAGATCATGCAAGAAAACTGATTTCTGGTAAAAAATAAAAATAGGTAATTTTCATTAACATCTTATAAACTTTTCTTGAGAAAAACAAGTAATAAAACATGTTTAGTGTTATTTTTTGTTTACTTAAGTCAAATCACACGATTTACTTGTCAATCAGGGCTCAAAGCTTCTGGGCTCCTCTGAGTAAGTTCTGCATAAGATATGTAACAAAGAAAGGACAGTCTACCTGCTTGTCCTGGGAAAAGAGCAATTTCTCCCTCTAAAATAAAAGTTAATTAATACATATTTAAACACTTTCTGTTTAAGGCCATGTCGTAGTCATCTAGTGCTGCTATAACAGAAATACCACAAGTGGATGGCTTTAACAAAGAGAAGGTTATTCTCTCACAGTCCAGTAGGCTAGAAGGTCATATTCAGGGCGCCAGCTCGAAGGGAAGGCTTTCTTTCTCTGTTGGCTCTGGAGGAAGGTCCTTCTCATCAGTCTTGCCTTGGTCTGGGAGCATCTCAGCGCAGGAACCTCAGGTCCAAAGGATGCACTCTGCTCCTGGCACTGCTTTCTTGATGGTATGAAGTCCTCCACGTCTCTCTGCTCACTTTTCTCTTTTATATCTCAAAAGAGATTGACTTAAGATACTATCTAATCTTGAAGCTCTCATCAATATAACTGCCACTAATCCATTTTATTACATCATAGTGATAGGATTTACAACACATAAGGAAATCACATTAGATGACGAAACGGTAGACAATCATACAATACTGGGAATCATGATCTAGCCAAGTTCACAGATATTTTTGGGAGGCACAATTCAATCCATGACAGGCCATGTGGCAGGTAGTAAGCAAGATGGACTACAGAGACGAATAAGAATTGAAACCTGCCATTAAAAAAGGGAGAAGAACAGACAAGTGTAAAATTAACTACAGTACCTCGTAAAGTAGTTTTAGATAAATTTCAATGTGGCAATTGAGCTGAGGTTTTAAGCACTTGTAGGGTTTTTCCCTTGATTTTTTTCTTCAAACTAGACAATTTAGAAAATATAGAAAAGCACAAGGAAGTAAAAAAACAAAACAAAAAATCCCATATAATTATACCACCAGGAGAGAACCACTATTAACATTTTAGTATATTTTTTCTTCCATTCTTTTCATTTTTGATTTTCTAACTAGCTTTAAGTAATACATGCATATGGTAAAACATTCAAATGGCATAGAAAGGGATACCAGTGAAAAAGGTAAAAGCTTCTCTCCTCAAAGGTAACAGCCACTTTCTTGTAAATCTCTCTGGAATTCAGAATTAATGCATGAAACAGCGTCTACACAGACATATATCCCTTCAAAATGTATACAAATAGAATCACATTATCTGGACAATTTTCTGCATCTTGCTTTTTCCACCAAATAGCAGAATGTGATCCTTCTCTAACAGCACATACAAAATTCCCTCAGTTTTAGTAATCCTAGTCCTACTCCATTGTGTGTGTGGCTGCTATAATTCAGTCAGGCGTCAGGCAATTACGGGAGGGGGTCGGTGTAAGACAGGCCATTTCAGGATGATGGTTATTAAAGAGACAGAGGGGTAACCTAATTTGGTTTACATGCAGGGTATTAGTGAGTGAGAGAAGAGTTGAGGACAGAGTTGGGTGCTGTAGTATTCCATATTCCAGGCCAGCATTTTATACTTCTTTTGCTTGATGTATGGGAGAGGAATAAAGAAGTCAGCTGGTTTGGGAGGGTATGTGGTGCAACCTGTTAAGTACTCCACTACTAACCATACGACTGGTGGTTGGAAGCCACCTAGAGATGCCACAGAAGAAAGGCCTGGCGATCTGTTTACAAAAGCTCACAGTCTTGAAAACCCTATGGAGCACAACTGCAACGCATGGCGTCGCCATGAGTCAGAATCAACTTGATGGCAACTGGTATTGGTATTAGTTGTCTGAACAAGTGCTTGATGGGCTGAGAAGTGGAGATGTCCTTCAGGCAGCTGAAATTCGAATCTGGTACTGAGATTGCTGTTGCGAAAAAACTGCAGGCCAGCAGGACTGATTAGTTTTCTACACATTTCACCACAGCCTAGTCACCGCTCTAGAAAACACCCTTTAGCGACACACGCTAGAAGCTTCACTCGAAGTTTTCCCTTTTTCCTAGGCCCGGGGCTAGGGCAGATTTGCCGCGCAAGGCGGAGCCTGCGTACCGCCCGCTACTTGACTACGCCCCTACCCCTACTCCTCCCCCGCGCCGCGGGAATTCGGAGATCAGGGCGGGCCGTTTACTGGGCACTCTAAGGGCCAGAGATAGGATACTGCGACCGCCAATCAAACTTGCAGGCTACCCGGATGTGAAGCGGTGCGCGATACAAAGGCGAGTTTCCACCCTGCGGTACAAGTGGCCAATAAGCTTTCCGCAGGCGATAAGTGACAGGAAAATTAACCAGTTACAAAGTAGTTTCGCTCAAGCGTGAGGAAATTCTCTTGCTTGGTCTAACCCACTGCTAGTTGTGATTGGATAGAATTGTGAAGAGCGGTAGAACTGTCTTATTAGGAGCGGGAGCGAGAAAGGGAACAGCCAATAAAAAGGTTCCTAGCAGTGGGGCGGGGGCTAGGCCTTCGCCTCCGCGGCAGAGGAGACTCGGGGGCCATTTTGTGAAGAGACCAAGACAGAGCGGTTGCGACCGCGTTGCCGACCTCGAGCAGCAGTCGGCTTCTTCACGTAGAACCCGGGAGTAGGAGATTCATAATCGAATTTCTTCTCCCTCCCCCATCCTGGTAAGTGGAGGGGGCGGCAGCAGGGGAGGCCCTGGGTTCTTCGAGGTGCGCGAGCGGGTGTGGGAAAGGAGACGAGAGAACCCTTCTCTCGGTACAGTAACCAGGCCCCCATTTATTCCATTTGCCCTGGGGGATTACGTCTTATGCGAGAGGGAGTTTTACGGGTTTTAGCCGCTGCGTAGATTTAATCTTCTGTCCTCTAGGTCTCGACCGGAAGAGAAAACGTCGTTTTTCTTTTTCGTTCTCCTTCTGTGTTAACGATTGAGTTCATTTCATTTTCTACGACTGAGGACTCCTGAGAGAGACTATGAATGTGAAGATCAAGATGGTCGTTAATATAGTTGAAGTTGATGTAGTGCCGATATCTTCTGTTATCTCCATCTCAAATTAGCAAATTGGGCGTGTGTGGTGTGGGGGAGGGTTACCAATCCGGTATTGTACCGGGATCCTTTCAATTTTGGAGTGTGCTGCAGGGCATAAGAGTAATGAATATAACTACAGATTTAATTTTTTACTGATTATTTTTTAATTTACTACTCTGAACAAATGATGGACCTTGAAATAGTTATTTTCAATTCTGTTTACAAAAGAAAATGTTGTAATTGAATTACCATATTAACAGTAATAATTACAGCTGATTTACTGCTTTTTATCTGCAGGTTACAATTGACTTGAACTATATAAGTTAGTGGAACTTTGCTTGAGGTAGGTATTACTATCTTTCTCAGATAGAGAAACTGAGGCATAAGAGTGTTGGTTGCCAGGTTCCTTAAATCAGTAATGAAACTAGTAAGGAATTTGATCACTAGAGCAGTCAAGAGGTTTTACCTAGTTACTGGAATACTAGTACTAAACAGTATTGTAGTTGAATCTGTGTAAGAATCTCATTACCGAGATTATTGATAAGTAGTTGAAAATTCCCAGACTGCACTTGGGAAAAACACTTAATTACGAGAATTGCATTTGTAGTTAATGTAACTTCCTAAGATGACAAACTTAAAATTCGACTTCCAGGGTATTTTGGTAATCATTTTCCCATCCATTTCAACTTTTGTGGCAAAAATGCACAATTAAAAATACTTTTTATTAAGCAAGTATTATCGTGCCTACTACTTGCTGAATTTGCCTACTAGGTGCTGAAACATTATTTGAAAAATTTACTGTTTATAGAAATGACATAAATTTTTTAAATATCACATTCACTTACCCAGAAAATCTTTTTTTATCCTTGTGTAAGACTGAATTGATTGATTCAAAGTGTGTAACTTTCATAAAAAGTATTGCTATTAAGTACACTTTAAACTAATACCAAAGGGTAAGAAGTTCATTTCTCAGGAAACCTATTTGTTAGAAAGTAAAAGTAGTCTTATTCCACATAGCTGTGCATTTGAAGATTCCTTACCATGTAGATAGTGAAAATCCTGTAATAGGGCTGTGTGGGATCAAAGGCATTCTGTTCAAAAAAAAAAAAACTTATATTATACATGGGCTTAAACTAAAGTTTATCGCTTTGCTGAACTGTCAGAAATAAGGGCAGTGATTGATTAATGTAGGAAATCTGGTGAAAGTACTGTTGGCAAATGAAGTCTCAGGGATTTTTAATGTTTTAGGAAGGTTGTTAGGAGCGGAAATTAATTGAAGGACGTTTGTCTTGCCTTGAGGCATTAGAAATAAGGGTTTCTTAGCATCATCATGTACCAAACTAACAAAAATTCCTTTGAGTTAATATCCATCAGAAAGTATTTGGCCACAGAATTAAAATCTGAAACAAAATCTAGATGGCGTTCTCAACTAGGTAGACAGTAACATTTTCTTGTTGGGCTAGACAGAGGAAGAAGGATTGAGTCTTCTGGCATTTTTGTGT
This sequence comes from Trichechus manatus latirostris, assembly GCF_000243295.1. NCBI lineage: Eukaryota > Metazoa > Chordata > Mammalia > Sirenia > Trichechidae > Trichechus > Trichechus manatus. Next base: position 806,726 of record NW_004444209.1, read on the forward strand.
TCCCTTTGCTTGTGCCATTCTCACAATACCTGCTGCTGTTCCTTCTGTAGAGAGTTTAAACATAGCTTATGTTTGTAATTAGATCCCTAGAGGGCATGATGTAGCAGTCAGTCTTGTTTTGCGTAGAACATTAAGACTTTTCACGGTGGTTCTCAAATGTGAGCAGACATTACAATCTGCAGGAGAGCTGGTGAAAAGAGATTGTTGGGCCCCACCACCAGAGTCTGGGGTGGGGTCTGAGAATTTGCATTTCTAAAGTGCCAGGTGATAATGATGCTCATACAGTTGGTTGGCAGACTTCATTTTGAGAATACCTTGTAGAAGAAGGGATCCAAACCTTGCTGAACTTTGACAAAGTGTAATCTAGGTATACTCTTAATTGCAAAGCATCAGGGTTAGGTGCTAAAAAGTTTTTTTTTTTTTTTTTTTATAAAGTGGTAGCTCATCAGTTTAACATACCATCATGGGAGACATTTTAACTTCTTGACATTGAAAGATTTAAATGCTTTCTTTTCATATTGCTGCTTTTTAAGCTTCTGTCTTGTGGCACATGTGCAAAGGATTTGTTTATGAATGAGCCATAGTTACTTAACATAACCTCAAGATTTTGAGTACTGGGTTCAGGCTCTGACCAAATGTTTCCCCATAACTCTACTTCCCAAACACTGACTTTCCCAACTCTCCCAAACAAGTAATACTCCAGTGTACATTTTCTAAAATTCTATAAATAATACCTTTTCTGTAATTTGTATAGTTTTACATCACATTTTATACCTAAATGCTCTCCCCTCCCCTTTTTAAATATACGGTTAAAATTTTAGAGTTACAGTACCCTGTCTGTTGTTTTAGTCATTCATACATAATCAACTCAAGGAACACTTTAAAAAGCTCCGTTTAAATTTTTAGTTTACTCAGGTTTGTATAGTAGAATAAGATTTAATAGTTTAATGTTGAATGCAGTCAGTCATTCTTATTTGAACAGTGACCCATAATTCTTGCTTATGCTGTTGAAGTAGTTACGTGTGTATGTTTATTTTAGTGTGGTCTTATGTGTCAGCTTCTTAGAAGTCGTACTTTGGAATTAGCTATATATACCATTTGATAAATCCTAGGACCACAGAAGAATACAACAAATCCCGTAAGGACTATAACAGTGTCTTAGCCATCCCGTAATTTTTTCCACTTGTTGTATGACATTTATTAAATATTCAGTAGCTGTCATAGTTCATCTTTTTTCCTCCATCTATGATTTTTCATTCTGTCGGTGGATTAATGTGCTCCTTATTTAAAATAATCTTTTCCCCTAACTAGAATCTTACCAGGTCTTGTTTGATCTCATCAGTTTTGAGAAAAGATGAATCATCTGTAGTCTTCCTGGTAGACCATTTACTTTCAGTCTTTATTTGTCATAGAAAAGCTAAAAGCCATGGATCAGCTTACCATCATAATCTTGATATTTGACATTGCTCACTTTATTTTTATTCAGTGACCTGATTTTCCTGTATTTCCTTTTCCAAACTGATTACCAAGGTGAATGTTTGAATATAGACTTTTTTTGTTTAATTTTGGAGGCTTTTCTTTCAAAACCTTTAAGTGAATACTGTCATTTATTTAGTTAATTTTAGTTACCTACTGATGCTGAAGAATTATTCAGTCACTAGTAGAGGAGATGATTTTATAGAGGCTCTTTTCCCGTCCCAGTGGAATGTTATGCTTTACCAAAATGTGTTGGATGGAAAAGACAGATATTTCTGTCTTGGGGGTTTAGGGCACAGCATTTCTGAGGAACTCTGACTCAATCTGTCCCTTCTCCTTTCACAGGGCAGCAAGGCGAACCCCATCCCTACTCACTGGAGCTCAGCTTTGATTTTTAACCTCCCTTCCCCACCCTTCCAGAACACACACATTCCCATTCCAAAATTGATTTTGTAAAGATATTTTAAACATAATGATGCAACTTGGTGTGCACTACAGCAAATTTACAGGTGTTTTTTTTTTTAATTGTTTCCAAAAACGGGACCTGGATTTAAGATGTAATTTTTAAAATTTATTTCTATTTTTTCTGCAGCAGTTGGGTTAGAGGAGGAAGGAGCCTTTTAGCCTTTCATAAACTGACCTCTCTACTTCCTCGTGTATTTTTAAGATTGAATGATAATGTGGAAAGGGCTTTGCTTGTTTGCTACTGAGAACTTTACCCTTGCGGTTTTTGTGGAGACTACTTTTGGAAAGAGAAAAGAAATAAACTTTACTGACTTGACATTTTTGCACCTCCCGTTTTTCTAATCTGGGCTATTTTTATTTTTGTTTTTTTACAGTGAGATTTTTTTGATCTTCAGCTACAGTAAGTTATTCCAATTTTTTTTTTACATTTTTCCTGACTTTCCGCTGATTTCCTTTTTATTGTTGTTACTAGTTACTATTATTATTTATTATAATACTTATGATGGTGATGATGATGATTAAGATAATGACACTGATTATTTTTAACCGGATTAAAATACAAGTTTTTCTGAATGTTCATAAGATTATCTCCGGCCTCCTGATTGACTTTGGAGTTTTGCATCTTGGGAGAGAAAGTGATGGCATAGTATTTTTAAGTGGATTGATCACATAAACCTTTTCTCTCCCAACCCCACCCTCGCCCTTATCCCTTCCCCACACTCAAGAATTTTGCTGGCTGTTTAAGTCTGTGACCTTATTTTTCCTGATCTTTAACTTAACTGTTTTAGAGCATCTCTGGACGTCTGTATTTTTAATTTTTTTTATTTTTATTTTTTTAATTTTT
>NW_004444209.1:809610-830341 GCF_000243295.1 Trichechus manatus latirostris
ACTGTGCTGCAATAAAATGTGTGTGGTACTACTTAGCACCTTTGATGGTGATGGCATTTTCCCAAAAAGCCATCTTCCTCCTGTTTCCCGTAAAACCCCATCCTGCTTTTCCTGTACACTGCCCCTCACAAACCACAAGCTGCAGCAACATGGATGCCCAGCCTGGAGCAGCAGCAGCCAGGATGACCTGGAGCCAGGGGGGCCTTCGGAACAGATGCACACCCTTCCTGGGTGATGGTAAGAGGTGTGAGGTCCACTTGGCTTCATTACAAAGATTAGGAAATACACTCATTTAAGTTTAGTTGGTCTGGTGCAGGTGACAGCTTCTGGAAATGCTTCAGTTGTATGTGTATATTTCAAGAGATGTTTCCTCAGGGAGGCCAGCTCGTTTATTTTTAAACTAATGGAATGAGTATCTAATTGATTTGGGCTGATTGAGAAACTTTGATAATTGGAAAGAGCAGCTGAAGGTTACCTGTACCTTAAAGTGAAAATGATTTGCTTGAATGATTAGCAAAAACATACTAGGCAGTCATTTTCCCTAGATTATTAGAAATTAAAAATTTTTTCTGTTTAATATTTCTTGGGTGTGACAATTTTAGATTGTATTTTGTTTAGATTATTTTTTATCATTAAATTTAACATGAATCAAACTATAAGAGAGGTGCTGTAATATTAAAATGCTATCACTGAAAACTTAAAAATTTGAGAGAAGAGTAGGTAGGTGTTTTAATCTCAGAAAGCAGGGGAATTTGTTAATCTCTAGCTAGATCAGGAAGGCACTAGAGTTGATCCCTTTTTCAGTGCTGACTGGAGGCACAGCTAGATAATGGGAAATCCAGCCCTTGTGTGCAGTGGTTAAGAGCCCAGCTGCTATCGAAAAAGGTTGGCAGTTTGAATCCACCAATCGCTCTTTGGAAACCCTGTGGGGCAGTTCTGCTGTGTCTTATAGGGTCGCTATGAGTCACAATCGACAGTGACGGAAGTGGTTTTGGTTTTGGTTTAGCATGTTCCCAAGGGTGGTAGGAAGGGAAAGTCTTGTCTATTGACAAGAATAGTACAGGGATCGATAAGGATGTGGATAGCAAAAGAGTTACAAATTTTAACAACCTATAGTATTTTGATCTGCTGGCTAAAGTGGAATATCTTGATGACATTTTGATTTCATTTATTTTGATAATCCATCTGCTAATAAATTTTGAGCCAAGGGGCTATGTGGCCTGCTTTTTGAAAGCATATTCAGTGCTGGAGTACTAGGGCAAATCACGTACTTGTCCCCATTGTCTCACCTGGACCAGAAAGAGTATAGTCTGGTGGTTGTGAACAGTGGAACACAGAATGGGAGGAAGTTAAAGCAAAAGGGTCTGAGGGTTATCTGAAAGAGGAACACGGGTCTCTTGTTGATCATAGGTCCAAGTTTTATTGAGTCCTCTGTTGTACGAGAACTATTTCTACTCTTAATATCTGTCAGTGCATGGTTGCTCCTTGTTATTCTTTTATGGGTGGTGGTTTTCTGGTTTTGGTAATACAGAAAGGTATAATAGTTTCTGTCTAGTAAGGGAGATAGATGAACATGGAGATAACAATGTTACCATGTGATTATAAGGAAGCACAGGTCCTAAAAGCATGCAGAACAAGTACACTGCCCCTCTCAAACCAGAATGACCTTTAAGAGGTCAGGGAATGCTTTTTAGAGGAGATGAACTGTCTTAGGTTGAGACCAGATCACAGAAATTTGAATGCCATCCCAAGGAGTTTGTATTTTATCCATAAACCAATGGTGAGCCATTGAAATAAACTGGAGAGTGACAGCAGATTTTCGTTTTTAGAAATGTCATTCTTATCAACTTGGAAATGGCTTAGAGGAGGATGAGATTGGAAGTGGGAGATAAAGTGATTATAATCCAAAGAAAAAAATAACGATCTGGCTTGGACAAAAGTAGTGGTAATGGGAGAAGGGAGAAATTTAAGAGGATTTATTTGGTGTTGGATGTAATAAGATATAGAAGAAGAGGGAGGAATTTGGCATGACCCCTGGGTTTCTAGTTTCTGGGATGAGGATGGCCATTAAGGAATGTAAAAGAAGGGGGCAGGTTAGGATGGAGAGGTAGAGTGGGAAAAACAGTTTTTAAAGTATTGGACTTTGAAGTGCTTGTGGAACATTTAAGTAGAGACATTTATTCATTAAATATTGGATGATTCTGAAAATCATGATCAGGCTTGGGCATTTAGGCATGAACAAAACAAATACTGTCCTCTGACTTCTTGGATATTCCCATTGAGGGAAGAAATATAGTAAACAAATAGCACTTTAATAGTTTGATCTGTGTAAGAAAAGAACAGGGTCTTTGAGATGATAGCAAGGGAACCAAATTTAGAATATGGATGGTGGGGGGTGAACAGATGTTGAAGTTGAGATCTGAAAGTGGAATATCATGTGAAAGCACAGATATGGGGGAAAAAAAACTTGGTCTCTGAGCAGGAAAAACTGGTGAATACCAAGAATGCACATAGAATAGATGGAGTGGTAGAGTAAGGACCAAGCGTTCATAGTACAGGACCTGGTAGGGCAGTGTTGAAGATTTAGATTATTTTGGGCACAATGGGAGTATGTTGAGCTTACCGATTTCCCAGAAAATTCCTTCTGGCTGCTCTATGGGGAATGTTAATGAGGACTAACAGTGGAAGTAAGCAATGAAGTTAGGAGCCATTGGAGTAGCCCACTATCTCTCAGTCTCATGAAAGCAGTAATCCTAGGCCTGAGAATACTTGCCCTGGATTTTCATATTATTTTTTTCTTCGCATGTATTAATAGTGAGCAAATGTAATTAATCTGAAGAGGGTAGATTGGATGAAAACTCTTCGTGGTATAATTTTATAGTCTTTGAGTATGATGGCATTCTTTTAGGGAAGTAAAGAAGTTTTTAAAATGAGTTTTAAGTAGAAAAAATGAAACAGTGCTAGTTATATTCTGTGATAGCCCTGTAGGGTCAGATGTAGTATTTGCTGATTTGAAAGGGAAAATGAAGTAGAATCTGCATTTCTTCCTCTTACAAGTAATAATCTGAACACTTTAGCATGTATTCACCATTGTTATAAAGTTTTTAACTTGAGTTAACTTACTTAATCATCACCATAACCTTGAATGCTTGTTACAATCATTCACATTTTAGAGACGAGACTATTGAAGCATACAATTTAAATGATTGCCAAAAGTTAGACATCCCTAATAAATGGTAAGCGTGGATTCAACCCAGGCAGGTGATGGGCTGCTAACTGAAAGGTTGGAGGTTCAAGGTGAGCCAGAGATGGCTTAAAAGAAAGGTGTGGTGATCGTTTTGAAAAATCAGCTGTTGAAAAACCCTGTGGAGCACAGTTGTACTCTGACGCATGGGGTTTCTATGAGTCAGAAACGACTCAATGGCGACTGGTTAAGTAAGCCTGCAGATTTGAACTCCTAATAGATTGTTTAAATCACTGTAACATCTTAAGTATTCTAAAAAGTCCAAGTCTTGGTTAAATTTGGAAAAAGTAGTGAAAATAGAACTACTCTGGACTTAAACTTTTAAGAGTTTTTAAAAAAAATATGGCTGTGTGTTTTGACTTTTAATTGACAAAACCTTACATGCCATGAGATGTTGTCCAAGATAGTAAATTATTTAGATCAATGTAGCTTTATGGTGTAACTTTATAGTCTTTGAATATGATGGCATTCTTTTAGGGAAGTAAACATTTTTAAAATGAGTTTTAATTTTAAAAAGTGAAATAATTTTGTTTTTTTCGAAAACCACACCCAAGGGGATGTGGTGTTAACTCTAGTACTCCTTTTTTTGATCCTCATCTCACAACTGGTGTCGTTTAACCAGTCAGGCGCTCTTCTTGAAACATTTTTCACTTCACTTACAGATTTTTCTTGTGTGGTTCTGGCTGTTCCTTCTCTTAACTTCTGTTGGAGTGTCCTGTGGTTCAGTCCTTCCACTTCTCTTTTGTGTCCACCCTTACTTCTGGGCCATTCGATTCATAGATGATTTTATATACCATCTATAAGCTGATGACTCTCACATTTACGTCACCAGCTTGGACTTCTCTCCTGAATGGCATATCCATTTACCTCCTTGACAGCTCGAGTGCCAAATAAGTATATCAACTTAAAGTCAGAAGCTGAGTTCCTACTATCCTTTCTTCAAACCAGTTTCTTCTATACTGTTGCCTTTTTCAGTTAATGAAAATCCAGTTTTTGTGTTGTTTAGACCAGAGACTTTCGTTAACCATTTTTGACTGTTTTCTTTTATACCTCACCTTTGCCCTGTTGGAAAATCCTGTCAGCTCTTCTTTTAAAATACAACAGGAATTCACCACTCGTACTTGCCACTGTTGTCACTTCTGCATTATTGCAGTAGATTCCCATTTCTTTGCCCCTCTCTACAGTCTGTTCTCAGTGTGGTAGCTAGGTTGATCCTGTTAAATTGTAATGCTGGGAGAATCTGTTGCTGGAGTTTCCACTTAACTCACCTAATGGCTGCCTATTTCAGTGTTAACATCAGCATTTTACTGTGATTTACAAGACCCTCCATGGTCTGAGTGCCTCACACCCCCCCCCCCATGTTGGTATACACTGCTCTAGCCACACTGGCCTCCGTAGTGTCTTTTTTTCTTTTTTCTTTTTTAAATGTTTTGTGTTTTTGGTGAAAGTGCACAGTAAATTAGGTTCCCACTTGACAATTTCTGTACATGTTGTTCAGTGACATTTCCCGTACTCTAGTTTCCCTGCCTCCTTCTCATTTTTGTTTTAGAGTAGATGTTGACCTTTTGATCTAGATTTTTTTGTTTTTTTAGGGAGAGCACTGTACTTATGGATCATATCCTTTATTTTGTGTGCCACTCTGTTATTTCACTGAAAGGTGATTTAGGGATTGTTTCAGTTCACTGTATCTCAGGTGATAGCGTCAGGGAGTCCTCAGGTCTCATCTGGTCCAGTAAGTTTTGTTCTGTTTTTCTCCCCTTCTATCAGGGTCCGTCTATTGTGTCCCTGATCAGAGCACTTGGTAGTGGTAGCTGGGTACCATCTAGTTCTTCTGGTCCCAGGAAGGATGAAGTTGTGGCTTGAGTAGGCTGTTAGCTCTGTAGATTAGATTAGTTTCTACTGAGACTTTGATTTCCTTCTTACTCTGTTGTCCCTGATGAATAGAGACTAATAGTTGCATCTTAGATGGCTACTCCCAAGTTTTTAAGACTCCAGACACTACTCACTTCACTAGGATGGAGAACAAGAACTTTGTGAATTGCATCATGCCGATCGAGCTGTTCCATGAGACTGAGGTCCTAAGCCTTCAAACCTAGAAAACTAATTTTGCAAAGTATTTGGTTATGTCTGAGAAGTATCTGTAATTTTGTCTTTTATATGTGCTTGTACACATCAGTGCACACGTGTATACACCTTATCTTCCCATATATCTGTATACCTATACACATGCGTATGTGACCATACACTTGTTTTTTGACTTAACTGTATTTTGAACACACTAGATATGCTCCTACCTCAGAGCCTTTGCTTGGAATTCCTTCCCCTACACATTCATAAGGTTAGTTTCCTCGATTTTTTTAGGTTCTTACTCAGAAGACACCACCTCAGTGATGTCTTCTCTCTCAGCCCTTCCAATCCTTCTAAATACTCTTAAGCACTTTTCAGGAGCTCACCTCCTGTGTTGTTGGTTGCTGTTAAGAGGATTCCAACTCAGCAGCCCCACGTGTGCAGAGTAGAGCTGCTTCATAGGGTATTCAAGGCCGTGACCTTTCGGAAGCAGACTGCCAGGCCTGCCTTCTGAGGTGCCTGTGGGTGGGTTTGAACCACCAACCTTTCAGATGTTCTCTAGTTAAGGCTACCTCTTACAAATAGCTTGCTTTCTCACTGGAGAATAAAGGGGGAAGAAACAGTAATCAAGTAAGTGCTTAACCCTTTGCACTACCCAGGGAATCCTTCACCTAACATAGAACCTAATTTCCTATTAACCTTGTTATCATGTGTCTACTCTCCATTAGAATGTAAGCTTTAATGCAGGGCTTTTTCCTTTTTTGTTTACTGCTGGATTTACCATTTCTAGGATGTTTCTTGACTCGTAGGAGCTGAATAAATACATGTTGATTGAATGTGCATAAGAACATGTAAACAAAGAGAAAAGATCTGGAAGGATTTATGCCACAGTTCATTATCTCTGGGCTAGGGGGTGGAATTTAGGAGGGTTGAAAGGAAACTTGCTCTGTGGGGTTGAAGACTCTTAAAATGAGCAATGTAGTATTATTTTGCTTCTAATCAAAAAAACTTAAAAGTCCTTATAGTAGATATAGTTCAGCTCTTTATTCTGATTCCATGTCTGGGTATAAATAGCGTAATGTTTCCCAGCCTGTGGAGTAGGGATTTAGTGTAAGCAGTGTTGATAGTAAAATTGAAAAACAGCCTTAAAATAGAGCTGGCTGTGATAAAATGTGTCAAGTTTGCAATTAAACATACTGTTGGCTGTGTTGCTTGTGGTGGGGCTCTAATGAAAAATTGGAAAAACTTTACCATTTTTTTTTTCTTTATTCTCTAGTGAGAAAGCAAGGCTGTTTTTAAGAGGTAGCCTTAACAGATTAGAGAACATCTAAAAAAATTTTTTCTTCCTCCCTAGTCTGATTTTAATTTTACCAGTCTGAAATATTCTTCCTGTTCCCCATTTAGATTAATGTATGACACTCTCTGTGGCACAAATGGTTAAGTGCTTGACTGCTAACCAAAACGTTGGTGGTTTGAACCCACCCAGAAGGCCTCACGGTCTTCCAAAAGATCACAGCCTTGAAAACCCTGTGAAACAGTTCTACTCTGTTTACATGGGGTTGACTAACAACAACGGCAGCATGACTCCCCAGTTGAGTTCGAAACTAATATTAACTCTTTAGGAGTTTATTGAATCAGACTTTGATTTTTCCAGCTAGTACCGAGTAACATTTAGGAATAGCTTAGTTGAGTTCATGTTAAACAAAATTTTTCCTGTAGCCCTCCTACTAAAATTCTGTTTTCTAAAGATGATAAAACCATTTAATATACATACTGTGCATTGTCCTTTATTATATATTAATTCTTTAAGTAAAATCATTTTCATGTAAGTGACTTTGGTATTAACTTTAAAACTTTATGGCTAAAATTCAGGTAGAAAGGTATGCTTTCTAAAGGAAAATTTTTCCTTTGTATTGTCCTTGAAAACTTGTTGACTTAGGTTGGGATTATGCAGCTGTTTTTGCTGTATTTTAGATGTAGTTTTATTAAAAGTGAAAAGTCACTCAAGTGACTAAGATTGGTGTGGATTTTTAAGAGCATTTCAAAAATGCAAATGAGCCAAAAGAAATCAACTATCCAAAGATCAGTGCTTTGATGTGTCTTTTAAGGTTTTTTATCTATATATACTTGAAAGTTATGTCACATACTATAAGTAATTTTTTTTTTTACTTAATGTGAACATCTTGTGTCAGATGTCTAACATTTTTTAGTAACAGAACTGCATTGCATAATTGTATAATATTTTATATTTTAATACTCCACTGTTGGGTCCTATGAGTTTTCCCCTTTTTATTACTAAGATTTTATAAATATCCTTATTTTCTTAGAATTAAGCCCCAAAAGTATACTTGTTCAAGGGTATGTGCATTTTTAAGACTGAAATCCTGTTGTTCTCCTAAAAGGTCACAGTTTACTTGTTGGCAGTGTAAGAGTGACCACTTAATGCTTATTTCTGGCTTTGTGAATTATTTGGACCTTTTACATATATTTGTGTATAATTCAAGGCTAACGTATTCATCCTATTCAGTATCTGAAGTGGTTGATAAGTCTTTGACTTGGATAGTAAAAATACTTACAGAGGCATAGAATTTCTGGATTTCTGAGTGAAACATTGATACCATGTTGATGAAATTTTTGTGTATGGTTTGAGATCCACATGTAATTTTTTTCTCGTGTATTTGTATTTGGTGCTACCTTTTAATTTTATTGTTAAAAACACAGAAGGGTGTATAATGTAACAAGTCCCCATGTAATTGTCATCCTTCCACCTTTAAAAATTAATCCTTGGCCAGTCTGGTTTCATCTATACCTGCATCCACTCCTCCCCCCTGGTTAGTTTGAAGCAAATCCTCAACATATTTTATCTGTAGATATTTCAGTATGTATCTTTAAAAAGTAAGGACTTAATAAAATAACCGTAATCATTACCACACCAAAAACATTTAATACATTACTTTTTAAGCTGTTATAAATGTTTGTGAACATATCCTTGTGTGGATGTATGTTTTTATTTCTCTTCAGTAAATACCTTGAATGGAATTGTTGAATTAACTTTATAAGACCCTGTAAAACTGTACCTTACTGCATTTTTGCTTAGTAGTTGTATCAGTTAGCAAAAGAGAGTTAATTAATACATTTTAAGGCCCTAAAATACTATTCTGAGGACTGAGTGAGGTGTTCCCCAATTCTGAATAACCAGATATCAAATTAAGAGTAATAAAGATCCGATTCCACTATATTGTTATATGTTTTATTTTAAATTCTTAAATTTGTATATAATCCCATGTTTCAGCTGCATAGTTACGTCAGAATAATGGAGAAGCTTGTAGTAAATTTTATTTCCTTATTAAAGATTACTCAGGATTACTAAATTGTTTTGCTGTACTGGTCCAAAATCTTATCCACAATTCAGAAATTCTGAAAAAGTTTTCCTTTAGTTTGGCACAGACTTATTTAGCTACCAAATGGGACCTCACTTGACACGAGATTATTTATAGTCTGTGTTAACACTTAGTGACTAATCCTGTTTCACTGCAGAAATATTAATGTATTTAATTTGATATTTGATTATTTCCCCAGGTCCCAATGGGGTGTTATATAACAAAAAAGCACAATATCCTTTCTAAAATCTGAAAAGTCCTGATTTTTCAAACTCATTGACTCCAAGTGTTTTGATAAGGGACTGTAGGTCATGGTAGACTCAGATGCTCAGTTTGAGGTCACTGATGTAATTGAAACTTTCTACAAGGATAATAGGAAATGAAGTCTTGTAAGTAAGTATTGTTGATCCTTGCTATTGAGAATGTAGTCTGTGTTCCAGCATCACCATCATCTGGGTGCTTACTGGAAATACAGAATCTCACACACTAGCCAGGAACTAGTGATACACATTAAAGAGAAGCACTGGTCAAGCACTTTCAATCCTTTTTTGTTGCATGCTTGGGAATTAAAGATTTGGGTGAATTTTCTGGCAAGAGTGTTTTTGATGTTTGGAGGGAATGTTGAAGACCACTTTGTGGCCATATTTTATGTGAATTTGAAATAATACAATGTAAGAGAAAGATCATTTTATGTGCAAAATCTGAAACAATGACTACCCCAGATTAAAAATATAGAAGAACCAAATAATCTCAGAAGCAAGCAGGATGGATAAGTGGTGATTCCACTTAAACTAGTAATCAGAAGTTCATGAAATCTGTGCATTTTGAATTATTTGAGCTCTTAATGCAGTCAGTATACCTGTATAACGTGACCAGTCTGTACTTTCTGGTGATAAAGGATAGCTGATGAAAAGATTCACACATACTCACAGAACATAATTTTGTAGACCAAGATCGATCCGTGCCTATAATAGATAAATGATCATTTTTTTCTTTTCCTACCTTTTTAAAGAAAATACTCAAACACACAGAAAAGTATAATGAATTCTATATTCTTTCCACCTAGATTGATAGACTTCTCATCTAGATTACCATGTTTGCTTGTTCTCCATTGTTTTTTGTTGAATCATTTGAAAGGAAATAGCAGACTTAAGAGAAGGACACTTAACCCCTCAGTTCTTCAAACCAGTGGTTTTCACAGTAACCATTTTGTTTCTCTCATTCGCATAGGTTTTCAGTTGTGTTCGAGATAATAGGTCCTTCTATTTTTGGTATATTTATTACTTTTGTATATTGCATGTGCCCTCGTTTTAGTTCCCAGCTAAAATTTATTGAGGTTATGAAGTAATTTTGAAATGTTGCTCGATTCTTATTGAAAGCATTCTTTTACATATTCCTAATGCTTAAGAGTCCTGCTGGTGCAGTGGTTAAGTGCTTGGCTACTCCCGGAAAGATTGGTGTTCAAACCCATCCAGCAACTCTGTAGGAAAAAGACCTGGGAATATGCTCCTGTAAAGATTACAGCCAAGAAAACCCTGTGAAGCAGTTCTCCTGCGTCACATGGGGTTGCTGTGAGTTGAAAATCAGCTTGACAGCACCCAACAGCAACTGCTTGTTTGATACTTGAAGGTTCAGGAATTTGTTTCCAATAGTCAATAGATGTTCTTTGTTGATGGGGAGTTTTTACTACGTAAGAAAGACGAAGTTGGTCTAGTTAAGAATATGACAGGCTCAAAAATGCCGTTCATTTTTTTTCTTAAGTCTGATGTAACATAGAAACAAAGCACTAACATTTGATGATAGCACAGTTGACTCTGAAGGTTGAGAACATAGAGAAATGTTGGTATTCATTGGAACTCTCAATGAGTGAGAGACTAAATTATGAAATACAACTCTGTTGTTAGGTGCTGTTGAGTTGGTTCTGACTTATAGCGACCCTATATACAACAGAATGAAACACAGCCCAGTACTGTGCCATCACAGTCTTTGCTATGCTTGAGCCAATTGTTGCAGTCACTGTCAATCCATCTTGTTGAAGGTCTTCCTCTTTTTGGCTGAACCTCCACTTCACCAAGCATAGTGTCCTTCTCCAGGGATTGGTCCCTCCTGATAACATGTCCAAAGGACGAGAGACAAAGTCTCACCATCCTTGCTTCCAAGGAGCATTCTGGCTGTACTTTTCCCAAGTCAGATTTGTTTGTTCTTCTGACAGTCTATGGTATATTCAATATTTTTCGCAACACCGTAATTCAAAGGCATCAATTCTTCAGTCTTCCTTATTCGTTGTCAACTTTCTCATGCATATGAGGCGATTGAAAATACCATGGCTTGGGTCAGGTGCCCCTTACTCCTCAAAGTGACATCTTTGCTTTTTAACACTTTAAGGAGGTCTTCTGCAGCAGATTTGTCCAGCATGGTACATTATCTGATTTCTTGATTGCTGTTTCCATGGGTGTTGGTTGTGGATCCAAGTTAAATAAGATGTCTAGTTCCTTGCATTCATATAGTTCTGAATTGCCATGAATTTTCAACTTCTGCTTAGGGATTTATAGAAATACTTCGCTGATTCTAGGTCAGCTGTATATCATAATCATTAAGTCCCAAAATAGCGTTCCGCTATTTTTTCAGAATGAAAATTTTAATTTTTCTTCTGTTACATAAGCAATATGTGTAATTAAAGAAAAATTGGGAAATAATACAGAAGAAAAAAGAATATTTAAAAACCTCATAATCTTACCCTCCTTGAGATGTCTGCTGATATTGTATAGTATAACCTTCTAGATAACTTGTATATACACATATGCTGCTTAACGTATCTTAAACCTTTTTCAAGGTCAATACAGTGTCATTTTAAAATAATTTATTGCTTGCATGCTTTTGGATTGATGTAGTAAAATTTATTTCACTAGTCTCAGTGATTATTTGTTTCATAATTTTTCACTATTAATATGTCTGCATTCTTGTTTCCTTTTGATAAATTCTCAAAAGTGAGACAATTGAGTCAAAGAATACTCAGTTTTAAAGCTTTTGAAAAAATTGTCAAGTTGTCCTTTGGAAATACAGTACCAGTTCATACTATTTTAAGTATAAAAATGACCATTTCTTTTGAACCCTTCCTTACACTAGATATTAAAAGATGTTTTTGCCTGTTTGGTAGGTGAAGTGTGGCATTTGGTTTAATTTCTATTTCCTTTATTGTGGTGTTGAATTTTTTTTTTAATCTTTATAGATTTTAGTAATATTTATTAAATGTTGTTGGCTCTTTTTTTGTTATGTTCCAATAATAGTAAATGATGTAGCAGCAGCAGCAGTGCTAACTATGTGGCAGGCATCCTATTCAGTGCTTTCTGTACCTTCTTTCATTTAAGCCTCATAACTACCCTGTGAGACAAGTACTATCATTCTGGTTTTTAAAGAGATAGATATGCTGAAGAGAAGGACCGTATCACTAGTAAGTGGTTGAGCTTGAAGTTGAAACAGATTTGTCTGATCCCAGAGCCTCTGAGCTCTTAACCATGAGGCTGTATTTATTATTTTCATAACATTTTATATGTGATACTAAAGACATAAATTGTGGGATAAATATGTATTGCAGACATTTCCTCAGTTTTTCATTTATGGTGTGTTTGGAGTGGGATGTTTTGTATTTTCACGTTCTATTTAGTAAGTTCCCATCTCAAAGTTGTTAAGAGTCTGATATACTATTTTAAATGAAGTTTGGTCATGGTGGATATGGCTTGAATTTGTGGAGATAGATATCTTGGAATCCACCTTTATCAGTTAAAAATTATCAGTTAACCTTTATCAGTTAAAAATTTTTAGAAGTGGGTATTACTTAAATTTTTAAAGCTCTTAACTTGGGTCCTGTTCAGAACTCAACCAATGTGGAGCTTTTCAAGATACAGAAAATAGGCAGAAGGGCATCTCAGTTGGAATATAGCATGAGAAAAGCTTTTGCTATTGAAGAAAAAGTGTGTTTTTTTAATTCAGCTTTTAAAAATGACTCGGATGAATCTTCCTGGGACATATTGAAGAAATCAGTAAAGGATACGTAATTGAGAGGGGTTGTCAATACTCTGTGAACAGAATGACAGTCTAAAATTCTCTTCAGGATGGAACCAGGGACTATGAACTGAATATCGAAAGATAAAATATTATGTGGGATTTAAAGCCCTTCACTTGATGTAAAGAAACCTAGCAAAAAAGTTATCTGAATATAGCAGGTTAGCATTATATTAGAACCAGTGACTAAGAATTAGGACTTTTACTTAACAGTGAATTCTACATGTCTTGACAATGCCAGTGTTAGCAGGAATAATAATAGCAACTGGAAAGCATCCAGAGTTTGTACCACTCTTAAACTCTTCCAAGAGCATCTAAATTTAGACTACTGTGTTGAAAAGGATATTGACAGATGGTTATACTTTTATAAGGCACCATTTCTTATTTTAATATAAGATTTCCAGGACAGGGAACAGTTTGAATAGGATGTTTTAAGATAAAGAGAAAAAAAAAAGTTAATTGGATTGCTAATGAGTGGACTTAAAGAGAATAGATAAGGAAAGGAATCTAGAAGAGTGGAATTAATTTTTAGAATTGAGTATCTTTTGGTTGTGAGTACCCCGACTTTGGTGGCAGTTCAGAGGCTTGATCATTGGTGAGGGATCAAGGACATTGTAGAAGGAATATAAGCGTCCTATGAGGAATTTGGGGAGCAGTGAGAACTAGATGATTTTTTCCCATTGTTGAGGTTGTGGCAATATATTCTTTCAGATTTTCATTATTTAGTTTGCTGCATTACATTACTCTTTTATACTTTAATAGAAAAAAGTACTTAATAAAGGAAACTTGAAGCAAAGAAAGAAAGAAAATACAACATCAGCACTTGAATTTAACCACTGTTAACATTTTGATGTTTTGGTCCAGTCTTCTCTATCTGTATGTATTACTGTATGTCGTTTAGAGCCTCTATAAGTATAAACAGGAAGCCCTTATGGTGCAGTGGTTAAAGCGATCGACTGCTAATCAAAAGGTTGGTGGTTTGAAACCATCAGCGGCTCTGCGGGAGAAAGATGTGGCAGTCTGCTTCTTTAGAGACTTTAGAGCCTTGGAAACTCCATGGGGTCGCTTTGAGTCAGAATTGATTCAGTGGCAGTGGGTTTGGGATTTTGTATAGTATAAACATTTTCTAGTTTAAGTATTCTACAACATGATTTTGTTAAATGGCTGTAATATTGTATCACAGGGATTTTCAAAACTTATAGATGGTTGGTGTTTCTCTTTCAATTCCAAACAAACATAGAATGAAAATAAAAAGTTTTATTTGTTTAATATAAATGTGTAAATCTGACATTTACTTGGCACCTGTCTTTTTTTAAGAATTTTCACATGAACCTATAGCAGCATGTACCCTGTTTGTTTACTTATAGCAGTGGAACTGCTAGTTTCCTCTTCCACCCCCACTTGTGCTGATCATTCTTATATTTGCAAGTAGGGAAAAAAACACCGTGCAATTTTGCTATCAGTGGGAACTTGTTAAAGTATGCGACCTGGTATGTATCAGTTTTTCATTTGCTGTATAATAGACTCTTTAAAAAATGATTTTGAACGGGTAGAATACCTCACCCTTGTTTCAGCTTCTCTGTTTTCATTCTGGTAGCAAATTGCCATGTTTGTTCCCTGTACACTTCTTTCCCCTGACTGATTTGAAAGTTGTAACATGAAACTTGACTAAAGACATCAGCATACTGCATTTCCTAAGAATAAGGATAATCTCTATCACCAGAATATTATCACACCAACAAAAATTAACATTAATTCATTAATACCATCTAATATACTATCCATATTAAAATTCCCTAGTTGTCACACCCCTCAAAAAAAAAGTCTCCTTTCTCCCAAGTCAAGATCCAATGAAGGCTAACACATCACTTTCTTAATCTAGAAAAGCCCCTACTTTTTTTTTAAAGGAGAGTCCTCACCAGTTGTGTTATATAATGTCCTAGTGTCGAATATTTTGCCAAGAATATTGCATAGGTGATGTGTTTCTTATTGTGTTACATTAGGAGACTTAAAATGTCATGCTGTCATACAGTAACTGATTCTAGATACGATCGTTGGTTTAGGCGGAGACCTTCAGGTCTCCATTGTAAAGGTACAGTATTCTCTTTATATTGAGTGAGTAATCTTGTTGGGTGATAATTTGAGACTATATAAATACCCTGTTCCTAACCCAACAAGCTATCACCCAATGGTTTTAGCATACATTGATGACTCATCTGAATCAATTGTGATGTTAAACATTCTGATGTTCACCAGCCTATTTAAAAACAGTGAAGTCTTTAAATCTTTTAGTTTTTAATATGCTTTTCTTAAAACATTTTTGTATGTTTAAGATCCATTTGTTTTACATTTCCTTTTCTTTGAATGATTAATACCCTTGCCTTTTTTAAATGTTAGGTTGTTACCCTTTTTTCTTATTGAGACTGAATTCTATTATTTAGATCTTTTGACTGTTCTTAGTTGATAAACAGTTTTTCTTTAGCGTATGTAATTTTCTACATTAAAAAATTTAAAAAAAATTTGATCCATCTGTAATTTATTTTTGTGCATAGAGTAGTAACATTCATTGAATTGTCCATTCCCCCCATATTTACAATATCTTAAGTATCCTCATAGTTATATTTCTTAGACATAGCAGTTAGTTGTTTTTCTTAAGATGATCAGCTTTGTTTTTTCACGGCCTGCAGTTCTTAAAAATACCACCAGTACTACTTTCCTGTGTTAGAAGTCTTTACATGCTAAGTCTCTACCTTGAGATCATGTCTGCATTTTTGAAGAACAAGTGTTGGGGATGGAGCAAGGTAATAAACAGTTTTTTTTGCAAACATATGGGCAGTTCATTGTTGGCCTTTCTACAGAGGCCATAGGGAGGTTAGTTGGTGAAAGCAATAAAAATCCACAGAAGCGAGAGTTACAAAGAAGGTGGCCAGAAGAAATAGTAATCTGAAAGTAGTATGGAAAAGGGTACCAAAAGAGACAAGGGACCCAAGGGACAAAATAGGAGCTGAAATTTGGTGAAGGAAAAAACCTAGACGAGATGATGATGCTATAAGTAGGCAGAGAAAATTTATTTTTATTATCCTGCAGGGTACTGAGAAACTGCTGACAAATTGTGAAAAGACATACTGAAATAGGAAAACTTTGGAATCAAGATTTAGTTATCCCTTAAAATACTTGCCAACTCATTGCTGCCATCTAGTGCCACCTTGTGTTTAAAATTCTCCGAAGAAATAGAAATAATTTACGCACACAACATTAGGCATGTGATAGTTGCCTCTAATTTTAGCTAAATTTGGAGGCAGTTTTGGGTTTTATTGGACAGTAATAAAAGAAATTCTAAGATAGGACTCTGAATTTTCTAATTTGAAGTAAGTTGTTTTCCTTGTTCTCTAGTATGATTTTTCATCTTATAAACCGTGCTAGTTCTGTGATTTACCACCCATCCCTTTTTTTTTCTGGATCAACAGATAATGTGGTAGGAGTAAGAGTAATAATGTGATTAGTCTGTGTGAATAGGGTATGGGTGTAAAGGACTTGCTGAAATGCCCAGTAGAAACATCGTGGTTTCTTACTTCCTGCTTCTGTTTATAGTAAATATGCATAGATGAGATACTAGAAACAGTCTGAATGTGTGGCACTGAAAAAATTGTCAGGTACCTAATGTATTACCTTAACCCTTTCCGTTAAGGTAGAGTTCTATTGCCTCTGCGTAAAGGCAAGAGAGCTGAAGGCTTGGCTCTGCTTTTAAATTGATTTTGGCCCAGATCCTGGCAAATGCCAGGACCTCAGTAACCTTCAGTTTAAAGATAATTTGAACCTTTCCCACCTTGCTATACCTTTTTTCATAGGAATTCACTTAAGATTTAATATTAGCATAAAAGAACTAGAGTAGTTGTCAATAAACATTTAGAAAAATTTTAGCTATATTGACAGTCCAAGGTGGTTTTTCCTCTTAAAATGTCAGAGGTATGATAGAGAATCTCTAAGTTCAAGTTCCTTGTAGCTCAAGCTTCAGAATGAATAGCTAGAAATAAAATTTGCAAGTTTGTTTACATCCCAACCAGGTGCAGATTAAAATTTTTTTTCATTCTTTTTTGTTATAGGATGTGATGATAGAAGTGGGAATAGAGACATATTTCTGTATGAGAATATTTAAGCATTTCTTGTTCTTTACACTGTCACTAAATACACTAACATCTCTTGTGTTTATTGCTTCAGAATAAAGCATATTATCAAACAGACACATAGATCCTTTGGTGTTTTAAGGCAGTAAAAGTAATTTAATATTCCTGGTTTTGACTTAGTCACCTTAATGATCCTTTGCAGATAAACGTCATGGGAAGTCTGTTCCTTATTCTGCTCTTTTTTTTTTTTTAAACAATGAGAAATTTATTTTCTCATAGTCTAGTCGACTAGAAGACCAAATTCAGGGTGTCAGCTCCAGGGGAAGGCTTTCTTTCTCTCTTGGCTCTGGAGGAAGGTCGTCCTCATCATCTTCCCCTGGACTAGGAGTTTCTCTGTGTAGGAACCTCGAGTCCAAAGGATCTGCTCTGTTTCTCTCTTGGTGATATGAGGTCCCCCATTCTCTGCTTGCTTGCCTTTTCCTTTTATCTCTTGTAGGACAAAAGGTGGTGCAGGCCACACTCCAGGGAAACTCCGTTTGTATTGGATCAGGTATGTGACCTGGGTAAGGGTGGTGTTACAATCCCACTCTCATCCTCTTTAACATAAAATTACAATCACAAAATGGTGGACAACCACACAATACTGGGAATCATGGCCTAGCTAAATTGATAAACACATTTTTGGGGGGACATAATTCAATCCATGACAGCAATGATCTCTTCCTGCATCTAGGCAGCAGTGGAAAGTATTATTCCTAATGGGCAGAGGGCCTGGTCCTGACCCTCAGTCAGTGGTATCCGATGAAAAAGGAAAGACAGAATAGGTGCATTCGAATCGTGGTGTTGGCAAAGAGTACTGAATATTCCATGGGCTGCCAGAAGAGTGAACAAATCAGTATTAGAAGAAATACAACCAGAATGCTTTTTGGAAGCAAAGAGCAGGGCCTCTTACTTTGGAATATCATCAGGAAGGACCGATCACCAGAAAAAGACTTCATGTTTGGTAAAGCAGAGGGTCAGCAAAAACAAGGGAACCCCTCCATGAGATGGATTGACACAGTGGCTGCAACAATAGACCAGACATACCAACGATCGTGAGGATGGCACAGGACCAGGCAGCATTTCGTTCTGTTACACATATGGCCACCATCTGTCAGAATCAACTTGGTAGCAGCTAACAACAACACCATAGACTCTAGCCTCATGTGGCTGTTGAGCACTTGAATTTAGCTTGTGTGATTCAAGAACCGAATTTTTAATTTTAATTTATTTATCTGGCTACTGTATTGGACAGCCCAGCCTAGGCTTGGCAGCTGCCCAGCTATCATGAGTCGGGTCACCCTGGGAGCCTGCAGAAAAGGAGAGTTTCAGACCCCACCCTCAGGGATACAGTTTCAGCAGGTGGGGAGAGGCCTTGGAATCGCATTTTAACAAGCATCCAGGCCCTGCCCCATTCTCCCTTATTCTGTTTTTCTCCCCAGCTCCCCACCATCTCTCTTTTTTTTTAATTGTTGTAGTTTAAATGAAAGTTTACAATTCAGGTTAGTCTCTCATACAAAAATTGATACATACGTTGTTACATGACCCTAATTGCTCTCCCTGTACTGTGACAGCACATTCCTCCTTTCCACCCCTGATTTCCCAAGTCCATTCAACCAGCTCCTGACCCTCTCTGCCTTATCATTTCTCCTCCAGTCAGGAGCTGCTCATTTAGCCTCATGCATCTACTTGAATTAACAAGCCCACACTGCATGGGTATCATTTTATGTCCCATAGTCCAGTCCACTCTTTGTCTGAAGAGTTGGCCTCGGGAATTGTTTTAGTTCTGGGTTAACAGAGAGTCCGGAGACCATGCTTTCTGGGGTTCCTCCAGTCTCAGACCACTAAGGCTGGTCTTTTTACTAGAATTTTGAGTGCTGCACCCCACTTTCCTCCTACTCCATCAGGGACTCTCTCGTGTTCCCTGTCAGGGTGGTCATTGGTGGTAGCTGGGCACCATCGACTTCTTCTGGTTTGAGGATGATGAAGTCTCTGGTCTGTGTGGCCTTTTCTGTCGCTTGGGCAAATATTTTTCTTGTAATTTTGGTGTTCTTCATTTTCTCCTTTACTCCAGGTGGGTTGGGACCAGTTGATGCATCTTAGATGGCTGCTCGCTAGCTTTTAAGACCCCAGACACCACTCATCAAAGTAGGATACAGAACATTTACTTATTAAACTTTGTTATGCCAGTTGACCTAGATGTTCCCTGAAACCATGGTCCCCAGACCCCCGCCTCTGCTACTCTGTCCCTCGAAGTCTTTGGTAGTATTCAAGAAACTTCTTAGCTTTGGTTTAGTCCAATTGTGCTGACTTCCCCTGTAGTGTGTGCTGTCCTTCCCTTCACCTATGATAATTCTTACCTACTATCTAGTTAGTAAATAACCCTTTCCCTCTCTCCTCACCCTTGTAACCATCAAAGAATGTTTTCTTCTGTGTTTAAACCTTTTCTTGAGTTCTTATAACGGTGATCTTATACAATATTTGTCTTCCTGTGACTGACTAAATTCACTTAGCATAATGCCTTCCAGATTCCTCCATGGTACAAGATGTTTCATGGATTCATCCTTGTTCTTTACCTAGCATAATGCCTTCCAGATTCTTCCATGGTACAAGATGTTTCATGGATTCATCGTTGTTCTTTACCGTTGGGTAGTATTCCATTGTGTGAATATACCATAATTTGTTTATCCATTTGTCAGTTGATGGGCCACCTAGGTTGTTTCCATCTTTTTACTTCCGTGAGCAGTGCTGCGGTGAACATGGGTGTGCATATATCTGTTTGTGTGACGGCTCTGATTTCTCTAAGATATATTCCCAGGGGCAGGATTGCTGGATCGTATGGTACTTCTATTTCTAGCTTTTTAAGGAAGCGCCAAATAGATTTCCAAAGTGGTCGTACCATTTTAAATTCAAATAGATTTCCAAAGTGGTTCTACCATTTTATATTCCCACAAACAGTGTATAAGTGTTCCTGTCTCCACAGCCTCTCCAGCATTTATTATTTCGTGTTTTTTGGATTAAAGCTAGTCTTGTTGGGGTGAGATGGTATCTCATTGTAGTTTTGGTCTGTATTTCTCTAATGGCAAATCGTGAGCATTTCATAATGTGTCTGTTACCACCTGTTAGTCTACTCTTTGAAACCATGTTTTGAAAAGAAATGATGTAGTTTTTTTTTAATATTGCATGTGCTTTTATATACATAGTGCCTCTGTACTGTTCTGTATTAAGTTTAAGAGTGAATTTGACTTAAAAGAGCAATTAAGGATCTCATTTTGCTGACAACTTGTAAAGGAAGTGACTGGACTAATTTCATCTTTAAGGAATTAGGGAGTACTTAGGGTATGCCGGAGCCCTGGTGGCACAGTGGTTACCAGCTTGTCTGCTGACCAAAAGGTCAGCAGTTCAAATCTACCTGCTGCTCCTTGGAAACCCTATGGAGCAGTTCTTCTCTGTCCTATAGGGTCGTTATGAGTCTGAATTGACTCAGTGACATTGGATTAGGGTATGCCAGTTGCAGTTAAACTGTAGACCCATTAACTGGCCATCGTTCTCCAGCAGTGAATAGATTATTAAAGTTAAAATTTAAAACATGTAGATTAACATTTCATTATTTGACAGAATTACTAAACTAGTAAATTCTAGTGGTATTGTAAATGTGGTAAAGATGGAGAGACTAGGTTAGTTTAGTCAACAGAAGAAAAAACTAGTCTTGCGGTAGAGGAGGGGAATTAAATAGAAGAGAGAGGGAACTGGTGATCTCAAAACATTTGAATGATCGTATAAAACGTTTTAAGACCTGAATTATTATTATTATT